>NC_086330.1:372911342-373225446 GCF_032445375.1 Bacillus rossius redtenbacheri
TTTTTCAAAAGAAGGTGAACTAACCAACAAAATATTATTTTTTTCATTCTCTACCAATAACAATATTGTGCAATATTGTGATTAAAACAAATAGTTTTTTAGATGTGTAAATTATTTTATCAACCATTTACGCATCAACAAGTGGCACTTTTCATGATCACGACAAGCAACAATACGTTTACAGGAGTAGCCACGGACAGCATCATTTAAAGAACGTACCGACAGTATAGTTGCTTAAAGTAATTAACTCTGCTTGCGGAACAAAATAATGGGTTATTTTATTTACTCAGCAATGGAGGCTTTGCACTAAGCCACGAGTCCGAGAAAACTTTGCGTCCTTCCAAACTCACTCACCGTGTTCAAGAATAATAGCTTACAGTTTATTGAGCCTGCAGATTCTTCCAGTCTTTAGATTTACTGATACTGACAGGCTGAAAGTTGCTTTAGAAGAATTGTTTGATTCAAAACAATGTTCATTTAACTAGCCTAAGCCAGACAAAAGATAACACGGTTGATTTTGTTCTGCTGACCAAGCTTTTATTTGTGCCGATGAAGTGATATTGTCGGGGCATACAAAAATGCAATTAAAAAAAATAGCCAGTCATGGGGACTGTCAACAGAAGTGAAATCTTAAAACTTGTTTTTAAATGTGTAATATGACATCATTTCTACGTCAAATGTAGGTAAGAAAATGATTTTGGTATTATATCAGTACGATTTCAGCATTAGGATCATTTATCCTTTCATAATTTTTTAGTCACGACAGATGTCAGTGGTATGTAAAAATTACGTAAAAATTCATTACTTAGCTATGACTTACCAGTGATGTCAGACCTAGGTCATGTATTAACGTGATCAAATTAACTTCACTTACTGCTACTACAGCATGTCGGTGATGCGAACTCACAAGATTTTACCCATCCAAAAAAGAGTCTAACACGCACATGATGATACAATCGAGTATATACAATGTATCAGTGTGTATATTCGTATACATGTACGTCGCCAGTCTGGCGCAACACTTCACTAGCATGTCGGTGACGCGAACCCATAAATTTCGCCCCTACCAAAAATCGCTCAACGCGGCTAAAGAAGTTTTCACTTCAAAAATATATACATCTCGGTTAAATAATACCGTTTGCAATTTGTTTTAGCATTGTTGAAACGTGCGCTATTTATATCAGCGTATCTCTGCGTGCGATTTGCGTGCTTTGTGCCGACCTGTCGTGATTGCTCCCTGATTGCATGCTTTCAGCGCCAATTGATGTACCTCCCCTCGCGCGCTCGTTTTAAATGCTATACGTGTTTTAAAACTGATACTGGTTTTACTAAGCAACACGATGGAGAATGAAAAAGGTGAGTATACCTTTCATAACGTAGGTCCGGTAGTATATACCGTCACCATCGCATCACGTGACAAGACTGTCCGTAACAGGTGTACCTTGAAGACGTCTTTGAGACAGTGCGAGTAATTTAAATACGTGTTCACACTTCATGGTCATAGAGACCTGCAAAATTCGCGGATTCATTCGGCGATAGGCTAGAATTCAAACACATATACCTTTTAGATGATTTTGCTGTTGGCTTACTGTTCATCTGTACGAATCTCAACCAATTATAAACCCTCAAGCAAAGAAGGATCGAATCACAGACAAACCAGCTGAGACGACTTACAAGTCAACAACCAATGAACTTGCGTTATTTGCCCAGTGTACAGGAGAATGTGCAGTCTATCCTAAAGGCCATCGAAACCGCGAAGTTTGCAGGTCTCTAATCATTGATCTGTAAATGTGTTTAAAAAAAGCAGGTTGTCTGTAAAGTCAGTTTACGGACGATAATTTTACGTGATAACTAGAGGCTGGAAAAACTCGCGCTTTCGATGACCTCTAGGATAGACTCCACAACCCCCTACACACTCAGGCAAATGCCATTTGCTCATTGGCTATTGACTCGTAACACCCGTCAATTGGGACGCTAGCAATTCGATACTTTTTTGATTGAAGTTTTTCCATTGGCTCAAAATCCTTCAGATAAACTGTAAGCCAATCACAGAAGCAATAAAAAGGTACAGTTGTTTGGATTCTAGCATATCGTGAAATGAATCCGCGAATTTTTCCGGTCTCTAGTGATAACGTCATAATAAAACATTGATGAAAATTGCATACTTTTTTTAATTTTCAAATATTATTTACAGTTTTCGCAAATTTAATTTAAATAGTTTGTTTAAATATAATCACGAACAATTAGTTAAAAAAAGCCCGCCTTATCCTGTTCGATATTATAGAAGATATTCTCGCACGGTAGTTGGCCGGTTCTTTCACGCTTGGCTCAGGCGGAACGTGACAATGAGTCATGCTTTTTCGTGCGTGCAGCCGGCATTCATCGATTTATAAGACGTTTTCACGTCAAAATCTTTTAACTTTTGCTGAACATGAATGATAAGCCCAACTGCCCAGGTATGGTGATTTCACAATTAACGTGAAAAACTACCGACATTATATCGCAATCCCCGCCGGTTTAAATTGCACTTAGGCTTTGCCTTTTTTTGCTGGAGTTTGTACTAGTTAATAAACTAGGCAATGATTAAAAAGTATCATCTGCTAGCTGCACATAAATTAAATTGTGGTCCCAACATTGAATGATATATTTGCAATCGAACTGTTTGAAAACACGTAACGGCTAGAGATCGGAAACATTCTTGTATTCATTTCGCGATAGGGTAAAAATTCAAATACATAGTATACTTTGAGCTGATTTTGCAATTGGCTCACCGTTCATCTGGACGACTCTGGGCCAATGAGAGACCTTCAACCAAAGGAGTATCGTATCACAGGAAAACCAGTTGCGTCAACTCACAATTCAGCAGCCAATGAACTGGCGTTATTTACCCGAATATACAGAATAACTGAGTAGTCTGCCTTGAAAGTAATCGAAACCGCGAATTTTTTCCACTCCCTAAGAATGACAAATGCGGTTGGAGAATTGTTTAGGTGGCGAAACCAAGTAAAATTTTGTATATTTTTGTAAATACTGCGTCACAGGTTGATGTGCGTCTGAAGAAAACTTGACACTGAATAATTCTAAGAATGAGGGGCCTGCGCTGGGAAACTATATTTCTCACCAACAAATGGAAGAAATCTGAGAGCAAACGGCGGACAAAGTGGTTCTACACCCTCACCCTGCCAAAATATAATTCTGCGTACGCTAGTGAACAAAAGCGATTCGATTGTCTACGGGAGCACCACTCAAGCACATATGTTACTGCACAGTTCTGATAGTCAATACGTGAGCCAAGGCACAGAATACAAGAATGAGCGCACAAGTAATGAAGAGCTATTGTCAGAAATAACCGAAGTCCCAAAAAATTCAATATTGTGTTTTTTTGGTCCATCCTGCCAGAGATGCCTCGTGGGCAAGCATAGAAACAACCACAAAAAAATCCAGTAATGGAAGCCAAAAATAACAATTGTCATTAGTATTGGTAATTATTTTATTTATTTATAAATATATCCTATACTCGTCAAAACCCGTTTCTTTGGTTCAACTGCTTTTCTGTATCAAAAATCATTCAAGAAAGATCATTTTCCTAATTTTTGTTCACTAAAAGATATTTCTGCAAAAAAAATTGGTTGTCTGTAAAGTCGGTTTACGGACGAAAGTTTAACGTGACAACGTTATAACAAAACATTTATGAAATTATTGCATACTTTTATGAATAAAATTGAATCATTTTTATTGAATTTTCACTATTTTGTATGGATACAAAGAAGGAGTGAAATGAAATCTACAATTTAATTGATAAATTTACTTTTATTTTCACGCATTAATTCAAATATGTTTATTAGTTTAACGAAACAGATTATTTTAACTATAACTTTTATACATGTTCGCTATTTACCTTCTTCCAATCTGTGTTATTCTGTTAAGGATAGGACGATGATAGGAAAAGTAGGAAACGAATGGGAGTGTTTCAAGTTTAATGTGCCTCGAAAAAGTCAAATCGATGGTTGTTGCAATCGAGTGGAAGAGAGATAGATGTGGCGCAAGCGTACAATGAGCGTAACGGGACACAGCGTAACGGGACAATGTGCGTAACGGGACAATTTTTCGTGTTTGCAGCCGGCGTTCATCGATTTATTAGACGTCACGTCACAAACCACCTTAGTCCAGCAAAGGAGAAAAATGTTTTTCTTCTCATGAAAAAATGTCATTTATCGACCATTGTTGTTTGTGTTGAAAGCTGTTGGAATATTACTCTGTCGAGTAACCGCCACTGCGCGGATCGGAGGTCGCCGTGGTCCCCTGTGACGTCACGCATGTCGCGTGAGTCGCGGTCGTTAGGGACGCTGTTGCCGCGCAGCGCCGCACGGGGCGTGGCGGCGCCACCGTCGCCGGGAGACGCACAGGGATTCCCGTGCCGCGCGCACATTCCGTAGCGTGCCACTTCCTTGGTTCGCCACCGGCGCTGTGCGTGGTTGCCAGATGTACACCAAAGAGCAAAAACTTTCTAGACACAACTCTGTAATTTTTCAGAAGTTCAAGAATACTATATGAACGAAAAAAATTGTCTGAATTGCTATATACGGTAAAATAAAAAATTTAATGATAATTTAAGAAATAAGAAACATTATTGTTGTATTTGGTCATGAGCATAATATACTTTTTTTTTTATTCTGAGGAGACAGAACCGAAAGTTGCCATCTTGGTTTCAAATGGCTTTGCCAACAACTTTCTAACATTTTGGCTTAGTTTGAACATAGCAACTGAATTAATGGGATTCCTGAAATTAATAGTGATAACTTGCTAAAAATAGATTCTCGTGTGAAATTATTGACATATAGTTTTGAGAATGGCTACAATTGTAATGCAAGTGTTACTAGACACAAATATTTAGTCTTAAATAATGGTCAAAATATATTAAAATTTAAAACATTTAAACGATATGTAATTTAGCTACTATGGTGTAGGTCTAGATAATTAAGATTCTAGTGTTTACACGAGGTCAACCATGGCCTGAATACAGTCTTGTCGATAAACATTTTTAAAAAAGGAAGCACATTCTAAAAAGAAAGCACATTCGACAAAAAGGAAGAACGTTCAAAATAAGGAAGCACATTTAAGGAAAAGGATACAAAATTTGTAAGAAAATTCAATTTATAATAGGATACGATCTCATCACAGGGATACGACATCATATCAGGAATACGACTGAGAAGTTACGAGAACTCGGTCTTACTTAAAAATCAGATTACGAGAAATAATAAATAAATAAATAAATTAGTGAAATCCAAATAATCAACTTAACTTATCTTACAATTTTATACACAAGCAAGCCAAACAAGTCATTGTTGTATGTAGCCAGCTTCCCTCAGTTCTTTGAGTATGAAGGCTACTTCGTTCAGATACAATAAGTTTCCTGCCCTAAGCAAAGCCTTCAATGGTCTTAGACGATCGACCGATATAAGCTTAAAAATGTTTATTCGCAAGTCACTCAGCGTCTTGTCAAGTTCCACAGTTCGCACTCCTCACTGGAGCTAGGCTCAACAGTGGTTCGCCCCTTACCTCGCGCCTGTCCACACACACACACACACACACACACACACACACACACACACAGTCTCGCGCCACTCAGTCGCCGCACTCTCACGGTCCAGTCGAACTCCTCGTCACGCCACTCTAAAAAAAGGGGGGGGGGGGAGTTTCTCTCAGCCTCTTTGCCGATGTCGCCCTTCCCTTCGCTCGGAATCCGCTCGGAACTCTGCCCTCACGCGGCGCTCTCTGTCGTTGAACTCTGTCGCCAAACCCTCTGCAAAGGCCGGCGTCGCTGCTCAAGTAGTCCGTGGCGCCCTTCTCGAACCGACGAGAGCAACAGTGAACAGTCGCGTCTTCCGAACAGTCGAGAAGGGTGGCGTCCATTCGCGGGCGGCCCGCGGAATTCTCAAGGCCGCTCAGCGATAGACAACAGCGCCGTGGCATGAAGATTCGCGGGGAGGGAGGGGGAAAGGGTAGCGACGACCCTTGTAATCCGGCCAGGCGCGCGTGGCATGCCTCACGTCAGCGGGCTTCACGTGGCCGTGCAGGGCCGCCAGCCAACTCCGAACATGGCATCGCGGTCTGGTCTCTCGCGTGCGTAACAACATAGGCCTATGTGTTTTTGCAAACCAAAGAGAATACAAAACCATACGGTTAAATTATTTGTATACCAATATATTTTTTTATGGTAAACAGTATAGTTTACACATTTTTTTTTAGTACATATTAAGATTCGTATGCTTTTAAATATTTCGGGATGCTCCAGATTTTCTAATTGCGAGAACTCAAAAAAAAAAACTCAAAAAAATATATATTTCTCGGAACTAGATGTCATAACTAGGGACCGGAAAAATTCGCGGGTTCAATGACCTCTAGAATGAACTCCATAGTTCTACGTACACTCGGTCAAATGCCACCCACTCATTGGCTGCTGTCTTGTGAGACGTCCCAACGTAGCAGCCTGTGATTCGATAAAGCTTTGGTCGGGTGTTTCTCATTGGCTCAGAGTCATCCAGGAGAGTTGTGAGCCAATAGCAGAGGCAGCACTGAGGTATAACTATTTGTATTTTAGCCTATCACGAAATGAACCCGCGAATTTTTCCTGTCTCTAGTCATAACTAATTTTTGTTCTAGACAAGCATAATTTTGTTCATTTTAAAATTATTTATGAGAATTACATTTTCAAAAATTGCAAATCTCTAGCATCTAATTATTTTGCATAATTGAAATGTGAATTATATTTTCTACAGAAGTGAGTTCTAAAAGTTAAAATGTTTAACTTTTATTACCTTAAAAAAATTCTGGAGAAAGAAGATTCCCAACAGGTTTTTGCTAAACCACACTTTTTTTTTTACTGTGTTTGTGCATGCAAAATATAAAAACTTTGAAATATTTTCCAGCTTGATATACTCGTTAGCAAACTGTACCGTTACCTTAAAAATTTCGCACATATTTGTAGGAAATTTACGTTGTAAGTGTCTAAACAGTCAATATTCAAACATAATTTAACAGTCATAATTTTAATAACACACTTAAAAAAGTTTTTTAATTTTTTGTATTTTAACCGACTTTACAGACAACCAATTTTTTCTGGTAAATACCATTTTTTTTTTTTACAATTGTGCTGGTCATTTGTGCTTATCCTTAAGATAGATATATTGTTAACAGTGGGGGAAACGGGTTCGTAATGAATTGTATACTTGCTTATTTCCTGCTAATATTTAAATCACCACGCTTAACGTCTGTCCAGTCTAGGCACGACCGAGCCACGGCACTCCACGCGGCGCTAAGGGTTGGACGTCAGCGTCGAGGAAGGAGGAAGAGGGGGCCGGAGGGGTCGCGAGATCGGGGCCGCTGTAATGCCCGAAGGTATGCGCTGTGACGTCAGTGGCCGTGCGGGGCTGCCATATTGCTTAGTGGCCTGGCTCGTGTAGCAGCCTCGCCTTTCCCGTTCGTAACTATATATATATATATATATATATATATATATATATGTGTGTGTGTGTGTGTGTGTGTGTGTGTGTAACTATATATATGAGTATACACCCGATGGTGATAATCTGTCATGGAATTTCAAACATATGATATAAATAGGGACACCAACCTGTATTTCGCGAATACATTTCGTGTCAAGGTATTTCACAAAATACTGTAGCTTTTCTCCTGTGGTTATTGGCTGAGGTCGGTGAGAGGTGTCGTCCCGCTCTTGACGGGGCCAATGAGAATGTGGTCACCGTACTGCTGCACCCTCACAATTTGCCATGACTCTTAGAAAAGGCTATAGTGTTTTGTGAAATACCTTGACATGAAATGAAATCGCGAAATACAGGTGTTCCTAGATATAAATCATGCAATATTTTACTTACTTAACCGTCGGTTGTCAGGTAATTATTATTTTCGGTCAATAGATTGCATTTAATTTCAACTAGTAACATGGAGTTAAAAAAACATCAATTAGAATCACAAGACTTTGAATGCTACTTAATTTATAAAAATTATTTCTAAGATAATAGATGTAATTTAACCACGTCGTTCGAGTATTAGGACGGCATGGTCGTAAGATGTAAGATGTAAGAATGTCTCGTATAATATTTTAAGATATAAATATTTACCATCACGATAGAAACAGTCATAAACAGAGACCGGAAAAATTCGCGTATTCATTTCACGATATGCTAGAATCCAAACAACCCTTTATATTGCTTCTGTGATCGGCTTACAGTTGGTCTGAAGGACTTTGAGCCAATGAAAAACCTTCAACCAAAAAAGTATCGAATCGCAAGCGTCCCAGTCGACAGGTGTCACGAGTCAGTAGCCAATGAGCAGGTGGCATTTGCCTGAGTGTGTAGGGGATTGTGGAGTCTATCCTAGAGGTAATCGAAAGCGCGAATTTCGCCGGTCTCTAGTGATAAAGGACGCTGCTTGCTGGTGCCCCTGTGCTGGTAGCCGCGGCGCGGGGCACCCTGTGACGGGTCCAGCATGTTATTGATGGCCGCGAGGCGGCCATGATGGATGGAGCTCGCAGCCTCACAATCCATTACTCCCGGCAGTGCCGACAACGTCAGCAAACGACCTCTTCATCCTCTGGTCCGTGGCTGCTGCTGCTGCATCCTGACTGAGAGACGTCGGAAACCGGTCTTCGTGTCTCAGCCGCCAGTTTGGTTGGTTCCAGTGGCGTAGCCAGGATTTGTGTATGGTAGGGGGGGGGGTTAAGAAGCATGCCCCCCCCCCCCCCCTCAAATGAAACGGGGGAGTCCGGAGGTCCACCCCCGGAAACAATTTGGATTTTAAGGTGTAAAATAGTTCTATTTTAGCAGTTTCCGGTCGATGGATATCCATCTTCAGTTTGATCCCGGCTCCTATGAGTGTCAACCCCATTCCATCCATGTAGACCCTGACTCAGGCGGGAAACTACATGTGGATTTAATTTTTGTATTTATTTCCGTAGCTTAGTACGATAGCAGTATTATGTTATTTAGTAACATACTTTGCTGAAACGTGGTTAAAGGATATAAATGGAACTAGGAGAGGTAAATGTTTTATTTACTTTCTACTGAGTGACTCAGTCTGCAGCCTCGTGCCGATCACGTGGTACCTCGCATGTGTCAGTCAAAAGTGGGGACACTAGCTCTTTCACAGATACTCCGAGTTCAGTTAAATACAGGAACGTCGGATCAGGGGGGGGGGGGCAGCAGGGGCGAGTCGCCCCCGTGCTGTTATGCATGGGGGGGGGGGGGGCGAGAGTAGCATTTCACCCCCCTCATTTTCCCAGAATAAATGTTTGGTCCTAGTAGTATTTTTCTCAACCAGTAGTTTACAAACGTTGCATGGGTGATCACATTGATTAAAAAATCAAATTTATGATTGTCAATGTAATGTAAAATTATTGCAAATTCCTAAATGGCATTTTATTTAAATTGTACTACATGTACTGTCAGAGTATCCAGCCATGCCATGGCCCAGAACAACAGAGCGGCGATTTGTCGAGAGGTCGAGAACTAGGGATGAGCGTTATTTAACGTATGTTATTTAACGTATAACCAATGTTCACAGGTTAAGGAACAAAAAAAAAATATCTATTGACATTAAATTCCAAGACCGAAGATAAGGGGTAGATCACATGGGTTAGGTTATTTGTCACCCACTACCCACGATATTTTTATACATATTTAATACATACTATGTCCTCAAATTCTTGGAATGGTATATTTAATATTTTGGTTCGGAAACTCATTAAATAGCACAATTTTGCTCTAAGACTGAGGTAAGTGTGATACATCTTTTCGCCACCCCCCCACCCTCCCAACTCATGAAAACGTTCCGACGTCCCTGGTTAAATATGTAGTTGATGGTCAGGTTTACTGTAAAAAGAAAATAAATGTTAATTAAAGGAAGCAAAGGTTGTTAGAGAACTCACCTGAAATACTTCGGGAGATGACGTACAGTTTTTTATAAACCATTTACAGCATAGTTCAGTTTATAAAAGGTGACATTTACGCGTGAGAATCCAATTGTTTCACAAAGGTTCAAGTCTTGTTATCAAAAATTATAAATGTTAAGCTCTCGTAAACACAACAGGGCGTTTAAAATATGTAGAATATTAGCAATTGTTACTAACTAGTGAATGTTTCCGTTGTTTGTGACAAGTGTAGTTGGTATATTTGTAACTCTTAAGTTTTTGAAACTTAACTTCATTTTATTTATGCATTCGCAGCAGTTATTGTTAAGTTGCGACATAAATGTGATTATGTTACTAGTTCAGTGTTGTATTTTTTTTTAAATTCAGTAGGGGGAAGAATTATACCACAGCAATTTTTTGAAGGATTAGGCTTAAACTTGTAAGTATAATCTGTCAATGATGTAAGCTAGGTAGAAAAATAGTAGGCAACACGTGTCAGCTTCAAGTTTGTAAACTACGGATGTAAATAACAGTTTTGTCTTGTTACAACTTTCTGCTCTTCGATTCGTGATCCAATGATCTTAGCCCAAGAATGATCTATGAATAGGGACGGGAAAAATTCGCGGTTTCGACGGCCTTCAGGATAGACTGCACATTCCCCTGTACACTCGGGAAAATAACGCCAGTTCATTGGTTGCTGACTTGTAAGTCGTCTCAGCTGGTTTGTCTGTGATTCGATCCTTCTTTGGTTGAGGGTTTATAATTGGTTGAGATTCGTCCAGATGAACAGTAAGCCAATAGCAAAATCATCTAAAAGGTATATGTGTTTGACGTCTAGCCTATCGCCGAATGAATCCGCGAATTTTTCCGGTCTCTATCTATGAATCATTCCTCTAAATGTTGCGCCAACACATACTGGGACTACACGATATTCTCTCCCGTGGACTGACTATAGTCGCTGCAATCGATTGTGACACAGCGAGATAATGGTTGATGCGATAGTCACGAGATAGTAGCACATATAGCCTATTCTCTGCCTCATATTTTATTAACGACTGAAAACACATACAATTTTGAAACTTGAGATACATAATATATCAGTCGGAATAGAGAATAGGGCTTGACAAAAAAAAATTAATTTAATATTGAAACTAATTATAACGAAACTAAATATTAAAAAAATTAACTAAAAATAACAAGCATTTCATACATTTAAAGTACGGGTATTTCGCAGTAGTGTACAATAGTATGTCCGAGCGCAGGGTTTAGTGTGTGGTGGTGGTCCGCCATATTGGATTGTGACGTCACGGTGGCCATCTTGGATGATTTTGTCATTTACCATTTTTGGCGGAATTTGTTTCCAAAAAACTGGATTTTGTTTGGCGAATTTTGGCAAATTTTGGTTGAATTGTGGCAAATTTTGAAGGTCAAAGGTCAATGTCAAGGTCATCCAAGATTGCCGCCGTGAAGTCACAATCCAAGATGGCGTACCGCCACCACAACCACCACACCCTGAACCCTGCGCTCGGACATACTATTGTACATTACGTTTCGCACATTTAAAATACTGGTATTTCGCGTGAGAAGAGGTTGAAACACTAGATTAAGTAATAATTGTGGATAAATTTTTTTATGGGATAATCTGGTACATAATACTCTAATATTTACGTCTGATTAAATTTACGTGCATAAAGTCCGTGGAAACGCCGGCCACAACGGCCGGCGCAGTGTCGATACGAGGTCACTGCTACGAACAGATCCGAGAATCGATTCACTTCGCCCGTTCCCAACGATCTTCGACCGGCTCAGACTTGTTGCTTTAACCAGGAAATACCGCCGCAGGGTGAGCTGCAACTGTACTGTCATCACAGCCATTGCGGGCCTCGAGGTCCGAGTGCAAGATCCGGGCATCGAACCACAGGCCTCCGCGTAGAGTTCCAGGCCGCGGATTGCCACCCACTGCCTCTAGTTGTGGAGATAGATATTAGGTTTTGATGGTGATGTAAATAACGAATGTTTGGTGACCCTGAGGTGTTTTGAGTTTGGTGGTTTGGCGGGGTTGCAGTCAGGACTCGAACCCGTGCTGTGCTGAGGGCGATTTCAGGAGCACGGATCTTCGACCGGCGCTCACACACACTGCGGCGCGACGGGAAATGTGGTCGAAACATCATCAAACCGAGATCGCGCCTGAAATCTCGTGGCGCAAATTAGTGAATCACTTGTAGACTTGGGGAAAAATCCACCCGTCATACAAGTTTATTTATTTATCAATTTGACTGGCTTGTTTTACGCTGCGAAGTCAAGGCGCATTAAGGGGGTGCCTCCCATTTCAGGTCAAGATCTTATATTTGCTGTAATTACATATAAACTTGCAGACTATTACAATTTTTCAACTTTCACGAAATGAAAAATATATACAGCGCATACTTTTAGCATAATTAGCTGCCAAAGTTACATTTTTAACGTTTTTGGGTTGTACAAATAAGGAGAATTTAATTTATTGCAGAACTGAAACTTTTCAGGTTTAACTGCAATGCTACTGACTACTTCAAGAAATGGTTTGAATTTCTTTCAGAAAATATTAATTAATTTTACCTGGCATTTCAAAATTATCAAATTTGTTAAGATTTTTAAGCCAAGAAACATGAAAACCAGTTTTTGTGATAGAAATGCAAACAAACCACATCATGAAGTAGCCAGTGGCATTGCAGTTAAAACTAAAAAGTTTCAGTTCTGCAATAAATTAAATTCTCCTTATTTGTACAACCCAAAAACGTTAAAAATGTAACTTTGGCAGTTACTTATGCAAAAAGTATACGCTGTATATAAATTTCATTTCGTGAAAGTTGAACAATTGAAAAAGTCTAAAAGTTGATCAGTGATTAATATAAATATAAAATCATGACCTGAATTGGGAGGCACCACCTTAAGAGTGATGATTAGAGACCGGAAAATTTCGCGAATTCATTTCACGATAGCTAAAATACAAATAAGTTATTTATACCTTAGTGCTGCCTTTGCTATTGGCTCACAACTCACCTGGATGACTCTGGGCCAATGAGAAACGTCCGACCAAAGCTTTATTGAATCACAGGCTGCTACGATGGGACGTCTCACAAGACAGCAGCCAATGAGTGGGTGACATTTGACCGAGTGTACGTAGAACTATGGAGTTCATCCTATAGGCCATTGAACCCGCGATTTATTCCGGTCCCTAGTGATGATTGATTAGGGACACCTGTATTTCGCGATTTCATTTCATGTCAAGGTATTTCACAAAAACACTGTAGCTTTTTCTAAGAGTCGTGGCAAATTGTGAGGGTGCAGTAGTACGGTGACCACATTCTCATTGGCCCCGTCAAGAGCGGGACGACACCTTTCACCGACCTCAGCCAATAACTAGAAACGGGAAAAATTCGCGCTTTGGATGGCCTCTAGGATAGACTCCACAATCCCCTACACACTCGGGCAAATGCCACCTGCTCATTGGCTACTGACTCGTGACACCAGTCAACTGGGACGCTTGTGATTCGATACTTTTTTGGTTTGAAGTTTTTTCATTGGCTCAAAGTCTTTCAGATAAACTGTAAGCCAATCAGAGTAGCAATATAAAGGTAAAGTTCTTTGTATTATATCATATCGTGAAATGAATCCGCGAATTTTTCCGGTCTCTACCAATAACCACAGGAGAAAAGCTACAGTATTCTGTGAAATACGTTTGACACGAAATGTGTTCGCGAAATACAGGTGTCCCTAGTGGAACTCTTGGAACTGGATGTTCTCCCGACTGACCGCTCGCCCTGCTGACGCGAACACGTGCTTCAGGGGACACGACGAGGTGTTGTCCCGGGGGAGCTGGTGTCAGGGCATCTCTTCACGGCCCTCGCAGTGGACCTGGGCGAGGGGTGAAGGGGCAGGGGGGTCGTGCCACTCGGGCTGGGCCGACAATTGCCCCGCCGCGCGAGGTGTTTGTTTGATGGCGCCGTAAAGCCGCGCGCCAGGGCGAGAGTAGCGAGTAGCGAGCACACTTGGCCGGAGTGCCGCGGCCTGGGGAGAGCTGCTACTCAATGTTTTACGCGGCCTCCGCAGCTGGAAGCAGATCAACTCTTGTTGTTTCGCAATCATCGCGCGTCCATAAACACGCCCCGTCTGAAACAGTCCCCGTGTCCTGATCCTGGTGTGAATGACGTCACATTGTCAGGCACCGTCTGCCCTGTCTGCAACTGATTTCCAAAGTAGTTACCGGAACGCAGTAAATAATAGAGCAGCAAAATACGTGTTTTTGTTTCATTGTTTTTGTTTGGACTTGTAAATATTGTGTGTAATTTACAGAGACCGGAAAAATTCGCTTAGTCATGTCATGATATGTTAGAATCCAAACAACTGTACCTTTATATTGCTTCTCCGATTGGCTCACAGTTTATCTGAAGGACTTTGAGCCAATGGAAAACCTTCAACCAAAAATATTTCGAATCGCAAGCGTCCCAGTTGACAGGTGTCACGAGTCAGTAGCCAATGAGCAGGTGGCATTTGCCTGTGTGTGTAGAGGGTTGTGGAGTCTATCCTAGAGGTCATCGAAAGCGCGATTTTTTCCGCTCTCTAGTAATTTAGTGTATAGTGTTTGAAACATTTGAATTTTGAACTTCCCGCGCTGCTTGCCAGAAGCGCCAAGTTTTTTCAAGTTGGCTGCCTGCCGAGGTGGGTAGCCCTGCAGCTTCCGGCAACGAAGCAACAGTTGTTCAACCATAATGGCGGTAAGTTGTGCTATCGTGCACGCTTGCTGCCAATCGAGTTGTTTGCAAGTGCATCATCATTAATTGTGTCGTTTTATCTGGTTTTTACAGTCTCGTGCGTCTCTAGACAAAACAGTTTTTATGAATTAATCATGCACTAATTAAAATTTCGTCTTAGTCTTCTTGGCTACCTATCATACCGCCCAAACCTCTCTGTTTAATAGCTAGAGACTGGAAAAATTCGCGCTTTCGATTACCTCTAGGATAGACTCCTAAACCCCCTACATACTCAGACAAATGCCATCTGCTCATTGGCTACTGACTCGTGACACCTGTCAACTGGGACGCTTGCGATTCGATACTTTTTTGGTTGAAGGTTTTCCATTGGCTCAAAGTCCTTCATATAAACTATAAGCAAATCACAGAAGCAATATAAAGGTACAGACAGTTGTTTGGATTCTAGCATATCGTGAACTGAACCCGCGAATTTTTCCGGTCTCTATTAATAGCTCATTTTGATGGTTGTTCTGCTTCTACGCTGGAAGCCGGCTTGGGGATGAATGTAGTCCCCAAACACCAGGGATGCCCGCGCCCTGGTTATCAAAATCCAGTCCTGGAATAAAATTAAGAAATAGGACGTCGTATCCGAGTGCCCAAAGCTCTTCCCCCCCTCCCAACCCGCATTGTGGATGACCAACTCTTTATCCAGATCATCCTCAGTATCCTGTGTCCCAGCTCCTGTACGATATAAGAGCATGCCCTGGCATCCCGCATGTCATTACATAGGGTTTTCCCTGTGTCCATTCCTGTTTTACCTGGGCCCAACTTGCCAAATTTCTAAAGTTTAAATTAATTTTTAAAAAAGGGGAGTAAGTTATGACTAGAGACCGGAAAAATTCGTGGATTCATTTTGTGATAGGCTAAAATTCAAAATTGTGAACAATTCTGCTGGTTTTGCTATTGGCTCGCAGTTTAACTGGAGCTCTCTGGGCCAATGGCAGATTATTTACCATAGAAGCGTCGAATCACAAGCCACCCAGTGGAGACGCCTTTCAAGTTAGCACCCAATGAACACGCGTGTTTGCTTGAGAAATGCAGAGGATAATGGAAGCTATAGGTACTAGAGGTCATTGAATCCGCGAATTTTTAAGGTCTCTAGTCATGACTTCAATCGCTGCCATGGCTGGCCAATCCCATCCTAGCACACGATGCATGCGACCTTCTTCCTGCATGGCTGATCCCAGCATGACCAGGCGTTTAGACGCACTTAGGTAGGCGTATAGACGCACTTAGGTCCCTCCCGGCAGACACACTACGTTTTTTAGTTAGGTTCAATTTTTGCCTGCTAGAGTGCAATTGTGTTTATTACCTCGACATCCACAATTTTGTCAGCCATCTTGAAAATCTCCAACTGTTAACCTAGAAATTAGGAAGAAATTCCAAAAAATATTAAAAAAAACTCATTAATCCGTTTGATTCAAGCAGGTTTGGCAATTAAGGCGAAGTGGCAGGTGACAACTGTGGAAACTAGACAACGATAGTACGAGATAAGAATTTCTTATCAAGTATACAACATGCCAGCAACAAGGGTATATGAAGCAGTGTTAATCAGTGGGATATGGGATAGTCTGGACTGGAATGAAAACATGATCCTTTAATACTTCACTTCTCAATGGTTCAATTAAATTAAACAATTTTTCAATGTTTTTAAACATTGACACAGTTAAGGTACATTCGAAAACAGTATTTAGTTTAATAAATGAAAAATGTACATTTTATTCTACTTCTTTTAATATGTTGATACATAAGGTTTACAGTATAAACACATGTTAAAACTACACATTTTAATGTCACAGTGCAAATTTACTGTCATTATTATAATACATATTGCTGATTATTTACACTAGTGTAGTATGTAATAATACTGAAATATTCTTATGAAAAACAGGACAAACACACCTCAATAAAAAATTGTTCTAAATCGCAATCTTTCTTCACTTTATTGTGTCCCTGCTATGTTTGTACAATTTTTCATAGTGTTCTCAGACTCATCAGGATTTGAACTTGGTTTGCTTAAGTGAAGAACAATGAGACTATGCATCATGTTACTCCATACCAATTCAAGTTGAATAAAATATGATAATTGTACTGTAAAAAAATGAAAATCCAGAGTGTGCATTCTTACAAACTTAAAAAAAGGTATGATTGTAGCAAGACCTCGATTTAAAAGTCAATTATTATAGGTTCGTTTAATGTGTGAAACGTATTTTGCATTATGATTATCACATAATTAATTATTTTGACTAAAATTTTCACTAAATTAAATTTTACATTGTGGCACAAAACTATTACATAAATAAAGTTATACAAATTCTTATAAATAAAGAATGGTTTATGCCTAGGGACACCATAATTACGCGATTTAATTTCATGTCAATTTATTTCACAAAACACTGTAACGTTTTCTAAGAGTCATGTCTAGAGACCTGCAAAATTCGCGGATTCATTTCGTGATATGCAACAATTCAAATAATTATACCTTAGCGCAGCTTCTACCACTGGTTCTCTGTTAATCTGGAGCAATGGGGGCCAATTAGAGACCCTCACTCATAGAAGTGTCGAATCACAGGCAACCCTTAGAGACGACTCACAAGTCAGCAGCCAATGAGCAAGTGGCATTTGCCCGAGTGTGTAGAGTTGTGACATATATTTTGACTGAAAGGCATCCATCTGTTATAGCATCCTACATAACCTCAATGTGTGGCATTTTAAGTTACCCAAGGACACTATAACATATGAAAGTTTCAGATATGTCGGATCGTTTACATTTACTGTACTATGTTATCATTTATTAACTAAAGAATTAAAATAATTTACTATAGAGAAATAAGAACATATTGCCATTTGTAACCAAACATAACATGTTAAAAAGAATTAAGACATACCTATTGAAATAAACAACTGGGAAACAAAATAACACGCAAATATCAGATTGGTGCTGGTTGTAATTATAGGCCTTTGTAAAAATAACAATGTAAAGCAAACATCAACAAAAAAATTAACATATTAACAAAATATTACTGAGTATTATATATTAAGTAACGAGCTCGTGAACAACTAAGTACGTACCAAGTATTTATTTTAGATTGAAGTAAAAAAAAACAGGTTAAGTTACTCAACAAACATTATTTAAAAAAATTAATTCATTAAACAAATATTAAATTATTGAAGTCTTCTTATAATTCTTTCTTCAGAATGAAAATTAATTGCCGGAAACGTTCCAAAGTGTAGAAATCAATATTATTTCTTTGATTCAAGTTCAATAGTAGAAACTTGCATGATGATTACGCAGAAGTTGAAAACAATTACATAACCTTAAAATAATAATAATGAAATTTCTGGCCTTTGTTTTGAAGAGGTTAATTCCCAAAAATGAATTTAGATTCCTGGAACACCAAAGCCAGGATGAGGCCCATGACTCGAACCGCTATGGAATGAAACCACAAAAATATTAACCTCCAAACATAAAAAATATTTATCATGGGATACACTTTTCCCACAGACGAAACATTTACTCACTCAAAACGGCGGTAATAGATAGGTTGTTACATTTTATGATGGTTTTTACATCCGCACCAAAAAATTACATGCCAAATGGCCGAAAAGAAATTGAAAAAGGGCAAGGTAAGTCTTTTTCGTTTGGCACGACAGAAATCATAGAGTTTACAATAAGTAGAGGGTATACAAACAAAATAAAATATTCATAGAACCAGAATTGTAGTACTTAGTGTTTCCCTTACACATTTGATTATAATAGAAACAAACACTTTTAAGAGATTATTAATTAAATAGCTACACAAAACTTTAACATTAAGATAATGAAATATGTAAAGAAAAATAAATATTAAATAGAATCTTTGCATAAAAATTTTAAAATTTATTTAACATGAAAGATTAAAAAAAAAGAAATGTGAATAAATTAATTACACATAAAATCATGAGTGCCATACCTAGAAACGGCACAGAGTGTAGTAGAATCTATCCTGGAGGTAATTGAATCCGCGAATTTTGCAGGTCTCTAGTCATGGATAAATTGTGAGGGTGCAGCAGTACGGTGACCACATTCTCATTGGCCCCGTCAAGAGCGGGACGACACCTCTCACCAACCTCAGCCAATAACCACAGGACAAAAGCTACAGTATTTTGTGAAATACCTTGACACGAAATGTGTTCGCGAAATACAGGTGTCCCTAGTTATTATGCGAATAGTATTTTGTAGAGAAACAGTCGTTTTCACGTAAATTTACATATTAAAAAAATATGTGTGATTTTACACGATTAATTCTGATCCATTTAAATAATAACAAAACAATTACAGTGTTGCGTGTACTCCAATAACAATACGGATTATCGAGGTGTCTGGTGGAACGTCCCACTGGGCTGTGTTGAAGCTCGGCGCGGCTGCAGCACCTGTGGTTAATGTAACCACTGGCGCTCGGCGGCGGAGGCAGGCGGAGGTCACGTGACAGCTGGAGGCCCCTCACTGCCGGACTGCGCGCGCCACCTCGGCCACCAGGTCCGCCCAGAAGGTGTCGTACTGCTGCACCACGGCGCCCCTGCAAGCCCCACACAGCGCTGCCAACTTCTCCCCAGCCTGGCCCCGCTGCCAGACATCTGTCTCCAATAGATAGCGACCGGAAAAACTCGCGCGTTCAATGACCGCTAGGATAGCCTCCATTATCCTCTGCACTTCTCAAGTAAACACATTGGGTACTAAATTGTGAGGCGTCACCACTGGGTAGCTTGTGATTCGACGATTCTTTGGTCGATAGTCTCTCATTGGCCCAGATAGCTCCAGTTAAACCGCGAGCCAATAGCAGAACCAGCAGAATTATACACATGTTTGAATTTCAGCCTATCACTAAATGAATCCGCGAATTTTTCCGGTCTCTAGTTATCATACATGCTACTATTACCAGAGACCGGAAAAATTCGCGGATTCATATCGCGATACGCTAAAATGCAAATAATTGTACCTTTACGCAACATCTGCTATTGGTTCACTGTTAACCTGTGAGGACTGCGGGGCCAATTATAGACCCTCAGTCAAAGCAGTATCGAATCACAAGTCTCCCAAATTGAGACGCCTCACAAGTCAGTAGCCAATGAACAGGCGACGTTTGCCCGAGTATGCGCAGGATCGTGGAGTCTATCCTGGAGGTCATTGAAACCGCGAATTTTTCCAGTCCCTATTAGTGGGGACCGGAAAAATTCGCGGGTTAAATGACCTGTAGGATGAACTCCATAGTTCTACGTACACTCGGTCAAATGTCACCCATTCATTGGCTGCTGTCTTGCGAGACGTCCCAACGTAGCAGCCTGTGATTCGTACAAAGCTTTGGTTTGGTGTTTCTCATTGGCCCAGAGTCATCCAGGTGAGTTGTGAGCCAATAGCAGAGGCAGCACTCAGGTATAACTATTTGTTTTTTAGCCTATCGCGAAATGAACCCGCGAATTTTTCCGGTCCCTACCCATAAGTAGAGACTGCAATAATTCGCGTATTCAACGACCGCCAGGATAGACTCCACAATCCTGTGCAATCTCGGGCAAACGTCACCTGTCTATTGGCTGCTGACTTGTGATGCGTCTCAACTGGGAGACTCGTGATTCGATACTGCTCTGACTGAGGGTCTATAACTGTCCCACATTCCTCCAGGTTAACAGTGAACCAATAGCAGATGTTGCGTAAAGGTACAATTATTTGTATTTGAGCGTATCGCGACATGATTCCGCGAATTTTTCCGGTCTCTAGTAATTTTAGCATTTATGATAACTAGAGACCGGAAAAATTCGCAGATTCATTTAGTGATAGGCTGAAATTCAAACATGTGTATAATTCTGCTAGTTCTGCTATTGGCTCGCGGTTTCACTGGAGCTATCTGGGCCAATGAGAGACTATCGACCAAAGAATCGACGAATCACAAGCTACCCAGTGGAGACGACTCACAATTTAGTAACCCATGAACACGCGTGTTTACTTGAGAAGTGCAGAGGATAATGGAGGCTATACTAGAGGTCATTGAATCCGCGAATTTTTCCGGTCTCTCGTAATAGTAGCATGTATGATAACTGATGTTACCATCTGGAAGGTAATGCACACCCTTAACTACTCCAGTACCTGTTCCCTGAGACCGAGCCATCGCCGCTGGATTCGGCCGGAGCGTTACGTGAGTGTCGTTAGGCAACTCCGCTCTGATCGCCTCAATGGGAAAGTGGTCCAATGCGTGTTTGTAGCAATCGACCGGCCCGGCCCAGGTGCATGCATCTCTCTCTCTCTCTCTCTCTCTCTCTCTCTCTCTCTCTCACGGAACCCACTAACGTGAGCTAACACTTCACATTTCCGTCTGAAAATGTACTCTATCGAAAAAAAAATATTTAGTGCTTTTGGGTTTTGGCGGTTGTCTGCCAGAGAAGCCATTGCTAGAGACCTGTAAAATTCGCGGATTCATTTCGCGATAGGATAGCGTCCAAATATATTGACATTATTTTGCTTCAGTGATTGGGCCACAGTTTATCTGAAGGACTCTGGGCCAATGAAAAATCTTTAACAGAAGAATTAGCGAATCACGATCATTCCAGTCATCGGGTGTTACGAGTCGGTAACCTATCAGCAGATGTAATTTGCACGAGTGCATAGAGGCTCATGGAGTCTATCCTTTAGGGATTTGAAATCGTGAATTTTACAGGTCTCTAGCCATTGCCTTATATTCGGCCAGGCCATTCAGGACGCGTTTGTTTCCACACGGAGGAGCTGTGATTGGTGAGCTGAAAGTAGACGTGCATATGAAATAAACTCGACCAATCGTGAAACACAGACGATAAGTGTCTCGAAAATGGAGCTTGACTCGAAATCTTCTGGCGAAAATATCTACATGCCCATAGTTATTGGTTGAGACAATCAATTGACAGTTGTATTTCTCGAAATAGTTAAGTGTATTTGTGATAACACTTAACCTAATAAATAGGGACAAGAAAAATTCGCGGTTTCAATGGCCTTCAGGATAGACTCCACATTCTCCTGTACACTCCGGCAAATAACGCCTGTTCATTGGCTGCTGACTTGTAAGTAGTCTCAGCTGGTTTGTCTGTGATTCGATCCTTCTTTGGTTCAGGGTTTATAATTGGTTGAGATTCGTACAGATGAACAGTAAGCCAATAGCAAAATCATCTAAAAGGTATATGTATTTGACATCTAGCCTATCGCCGAAAGAATCCGCGAATTTTTCCGGTCTCTAGTCATCGTTGGCTCACGTTCGCAGAGGGGCGTGTCTATATAACTGCTTTCCAATCATGGACACGATGCAAGAGTATAAAGGTTTTCATTCCAACTTGCGACCAAACTAAAACGGGAATTTTTCGTACTTTTGGAAGTGACAAAAATGTCTCAGGATTGTGTTTTAAATGCACGCTGGAACCCGGCCAGAGGTCTGAGGGTATCTGACCACCGTGTTGACGCCATTGACTAAACTTGAACACAGATTCGGACCACGAAGTTAAACGTAGATATATTATTCTTAGAGACCCGTGAATTTCGCAGATTCAATGACCTCCAGGATAGACTCCAATATCCTCTTAACACTCGGGCAAATGCCAACTGTTCATTGGCTGTTGACTTGTGAGACCTCTCAACTGGGTGGCCTGTGATTCGACACTTCTATGAGTGAGAGTCTCTAATTGGTAGGGACCGGAAAAATTCGCGGTTTCAATGACCTCTAGGATAGCCTCCATTATCCTCTGCACATTTAAAGTAAACACGCGTGTTAATTGGGTACTAAATTGTGAGGCGTCTCCACTGGGTAGCTTGTGATTCGACGCTTCTTTGGTCGATAGTCTCTCATTGGCCCAGAGAGCTCCAGTTAAACTGCAAGCCAATAGCAGAACCAGCAGAATTGTACACATGTTTGAATTTCAGCCTATCACGAAATGAATCCGCGAATTTTTCCGGTCTCTACTAATTGGCCCTCAGTCCTCCAGATTAACAGAGAACCAATGACAGAAGCAGCACTAAGGTATAATTATTTGAATTTTAGCATAACACGAAATGAATCCGCGAAATTCACGGGTCTCTAATTATTCTAAACACTGACGAGCGTGATAAATACAAGCAAATGTGTTTTGAACTACATTTCTGGAAGTGAATCGCACGTAGATTCCGCACCCGCGACTAGAATTCCTCGATTATCAGATAATTCGATCTGCAGAACGAAATTTTAAACTATAAAATTAGAGACCGGAAAAATTCGCAGATTCAATGACCTCTAGGATAGCCTCAATTACTCTCTGCATTTATCAAGTAAACACGCCTGTTCATTAGGTACTAAATTGTGAGCCGTCTCCACTGGGTAGCTTGTGATTCGACGCTTCTTTGGTCGATAGTCTCTCATTGGCCCAGAGAGCTCCAGTTAAACTGCAAGCCAATAGCAGAACCAGCAGAATTGTACACATGTTTAAATTTCAGCCTATCACGAAATGAATCCGCGAATTTTTACGGTCTCTATATATAATGGAACGGCTCCGAAAAAAGCGAAAAAGACTAGAAAAAATATTATAGTTAAAAAAAAACACACTTATATCAGTTGCACACTAAAGAATTAAAGAGTTCCACTATACATCTCCTGGCTTCATCAGACCAGTTCGATGGTAAAAAATTATTGTACTGTCACCATAATAGCATATAGCGGGGCTATTCTGATCACGGGGTAAATCCGATCATAATAAGAGAATTGGCAACACAGCAAGCCATGAGCCGAAAGGAAACAATATCATCCCATCACTCGCAAGCTGGGAGTGTTGGTGTTCACGTGGTAAAAAATTTCCGTTGTTATTCTAAACTTTGCTGTGTGTAAGGAAGCGATTCAACACCAAGGTAAGTCACGCCATGCATTTTTATCACTCTTTATAAAATCTCATGTTCCAAAATAAGAAGCTACAATTACAGAAACGAGATATCTTTTAGTACTTTGGTTTCTTCACGTAGCATATTTACTGGAAAACAATATCCTTGTATCAGTTCTAATAAAAACCAGTTTCCTCTTACAGTTTGGACGGCAAAGGTAAAAGTCGACAAAATGGGGCAATTCCGATCACGCTATTGGGGCTATTTCGATCACAGGAAATAATGTATTGCTCTGGAGAATACAGCACATAAAGGATCGTATTTATCAACTAATCTTAAAAGCGATTACTCGACACTGCTCTATTGTCACGGTGCACGTAGCTGACAGAAAAGAGTATTATCTTAATGTTTCAAGGATAGCTGAGGGGACAGTTAGAGACCTAGCTGTCGCCAGTTTGTATATACTGATGCTTATCTTTTCGACTACCGCACATTCCGTTGCGGTGATTGGTTTCACTGCCGATGCTTGGCGGGTCGCACCCTATATTACTCAAGAAAGAGTTGGCTGGTCGCACTCCGTGTTGAGCACACTTTAAATAACTCGCACACATTTTTTCATCTCGATGCCATAAAATAAAGGCATTACCAACTTGACATATATAAAACGAAAAAGTGTCAAGTTTGTACCTTGAAATATGACCATTGGTTAAATACTGTCAGAGTGTTTGCCATTCACAAATTTTACTGGTTCTTAGTACCAGCCGCTGTGTGCTGAAATCTAACAACTTTCGAAATGGGTCTTCGGGGACCATAGCAGCATAAAATTTCTCGCAACAAAGTTGAGTTAATTACGGATTTTCTTAAACATCTTGATACTGAAATCTAATATTGTTATTAATAATTTATTTAATCTCCAAATCCTTTCTGGAATACGAGACGATAACAGAATTCCACACTACCCAAGTTATAACCGAGATAAACATTTTGATGCATTTTACTGAAGTGTTGCATGCATTTAAATATCTCAAATGTAAATCAACACTAATATGTACTATGGTTGTGAATTTCAGATGGTCAGAAACTACAAAAGAAAGAACACCACTCTTCAGTGGTCCGAGGAGTCTATGTCAAATGCTATCAGCCGTGTCCTCCATGGAGAAACAACCATCAGAGCAGCTGCTAACTTACATCAGGTGCCATTCACCACACTTCAGAACAGGATACAAAAAGTAAAACTACAGCAGTTATTAGGAGACAAAGGGAAATAGTGCAAACATAAAGTTGGTCACCCACCTGTGCTAAATGCTGAGGAGGAAGATGAACTGTGTGACAGACTGCTCAACCTGTCAAAAAGAGGCTTTGGTTTGACCACAATTCAGGTAAGAAATGCAGCATACATGTATGCTGAAAAGAAGGGTCTAAAAATTCCATGGAGCAATACCGAAAAATTCGCTGGTAAAGATTGGCTTGGCAAGTTCATGGCTAGACATCCTCAACTCTCTTTGAGAAAACCGGAAGGTTTGTCAAAAATGAGGGCAGCTGCCATGGATGAAAAAGAATTTAACGACTTTTATGACCTCTTTGGCGATTTGACGAATGAATTAGAACTCAGGGAGAAGCCAGAGAGAATTTATAATGTTGATGAGTCTGGATTTCCTTTAAACAATAAGCCATCAAAAATCATTTGTGAAAAATGCCAAAGAGAAGTAATTAAATTGACAAGTGTAGAACGTGGAGGAAATGTGTCAGTAGTAGCTTGTTTCAGTGCTAGTGGGGTGTACATACCACCATTCGTGATTTTCAAGGGTGTGCGGTATCGAGAGTCATACTGTGCTAATTTGCCATCTGGATCTGTTGCAGCAATGTCTGAATCTGGATATATAAATGAGGACCTATTTCTCAGATGGTTGCAACATTTTCAAAAGCACAGACTCCCAGGGAAATGCCTTCTTATTTTGGATGGACACGCATCACATTGTTCGCTTAAATGCCTGAACTACTGCAGAGAAAATGAAATTGAACTTCTCTGTTTACCACCTCATACCACTCATGTCCTTCGCACACTATTCAAACCATTAAAAACTTTCTACCATCAAGAAGCAACCACATTATTTCACAACAACCCAACACAATCGATCACCAAGACTGACTTTGGAAAGATTTTCACAGCTGCGTGGAACAAAGCTGCATCCCATGGGAATGCTACTGAAGGGTTTCAGTGTACTGGTCTCTACCCATTTAACCCTAAGGCTATCTCGATGGATAAATTTCTACCATCTGTAGCTTTCCGAGCTGAATCTCCTTCTACATCAACAAAATCATCCACCATGCAAACTTCAGGTCCTTCATCTGATGTTTCTCTTGATCATGTTCAAAATAAGTCACACAGCCAACATTCCCCGTCCAAACACACAGTTTGCTCCAGTTCCCAAGCTTCATCCACCATGTCCATATCAGCTTCTACGTCCAAGTCTCCCAGTGAACAGAAACTCATTGGATTTAATGACATCATTCCAACCCCAAACAAATCATCTACAAATAGGAATGCACCGAAACAAACCAGAAAGCAGAAATCTCGACATCTGACATCGGATGGAAACATCAAGGCAACAGCAGAAAAAGTTAAAATTGCCACATTAAAAAAGAAACAGATAGATTGCATAGTGAAGAGACGAAGACTGTTTGCAGAAAATGAAATGGACTCTAGTGGAGAAGAAATCCTCATAATGAAAGATTCGAGTGACACACCATGTGGATTTTGCAACAGAAGATGGAGCCAGTCTGCCAACAGAGGGGACTGGATCAAGTGCCAGAAATGTAGAAGCTGGTATCATGAAATCTGTGTGGGTGCCAAAGGAAAGAAACAATTCAGATGAGGTAAATGTGTGTGATCATGATTGCCCCACTATGATCGGATTTACCCCGTGTGTGATCGCAATTACCCCACTTGTTTTGTGAATCCTGTGATATCACCTTTTAAAGAATAATTTTTTTTGTAAATTTATATGTGCCATTAATTACCTTTTTCATTCAAGGTATATTAAGTATACATATTGAAGTTTATGCTCATGTATTTTCATTAACCTAATATTATTTTCAACAATTTATTTTCACAACACAATTTGAAGTGATCGGAATTGCCTCTCTCTACCCTACTTGTAAAGTTAAAAAATTTGTTTGAAAATAAGAAGTAGGTTGAAATCGACTTACAAGCGTTGTATACATAGTTCGTTAGGTTGTTACAAGTGGAGCTAATGTAAGCATGTTAAAAATACTAAACCCCAGCTTCAGATCTGATTTTTAACAATAAATATATATTATTAAAATTAAATAAACAGTTAAAACTATTAATTTCCCTTTGGCTTTGTGAACTTGGGTTCGCGCCATCTGCAACAGGTCGCAGCACTGAGGTTACGAATTTCCGTTCCTTGACTTCAGTCGCATTCACGGAATTACTCCCACCAATTGCCTAGAGACCGGAAAAATTCGCGTATTCATTTCACGATATGCTAGAATCCAAACAACTGTACCTTTATATTGCTTCTGTGATTCCATCACAGTTTATATGAAGGACTTTGAGCCAATGAAAAACCTTCAACCAAAAAAGTATCGTATCGCAAGCGTCCCAGTTGACAGGTGTCACAGGTCAATAGCCAATGAGCAGATGACATTTGCCTGAGTGTGTAGGGGATTGTGGAGTCTATCCTAGAGGTCATCAAAAGCGCGAATTTTTCCGGTCTCTACAAATGCCGTATACCAAGATCTAAGATGTTACACATTTTATCCAAAATTACGTCTTTGGCTTGAATTTATTCTCGGTCGTATTAGTTCTAACGATTTGTTTGTAATAAAATTATTTTTAAAATTCTATTTATTTATTTATTTATTTGTTTTCGTTTGAGATCCGGTAGTGGCGTACCCTATAGTAGCGGCATGCATAATGAGTAGAGTCCCGGAAATTTCGCGGATTCATTTACTCGCAAGCTAGAATGCAAACCTCCACACTGTCGCACTGTGTTCATGATTGGACCGCAGTTATCTGGACACGCCCATCTACGACCGTGAGCCAATGATGTCCAGCTAGGAGAGAAGTAAGCGAATAAGGTAGTGCCAAATAACAAGGATAAAAATGTTCTCGCTAAGAAATCAACCAATGGGAAAGTAAACATGGGCCGACCACACCTATAAATTTTAATTCTATCCTGAGGCCAGAGGAATCCGCGAAATTTCCGGGACTCTAATAATGAGTAGGGACCGGAAAAATTCGCGGGTTCAATGACTTCCAGGATGAACTCCACAGTTCTACGCACACTCGGTCAAATATCACCCACTCATTGGCTGCTGTCTTGTGAGACGTCCCAACGTAGCAGCCTGTGATTCGATAAAGTTTTGGTCGGGTGTTTCTCATTGGCCCAGAGTCATCCAGGTGAGTTGTGAGCTAATAGCAGAGGCAGCACTTTGGTATAACTATTTGTTTTTTAGCCTGTCGCGAGTTGAACTCTCGAATTTTTCCGGTCTCTACATATCGCAAGACTAGAGTCGGTGTACATCACGTGTACAGCTGTGGTCAAATACTCTCAACACCAATACCGGCCAGCTATATACTAACAACGCAGGCGAGAATGTGCAAAATAACCTAGCGGCAAGAGGTGTAACAACAAAAATGTATTGTAGAAAATTTTTAAAAAAATAGTATTATCATCTCGTGTCAAAAATCATTCACTTCTTTTTAAAACTTTCAGAACTATAGGTTTATATATCCCACAAACTTGTGCAAAAAAAAACTTTTCTCAAAGATAAAATAAAGTTATTTTTGTTCTCATAATGTCAATACCACATGTATTAAACATATACATTGTTCATACTGGGCATACCGTTTGACATCTATTGACTGACTTGACAAAAACGCCAAGTTTTCACACAAAATTCTTTAGTTGTCCGGTATTGGTCTCTAGTGTATTATCCAGGGGGTGACCACTTCTGCATGGTCACATGGCAAATGTGTGAAGCTATGGTCCCACACCTCGAAGACTCGGGGTCCCTACATACCGCTATGGTCTCGAATTTCGGAGTTCCGAAGTCCCTACACACAGCTATGGTCCCGCACCTCGGAGTCTTGAGGTCCCTACTCACTGCTATAGTCCCTCACCTTGAAACTCGTGGTCCATACACACCGCTATGGTCCCGCACCTCGGAGTCTTGAGGTCCCTACTCACTGCTATAGTCCCTCACCTTGAAACTCGTGGTCCCTACACACCGCTATGGTCCCGCACCTCGGAGTCTTGAGGTCCCTACTCACTGCTATAGTCCCTCACCTTGAAACTCGTGGTCCATACACACCGCTATGGTCCCGCACCTCGGAGTCTTGAGATCCCTACTCACTGCTATAGTCCCTCACCTTGAAACTCGTGGTCCCTACACACCGCTATGGTCCCGCACCTCGGAGTCTTGAGGTCCCTACTCACTGCTATAGTCCCTCACCTTGAAACTCGTGGTCCATACACACCGCTATGGTCCCGCACCTCGGAGTCTTGAGATCCCTACTCACTGCTATAGTCCCTCACCTTGAAACTCGTGGTCCCTACACACCGCTATGGTCCCGCACCTCGGAGTCTCGAGGTCCCTACTCACTGCTATAGTCCCTCACCTTGAAACTCGTGGTCCATACACACCGCTATGGTCCCGCACCTCGGAGTCTCGAGGTCCCTACTCACTGCTATAGCCCCTCACCTTGAAACTCGTGGTCCATACACACCGCTATGGTCCCGCACCTCGGAGTCTTGAGATCCCTACTCACTGCTATAGTCCCTCACCTTGAAACTCGTGGTCCCTACACACCGCTATGGTCCCGCACCTCGGAGTCTTGAGGTCCCTACTCACTGCTATAGTCCCTCACCTTGAAACTCGTGGTCCATACACACCGCTATGGTCCCGCACCTCGGAGTCTTGAGGTCCCTACTCACTGCTATAGTCCCTCACCTTGAAACTCGTGGTCCATACACACCGCTATGGTCCCGCACCTCGGAGTCTTGAGGTCCCTACTCACTGCTATAGTCCCTCACCTTGAAACTCGTGGTCCACACACACCGCTATGGTCCCGCACCTCGGAGTCTCGAGGTCCCTACTCACTGCTATAGTCCCTCACCTTGAAACTCGTGGTCCATACACACCGCTATGGTCCCGCACCTCGGAGTCTTGAGGTCCCTACTCACTGCTATAGTCCCTCACCTTGAAACTCGTGGTCCATACACACCGCTATGGTCCCGCACCTCGGAGTCTCGAGGTCCCTACTCACTGCTATAGTCCCTCACCTTGAAACTCGTGGTCCATACACACCGCTATGGTCCCGCACCTCGGAGTCTTGAGGTCCCTACTCACTGCTATAGTCCCTCACCTTGAAACTCGTGGTCCATACACACCGCTATGGTCCCGCACCTCGGAGTCTTGAGGTCCCTACTCACTGCTATAGTCCCTCACCTTGAAACTCGTGGTCCATACACACCGCTATGGTCCCGCACCTCGGAGTCTCGAGGTCCCTACTCACTGCTATAGTCCCTCACCTTGAAACTCGTGGTCCATACACACCGCTATGGTCCCGCACCTCGGAGTCTTGAGGTCCCTACTCACTGCTATAGTCCCTCACCTTGAAACTCGTGGTCCATACACACCGCTATGGTCCCGCACCTCGGAGTCTCGAGGTCCCTAGCCGTGTGTTGCGACACTGCTCGCGCCCACAGCACCGGCAGGTTGCACAACCTGCTGGGTCCAGACTGCGGGCGAGAAGCAACTGTAGCCATGTCGCAACCACGCTCTCTCTCTCCTTCCCGCTGGTCCAGGAACTGCCAGCGCCTTTCCCCTTCCTTATCGGGCACGTCTATTACAACCATTGTGGCATGCACCGTGCTCGTGATACATGCTGGCAGATCCGGAACACCAATGACGTCTGTGCTGGAGAGATTGTCCGTGGTTAGTTCAGAGAGCTAACAGGTCGTCTTAATAATTACATGTCGGATGGTCTATAGCTAGGGACACCATTATTTCGCGATTTCATTTCATGTCAAGGTATTTCACAAAACACTGTAGCTTTTTCTAAGAGTCATGGCAAATTTTGAGGGTGCAGCAGTACGGTGACCACATTCTCATTGGCCCCGTCAAGAGCGGGACGACACCTCTTACCGACCTCAGCCAATAACAACAGGAGAAAAGCTACAGTGTTTTGTGAAATACCTTGACACGAAATGTATTGGCGAAATACAGGTGTCCCTATCTAAGATATGTGCCCAGGCTTTCAAAATGATTTTCTATGACAAGGAGCAGATAATGTGAAGCAATCTGAACACTCGCTAGTCCAATCACAGCCACTCACAATCACCAAATACGGAAACACAGACAATGCTAGAAGTGCTGGATATTCTGAAAATGTTTTTTGCGAAGAATCACTTCCCTGTAGCTACCTTGCTTCTAAAACTGTTATTAGTTCTATGTTTGTATTCATGACTATTTCGTCGGTTCATTGAGTAGCAAAGTTGACTTGAAGGACATATGAATGTGTCTCGCGCTGCTGATTGGACTGCAGTTCTCTTGATTCCCCCTTGACGGCCCTATGTTAGTTATCAAGGAGAAGAATTGTTAAACCAATCACTAGAGACATGCAAAATTCGCGGATTCATTTCGCGATAGGCTAGCATCAAAACAACTATACCTTCGTACCGCTTCTGCGATTAGCCCACATTTTATCCGGGGAACTGTGAGCCAATGGGCAACACTAAACCAAGAAAGTGCCGAATAACGGACAGCCTAGTTGAGACGTCTCACGCGTCAGTAGCCAATGGACAGGTGTCATTTCCGCGAGTATTTAAAGGAGTGTGGAGTCTATACTAGAGGTCAATGAATCCGCGAATTTTGTAAGTCTCTACCAATCACGCGTAACCCGCATAAGGATGTGACCTTGTTGTCGACCAATGGGCAGCTTGAACGACTTGACAACAACTGAGTCTAACTTGAAGCGCTTTGTTGGCTGACTATATAGACGCAGGTACTCCCACCAATATTGCAGCGAAATAATCGAATCTCCGACAACTATTCCAATATTCCGCGTGAGAACACTGGAAGAATATATTTTGTAAATTAAACTTAAATAATATTTTTTTTTAAATGAAACTGAAGTAAACATGTAAAATTACAGTTAGGGCCTATTTGTACTTTTGTACATTTACGTGAAAATAACTGAATCGCTACAAAAAAATATCCGCAGAAATCTGGGTTCGGATTCTGGCCCGGGCATTTATGCTTTGCATTGTCCCAGTAGGCCAACCTACATTAGTGAAAGTTATTTATTTAAGCCGTTCCTTTGATAGCTTCCCATTATTATCTGCGCACATTAATAAGCATAATAAACCAATAGAATGTGAAAATGTTGTTAGTATTCAGTTTTTTCTCCATGATTTAAAAAATAAAGCTTGTATATAACACCATTCTAAGTTTAAACTTATGCGCAAATTTTCGTAAGCGCGACAAGAAAGATTCAGTATTGTTTCCAAAAAACTTATTTGATATATACAAAAATAACATTGACAACGTGTTGTACTAATTTACAATATTGCAACTGGTTTTCAAAGAAAATGTTTTCTCGTGCGCGACTGCGGGAGGTAACGGAACAATCACGGCGCGCAGCTGCGGACTCTGTGCGGGTCTCGGGTCTGACCGGTGAGAGGAACGGATCAGCACGCGCCTCCCGGGGAGTGTCGGCGGGGTTGCGTCACGAGCGGCAGACGTCGAGACCGACTCCAGTGTTGCTCCAGGAGCACTGGCCGGGCCCGCTACTCCACTACTCCACTACTCCCCGCGCCGGAGCAGGGCGGCCAACTCACGCACGCCGCTGGCATACCCAATACCCAGACAGTGGGCGTACTGAAAACCATTTATTATTATACACACAAAAAGACCTGATTGTTTAAAAAAAAATTGGTTGTCTGTAAAGTCGGTTTACGGACGATAGTTTAACGTGACAACGTCATAACAAAACATTGATGAAATGATTGCATACTTTAATGAATAAAATTGAATCATTATTATTTTTATAATAAAAGAATCAATACTTGAAATAATACTAGTAATCAGATTTTTAAAATGCAAGAATAATTAACCTTTATTGCCGAAATTGTTGTTGTTGTAATAAGCAATGAAAACCACATTAACTTTTCACTTCACTTTATAAACTGTCGACGAAACAGTTCACGTGTAGATGACTTGTAGTTAATTTTAAAAACTGGCGTTTAGCTATAAAGTTTAAATATAATTATGAACAAGTTTTCATATGAATAAATTGTAATCAAATATCTATCAATCATCAATTATATGAATCACCATAATTTTTTAGTCAATTGTAACATAAACTATTATTACTGCACTCGCCGACAGCATAACGGAACACAGCGTAACGGAACAATGAGCGTAACGGGACACAGCGTAACGGAACAATGAGCGTAACGGGACACAGCGTAACGGAACAATGTGCGTAACGGGACACTTTTTCGTGCATGCAGCCGGCGTTCATCGATTTTTTAGACGTCACGTCAAAAAATAGTGAGCAAGTTCTTCCGTACTCCCCAGAGCTTGGTAACAAGAAATTCATGTTCTCTGTTGCAAATACACTTAGCGTATGAAATTTGGAAACACGAAATTTAACGTAGAAAATTTTAAAATAATGCCAAGCGTGATAAATATAAGCAAAATTGTTTGTTTTTTTAACTACATTTCTGGACGCAAACCGCACGTAGAATCCACACCCACCACTAAAATTCGTGGCCGGTGCAGCTATGTTGAGTATCGAATGATTCGATATGCAGACCGAAAATTTAATACTATATAATGGAACGGCTCCGCTAAAAGCAGGAAAGACTTGAAAATAATACTAAACCTTAGATTCGAACCAGATTATAGACAAGGAATTTTATTAAAATACTGTCCATCTTGTTAAATGATGTAAAGTTTCCCTTTGTATTTTGTAACTTTGGTTCACTCCATCCGCTACAGATGGCAGCACCGTGGTTACACATTTCCATTAAACGAAATAAAACCCCTTCAAATGTCGTATACCGAGTGCTTGCATTGTAGGAGTTACGGCTCGTCTCTCATGTTTTCATTTATTCTGTTCCCTATAAACACTCATTTAAGGAGTTAGTGAACTTGTTGTTCCGCTCGCTGACGCGTGTATAGGGCGGATCAGAAGTCTGGCTGACGCGTGTATAGTGCGGGTCAGAAGTCTGGCTGACGCGTGTATAGTGCGGGTCAGAAGTCTGGCTGACGCGTGTATAGTGCGGGTCAGAAGTCTCGCGATTGCAGTCCTGTCCTGAAATTCTAAAATATAACATTTCGGCGTGGAAACTTGACTCCACCATCACCTGAAGAAGCCGTTGTGTGACAGGAAGTGGCTTCAACAAATTGTGCCAGTGTGCACACGGGGAAGTACAGAAAAGAGGAAGAGGGAAGTAAACCACACTTTCTTCCAGAAGAATAGGACAACTAACAAGCTAGCTAACAGAAGTTTATATCAAAATTGAAAACTCATAAAATTTACCTATCAGGACAAAAGGATCCAAGAGCTAACTTGTTAGAATGACAATGAGATGTAATACCTACTGACTTCAAGGCGGATATTTTGTACTTTTGCGATGGCTACCAAGTGTGTAGGTGGTAATTGAAACTTTAGCTACCAAGACGATAAATACCCAACATTTGATTGGTAGAGACTTAAAAATTTCGCGGTTTCGATGAGCTTCAAGACAGACTACTCAATCCTCTGTATATTCGGGCAAATAACGCCAGTTCATCGGCTGCTGAATTGTGAGCTATCGTTACTGGTTTGCCTGTGATTTGATACTTCTTTGGTTGAAGGTTTCTCATTTCTTATTGTCCCAGAGTCGTCCAGATGAACAGTGAGCTAATAGCAAAAGCCAAGCAGCCCAAAGTAAATGTACTTGAATTTTAGCCTATCGCTAAGTGAATCCACGATTTCTTAAGGTATCTACTGATTGGCTACCAGAAATGAAAAGGTTTATGGCTTCTTGGTTACTTCACGAATACGATAATACCTGAGTTCTGATTCCAGTAGAGCAGAACATAACAGCTACTTGGCTATCAAGAGGGCATGACATAACCTGCGTCCTGGTTGCCGGTAACATGTATGTGTTTGAGGTGGTGGAACGGAGGTTGATGACTGAGCAGGACATAGCAACTACTTCGCCACCAGGAGAGTATGGCGTTGTGATTGAGGCAGAGGTGAGGGAGGAGGCTGGAGTAGGACCCGACTACCATGAGAGCATGAGGTACCTGCGTCCTGGTTGCCAGTAACATACATGTGTTTGAGGTGATGGAATGGAGGATGATGACTGAGCAGGACATAGCAACTACTTCGCCACCAGGAGAGTATGGTGTTGTGATTGAGGCAGTGGTGAGGGAGGAGGCTGGAGTAGGACCCGACTACCATGAGAGCATGAGGTACCTGCGTCCTGGTTGCCAGTAACATACATGTGTTTGAGGTGATGGAATGGAGGATGATGACTGAGCAGGACATAGCAACTACTTCGCCACCAGGAGAGTATGGCATTGTGGTTGAGGCAGTGGTAAGGGAGGAGGCTGGAGTAGGGCCTGACTACCAGGAGAGCATGAGGTACCTGCGTCCTGGTTGCCAGTAACATACATGTGTTTGAGGTGATGGAATGGAGGATGATGACTGAGCAGGACATAGCAACTACTTCGCCACCAGGAGAGTATGGCATTGTGGTTGAGGCAGTGGTAAGGGAGGAGGCTGGAGTAGGGCCTGACTACCAGGAGAGCATGAGGTACCTGCGTCCTGGTTGCGGGTAACGAACATGTGTTTGAGGTGGTGGGACGGAGAATGGTTGGTGAATGGCTACGTGACCGGGTGGCACGGGGTGGGAAGCAAGTGTGGCGGTGGTTGCGCGACCACAGGCCAGTTGCGCCACGGCGCAGCGGCAGATGGGGCTGGTACCGCCTCCCCTCAGGTACCGGCATCCCTGACCTACTGGCTCGCCGTGACCCGACATAGCACCGCGATGATTGAGGGGGGCGAGGGGCGTGGGAACCTCACGAGCGTAGCATTTTCACGGTTTCTCCGTCTGGCGTCGTGACGGAGCCCGCTTCCAGCGTGCCTCAGTGGTTACACTGACTGCACCTGCTACAATACCTTTATCTGGCACTTTTGTATCGTAACATTGATTCCCAGAGTTTGGCAATAAGTAGAGACCGGAAAATTTCGCGAATTCATTTCGCGATAGGTTAAAATACAAATAGTTATACCTCAGTGCTGCCTCTGCTATTGGCTCATAACTCACCTGGATGACTATGGGCCAATGAGAAACGCCCGACAAAAGCTTTATTGAATCACAGGCTGCTACGTTGGGACGTCTCACGAGACAGCAGCCAATGAGTGGTTGGCATTGGACCGAGTGTACGTAGAACTATGGAGTTCATCCTGGTGGTCATTGAACCCGCGAATTTTTCCGGTCCCTAGAAATAAGGAACTGAAACATGGTTGGCAACAACTGTTCGAGATACGGCTTTTCACAGGTAATTTCTGTTTTGAAAACGAAAGATACTTGTTATCTAGATAAGTGAATAACAATAAATTTATAAATAGAAGTACAGAAAATATCATTATGTTCTTTGATAACCTGGGCAAACGGTGACAAAAAACGGCCTCTCGTTGCAAAAATTTAAGTTGTCGGTTTTATTGTCATTACCTATGTTTTTTTATAGAGCTGAATCCGAAACTGGAGTTATCAAACAGAATTTCCTTAGGCGTTTTGAGATATTCGCAAAAAAAAAACAGCGAAATTTCTGCTTCTTTTTTTTTTTGGTGTTTCGCTTCCAATTCTAACTGTATGTATATATTACAGTAAAAACCTCAATCGTACAGTTTTTAAAAGAGACTAAGTATGCCACAATTTGAGTTCAATTGCAGCTCTGTACATCATATAGTTCTCTAGATACAGCAATTCAAATATTATTAATTTTTCCCCAAAAGTGAAATTTCAAGTTTTGGGTCAAATTATGAACACAATATTGACAAAAACAATGATCCTACGAGGAAAATTGTCAAGAGCGAATTTTAGCAAATCTATTTAACTTTATACTTCTAGCACAAAACGACGCATAACAGGCCAATTAGTTGACTCATAATTTGCAAGAAATCAAAAATTGAGAAAATTCTATTTTGGGATGATATGATCCACACCGTTTCCATATCATTCTTAACATACGAACTCAGTCTCTAGCATGAAACTTTGCACAGGTGGTGTGTGTAAAACAGGAACAGAGCACACCATGAAAAAATTGTTCACCTTCAACTTTACAAAATATGCTAGTTACAAATTATCCAGGGATCTTCGTAAATTTACAGATATCTTCGTTAATGTACGGACACTGAGTTTACTTACATTGGACACTGAGTTTACTTACATTGGACATGAGTCCGAAAGAATATTCTTCGTACATTAACAAAACATTCAAAAACTGGTTAAGTCTGCTGTAGGAACATTATTCTTCCGTCCACGTGTGTGTGTGTTTGCCTTTGTTTAAAACAAAACATACAACTTGGAAGTCAAAATGCTGAGTAGTTTCTGCGAAGATTCAGTTATTTGAAATTTCGAAGAACTCTTCGTTTACGAGGGTTGTCTGAAAAGTTTCCGACCTCAACATGAAGATGGCAGCACTAGTCAACGAAAATTGGGGAATGTGTTTAGTCATGTTTTGGATAATACTGTCTGAAATTTCAGCCATTATGGACGTAAATTGATTTTTTAACCATCGTTTTCGTGAGTCTCTGCATAATAGTTGTTAACGAACGTGATGGCCTCCTCATTCGACAAAAATGTCTGTACTCTGAGTGCAACTTTTAGCCTAGGGAACAAAAAAAAATGTCAATTGGGTTTAGATCTGGTGAGTTAGGAGGGTGGTCAAGCATTTCAAACCGCAGTTCATAGATTTTCACCATGGCAACCGCTGAGGTGTGAGCTGGTGCATTGTTCTGGTGAAACAAATTTTTTTGTTTTTGATAATGTGGCATATTTTGCAATTTCTGGCTTCAGCTTGTCAAGTAATGATGCGTAGTTATGTTATTATTTTTCCAAAATAACAGCCTAGAAAACAGTATCTCTGTTTTTTCTCCGGCCAAAGGAACAGTCTTTGCATTTTTTTAGAGCTGATTCCCCCTTCCCGGTTATTGGTGTCCCATACGTTTATCGTCACCCGAGCTGGTGTGGCCATGTTTGAATTGAGCTTCCCGAAATATACATGTGGTAAATGATGGCGCAGAGTCACCGTGCACACCGTCCAACACGTCTTCAATTAGCGTAGACGTATTCCCTTTCAAAAAGAAATATTTAATGACACTTCGATACTCTTTTTTTTTCATTTTCACAAAAATATGCGCATCGACTAACGAAAACGATGTTTAAAAGATCAATTCACGTCCATAATAACTGAAATTTCAGACAGTGTATTCCAAAACATGACTAAATACATTCCCCAATTTCCGTTGACGAGTGCTGCTATCTTTATGTTGAGGTCGGAAACTTTTCAGACAACCCTCGTATTTGTGTTCAATTATTGGTTGGAAAATAATAAAAAAGGTTACTGTAAATTGTAAGAGCACCGGGGGAAACCGGGGGACTCACGTGAAGTACACGTTGCCCATTCCCTGGGCCGGCGCGGTCCAGATGAGCGTGGCCTGCAGCTTGTCCTTGTTGTCGGCGTGCGTGATGGAGCTGCACTCGGGCAGCAGGTTGATGTTCTCGGCCGCCTCGAAGGCGCCCAGCCACTCGTCCGAGGCCGCGTCGCGCGCCTGCATGAAGAACCCGCGGAACGGCGTGCCGTCCAGCGACGTGATCACCACTGCGGGCCAACAACCAGGTGATCACCACTGCGGGTCAACAACCACGTGATCTACACTGCGGGCCAACAACCATGTGATCACCACTGCGGGCCAACAATGACGTGAACACCACTGCGAGTCAACAACCACGTGATCACCACTGCGGGCCAACAACCACGTGATCTAAACTGCGGGCCTATCAACCATGTGATCACCACTGCGGGTCAACAATGACGTGAACACCACTGCGAGTCAACAACCACGTGATCACCACTGCGGGCCAACAACCACGTGATCACCACTGCGGGCCAACAACCACGTGATCTACACTGCAGCCTATCAACCATGTGATCACCACTGCGGGTCAACAATGACGTGAACACCACTGCGAGTCAACAACCACGTGATCACCACTGCGAGTCAACAACCACGTGATCACCACTGCGGGCCAACAACCACGTGATCTACACTGCGGGCCTATCAACCATGTGATCACCACTGCGGGTCAACAATGACGTGAACACCACTGCGAGTCAACAACCACGTGATCACCACTGCGGGCCAACAACCACGTGATCACCACTGCGGGCCAACAACCACGTGATCAACACTGCGGGCCAACAACCACGTGATCACCACTGCGGGCCAACAACCACGTGATCTACACTGCGGGTCAACAACCACATGATCACCACTGCGGGCCAACAACCACGTGATCTACACTGCGGGTCAACAACCACATGATCACCACTGCGGGCCAACAACCACGTGATCTACACTGCGGGTCAACAACCACATGATCACCACTGCGGGTCAACAATGACGTGATCAACACTGAGGGCCAACAACCACATGATCACCACTGCAGCTCAAAAACCACATGAAAAACCACTGCGGGTCAACAATGACGTGATAACCACTGCTGGCCGACAAAGTAATGACCACCACTGCGGGTCAACAATTACGTGAACCACACTGCGGGTCAACAATGACATGATCCCCACTGCAGGCCAACAATGACGTGATCACCACTGCGGGTCAAAAATAACGTGATCACCACTGCGGGCCAACAATGACGTGATCACCATTGCGGGCCAACAATTACGTGATCACCACTACAGACCAACAACGATGCTCTTCTCATGTGTAATACTCCATGGGGATAGACAACCTTTCTATTGTAGCTACAAAAAAAAACACATCTGACTTCAAGAATAAATTGGCAACTTAAAGCTAGCTAACAAAATTGTATATAAAAATTCAAAACTTACCTTTCAGGGTAAAATAGTGCAAGACTTTCATAGTTATAATAATAATAAGAAATAAAAGCTTTATGTCTTCAAAGCGAATATATAATACCTTTGCGATGTTTACCAAGAGTGCAGGTAGTAATTGATAATTTATCTACCAAAATGACAAAAACAAACATCTGACTGGCAACCAAAAACGAAGGTCACAACAGTACCTCAGCTGTGATTCCAGCATAGCAGAATCTGACAGCTACGCGGCTACCAGGAGGTTATCGCCAGTGACAGCTACGCGGCTACCAGGAGGTTATCGCCAGTGACAGCTACGTGGCTACCAGGAGGTTATCGCCAGTAACAGCTACGTGGCTACCAGGAGGTCAGTAACAGCTACGTGGCTACCAGGAGAATATCGCCAGTAACAGCTACGCGGCTACCAGGAGGTTATCGCCAGTAACAGCTACGCGGCTACCAGGAGGTTATCGCCAGTGACAGCTACGCGTCTACCAGGAGGTTATCGCCAGTAACAGCTACGCGGCTATCAGGAGGTTGTCGCCAGTAACAGCTACGCGGCTACCAGGAGGTCAGTAACAGCTACGTGGATACCAGGAGAATATCGCCAGTAACAGCTACGTGGCTATCAGGAGGTTATCGCCAGTAACAGCTACGCGGCTACCAGGAGGTTATCGCCAGTGACAGCTACGCGGCTACCAGGAGGTTATCGCCAGTGACAGCTACGCGGCTACCAGGAGGTTATCGCCGGTAACAGCTACGCGGCTACCAGGAGGTTATCTCCGGTAACAGCTACGCAGCTACCAGGAAGTTATCGCCACTAACAGCTACGCGGCTACCAGGAGGTCAGTAACAGCTACGCGGCTACCAGGAGGTCAGTAACAGCTACACGGCTACCAGGAGGTCAGTAACAGCTACACGGCTACCAGGAGGTCAGTAACAGGTACGCGGCTACCAGGAGGTTATCGCCAGTAACACCTACGCGGCTACCAGGAGGTTATCGCCAGTAACAGCTACGTGGCTACCAGGAGGTTATCGCCAGTAACAGCTACGTGGCTATCAGGAGGTTATCGCCAGTAACAGCTATGCGGCAATCAGGAGGTTATCACCAGTAACAGCTATGCGGCTACCAGGAGGTCAGTAACAGCTGCGTGGCTACCAGGAAAATATCGCCAGTAACAGCTACGTGGCTATCAGGAGGTTATAGCCAGTAACAGCTGCGCGGCTACCAGGAGGTTATAGCCAGTAACAGCTGCGCGGCTACCAGGAGGTTATCGCCGGTAACAGCTACGCGGCTACCAGGAGGTTATCTCCGGTAACAGCTACGCAGCTACCAGGAGGTTATCGCCACTAACAGCTACGCGGCTACCAGGAGGTCAGTAACAGCTACGCGGCTACCAGGAGGTCAGTAATAGCTACACGGCTACCAGGAGGTCAGTAACAGGTACGCGGCTACCAGGATGTTATCGCCAGTAACAGCTACGCGGCTACCAGGAGGTTATGGCCGGTAACAGCTACGCGGCTACCAGGAGGTTGACGGGGCAGGTCACGCACCTGAGATCTTGTCGCCGGGGGAGTAGGTGTCCGCCGATGCGGTGACGGAGTAGGGCGGCGCGTCGACCCTGGGGCGCGCCTGGCCGTGGTGGGGCTGGTTCCTGCGCGCCTTCACACACACGTCGATTGGCGCGCCGTCGGGGAAGGCGAGCGCCGCGGCGGGCAGCAGCAGCAGCAGCAAGGCTCGCGGCATGACTGGGGCTGGGTCCGTCCGGGGCCCCGGGGGGTCTCTTATAGCGGCGCGCCCCGCCTGCCAGCCCGGGCCCGTTGTAGCGGGTGGGGGTCTCCCTCCAGTAGCCCGCACACCGCGACCACCGGGTCTAGCGGCGATACACGCCGACAAGCAGTTATCGACGGGGGAACACCACATAACTTAGAAAGTAACAACTTTGAACTGTCATAACTTAGAAAACTTGTAAAAATCCACATAACTTAGAAACATACAACTTAGATCGATCATAACTTAGAAACATACAACGCAGAACCACACAAATTATAAACGTCATTACATAGAAAGTCATAACTTAGAACTAATATAACTTAGAACTGTCATAACTTAGAATCATAGAAACATGTAACTTAGAAACACGCAACGCAGAACCACACAACTTAGAAACGTCATAACGTATAAAATCATATCTTAGAACTATCACAAGTTAGAAAAACTTAGAACTGTCATGACTTATAAACACACAACTTAGAAACACGCAACGCAGAACCACACAACTTAGAAACGTCATAACTTAGAATTATCACTGCTTAGAAACACACAACTTAGAACTGTCATAACGTAGAACTGTCATAACCTAAAAACACGTAAGAGTGAATAAGCGTACTTTTCTGTGCCTAAGGATTTCAACCATTGAAGCGTTATATAAAAATATTACTGTCAAATCAACAGGCTTATAATACATAAATAGTTTAGTAGCAGTACCAAACAGCTGTTTTTGTTTTGACGTGACAACGTCTTATAAATCGATGAACGCCGGCTTCACGCACGAAAAAATTTGTCACGTTCCTCCTGAGACTACCGTGCAAGAACCGGCCAACCAGCGTGCGAGAAAAAATCTTCTGTGATATCAAACAGGTTAAGGCGGGTAATTTTTTTACTAATTGTTCGTGATTATATTTTAAACAAAATTATTTAAACTAAATTCAGCAAAAATATTTTTTAAATAATATTTGAAAATTAAAAAAAGTATGCAATTTTTTTTACTCAATGTGTTCTTGTGACGTTATCACGTAAAATTATCATTCGTAAACCGACTTTACAGATAACCCCCCCCCCCTTTTTTTTAGCAAACTAACTCTATTGAATTGACAGTGTTCCGTAAGAATCCAAGGAGGTAGAGAACTTCATGGGTGCGGTGACCTCGGCATAGAGACCGGAAGACTTAGCGGTTAAAATGGCCTTCAGGATAGACTGCACATTCCCCTGTACACTCGGGCAATAACGCCTGTTCATTGGCTGCTGACTTGTAAGTCGTCTCAGCTGGTTTGTCTGTGATTCGATCCTTCTTTGGTTGAGGTTTTATTTATAACTGGTGGAGATTCGTCCAGATGAACAGTAAGCCAATAGCAATATCATCTAAAATGTATATGTATTTGACTTCTAGCCTATCGCCGAATGAATCCACGGAATTTTTCCGGTCTCTAGTCATGAGACCACCGGAAAAATTTAGTCACTGTTTTCAACAAAAATTTTTTTATAGGTGGCAATACAGTAATTTTTAGTGTCTACCGAACACTATTTTAGATGACTGTTAGGACTTAAAATATATTTTTATTTTTAATATATTTTAATATTGACATAAATCATAACTCGTGGTTTCACAAATTATATATATATCGTAATAAATTTTCAGGAATAAAAAATCTTAAGTATGACAAGACAATTTATTTTTCAAAATAATTTGTGAAACCACGACTTACGATTTATGTCAATATTAAAATATATTAAAAATAAAAATATACTTTAAGTCATATTATATATATATATATTTGCTATTTGTGTATCGTAAAATGCTTAGTCACCAAATATAATATTTTTCCTCACAGGTTGTTTTCGCAAAATATTCTGCGGAACCACAAAGTGATCTTCTGTGGAGCCCAGGGTCTCAAAAAGGAAAAAAAAAAAAAAAAAAAGATTCAATGGACGTAATCTCCTCGAAATCGTGATACCACGATCAACTCATGAATTATGAGTCACGCCGGAGCGAGGGGGAACCTCATCATGAGTCTGACACCTCGCTCACGGAGGCGCGCTCCATCAACTGTCAACTCGCCGCGCTCATTGGGCCGTGACTGTCTACGTGACAAGCACGGGACCTTCGCTCTGCCCTTGTTCCGCTGTGCTCTGTTGCCACATGTACGCCACAGAGCACACAAGTTTCAAACACAACTTTATAACGTAATAACAATTTATCAAAATACGTCTGAAACATTGTATTGATTAAAGTTAAAATTTGGAATGAGAATTTTGGCAATCCTTTTTCCTGTTTTATTTCATCAAGGGCATCAAATATGACTTTTTTTTATTCCTAAGGAGTTCTATTTGAAAGATGCCATTTTTATTTAATTTGTATTTGTCAAAAAATAGCACATAATTTTATGGAATATAGTTTCCTACTGATACAAATAGTTTCTCCTGTGATATAACGATGATTGTTTAGCATTAATTTATTTTTTAGAATGTTTACTACTGTGATAATACTTCCAATAGACACTAATGTATGGTTTTTAAAATTATCATTAAATAGTAAAGTAAAATTTTTTCTGAAAATTTTACAATTAAAGATGGTAATCAAAAAAATTAAATTTTAACTAACTGTGTAGTCACACTCTGGCATCAGTGGTCACCATTTACACCGTACTGCACTCTAGGCGTGGGACAGACTATAGCCATAGCTAGGACCATGTAGTTTTCGCGAAAAGATTTATAGACCAGCTTTGTGTTAAAACACCGTAGCATCGTCTGTGTTCCGTGATTGGTTGTGTTTCTTTCCGTTGTATGTTTACTGTCGGTCCACAGATCACAGTCGTTCATTGCGGAAGCCAACACATTCTGACTGGCCCGGCCAAACAGGGCAATGGCTTCTCTCGCAGACGGCAGCCAATCGCAAGGAAACAATCGCTAACGCGAACATAACTTTTTGCAGTCTAACGAGCGATCAGATTTATTCGCGAAAACACCTGCCCCTAGCCATATCTGTTATAGGGGTGGTAGGAAACTGCTACACCAGTTTACATCGCGACCCCATGGGGTTCGCCACACGCTTTGTTGACTGCGGCAAGATTTCCCGCTGTTTGCGTGAATCCATGACCTAGTTAAGGCAGTGAAAAATTTAACTTATTGTATGGCAATTCGTACGCAGTTGTAGGCGTGCGAGATAAAAAGTTGTTAATTTTATATTACAATTTTGTCTATCCTCATAGCATAACTTCGTTGTTTGACAAGCAAAAAACAAAAAATTCCATAAGAACATAGCAGACTGTAAGTCTACAGGCAGGCGAGGGGTCAGTATAGTTGGAGATAATGAATGAGGTATAGTGACGAGATAGTCTGCAATCCTTTGTAGCTTCTTACACTCTGATTGAAAGAAAAATTCTTGGGGCATGTATTTTTCGCGAAAAATTCCGATGGCTCATTAGACTGCAACACGGTATTGTTTCCTTGTGATTGTTGGCCATCTGCACGAGAAGCAATTGCCCTGCTTGGCCGGACAATTCTGGACACGTTTGCTTCCTCGCTGGATGGCTATTGAATTGATTGGTGTTCCGACAGTAGACATGTATCTGAAATCCTTCTTTGGTTGAGGGTTTATAATTGGTTGAGATTCGTACAGATGAACAGTAAGCCAATAGCAAAGTCATCTAAAAGGTACATGTATTTGACTTCTAGCCTATCACCGAATGATTCTGCGAATTTTTCCGGTCTCTATTCATGCTTATTAATGTACGCAGATAATACTCAGTAAAAGATTTAATAATAAGTTTAATTATTCTAGGTACTGGGACAACACAAAACATAAATGCCCAGGCAAGAATCTATTTTTTTACATTTATGTAAATGTAAAAATTTACAAATATCTGTTATTTTAAGTTCTTAAAACGTATTCGTTTCATGAGGAATTTTGATTCAATAAAATGTCTAGGACATGCGCCACTGCAGTCTGTTTGTGCCTGATGACGGGAACAGACGCCAGTTCCCGAAACGTCGCAACTGTTTTGTCATAGGGGACCTAATGGGTTCGTCGATGTTTTTTCGTGGTTGTGTTGTCCATAATATATGTTTATCTTCATCGCTGTGTTCGTATATTTACTACGTAGACCAGGTTCCATGTTTACTGATATTGTTAGTCCGGTGTGTTCGCCTCTGCCGTTGCCGTTGTGCTGTCCATAATACCATCGTTTGGTTTATCTGTTTGGCATCACGTAGAGACCTGTAAAATTCGCGGATTCATTTCGCGATAGGATAGAGTCCAAATACTTTCGAAATTATTTTGCTTCAGTGATTGGGCCACAGTTTATCTGAAGGACTCTCGACCAGTGAAAAATCTTTAACAGAAGAATAAGCGAATAACGATCATTCCAGTCAACAGGTGTTACGAGTCGGTAACCAATCAGCAGATGTAATTTGCACGAGTGCATAGAGGATCATGGAGTCTATCCTTTAGGGATTTGAAATCGCGAATTTTACAGGTTTCTACGGCTATAGCAAAAGCAATTTAAATATATATATATTATATATGTGTGTGTGTGTATTTGGATTGTAGTCCATCGCGAAATAAATCCGTAAATAATTTTTCCCCCGGGCTCCGCTGGTGTGATGTTGTGCACGCAGTAGGACTCGCCCGGGGCTCTGCCCGTGACTGACCCAGTCGCGACTCTACGGGCCGCGGGTACGGGGGGCGCAGCGCAGGGAAAGTTAATGGGCCGCGAGGAAACCCGCTCCGCCCCGCCGTCCCGCTCCGAGGGCCCACACGTCGGGACAGCGCACACCGACCCCGACACTCAGGCAGGCGTTTGTTTGGTAGAAGAAAAAGGGGTGTATCTGTATAGTCTCGGTTTACGGACGATAATTTCACTTGATGACATCATAAGAAAACATTTATGAAAAATTGCATACTTTTTAAATTATCAAATATTATGTAAATTTTTTTTGCAAATTTAATTTAAATAATTTGTTTAAATATAATCACGATGAATTTGGTAAAAAAAAAAAAAAAAGCCCGCCTTAACATGTTTTGATATTATAGAAGATTTTCTTCGAAAGGTGGTTGGCCGGTTCTTGCACAATCGGCTCAGGCGGAACGTGACAATTTTTCGTGCGTGCAGCCGTGCTTTCATCTATTTATGAGACGTTATCACGTCAAAAATAAACAGGAATATTCACAGTGAAATTACAGGTTCAATAATATTTCTTGGACATTTTGCACTACCTGTCATGGGGAAAATTCATACATTCAAAATAAGAAATAAAAAAAATGAAAACATTAACAGGTGATGCCTAGAGACCTGTAAAATACGCGATTTCAAATCCCTAAAGGATAGACTCCATGATCCTCTATGCACTCGTGCACATTACATCTGCTTATTGGTTACCGACTCGTAACACCTGTTGACTGGAATGATCGTGATTCGCTAATTCTTCTGTTAAAGATTTTTCATTGGCCCAGAGTCCTTCAGATAAACTGTGGCCCACTCACTGAAGCAAAATAATGTGAAAAGAATTTGGACTCTTTCCTATCGCGAAATGACTCCGCGAATTCTACAGGTCTCTAGCTATCGTAGAGACCGGAAATATTCGCGGATTCATTCGGCGATAGGCTAGAAGTCAAATACATATACCTTTTAGATGATTTTGCTTTTGGCTTACTGTTCATCTGTACGAATCTCAACCAATTATTAACCCTCAACCAAAGAAGGATCGAATCACAGACAAACCAGCTGAGACTACTTTCAAGTCAGCAGCCAATGAACTGGCGTTATTTGCCCAAGTGTACCGGGGTGTGTGCAGTCAATCCTGAAGGCTATTGAAACCGCGAATTTTTCCGTTCTCTACTTATTTGTTTGAGGGTTTGTCATTGGTCTAGGTTAATAGTGAGCCAATAGCGGAAGCGGCTTAAATGTGTATATATGTATATATATGTTTGAATTTGAGCCTATCACGAAAAGAATCAGCGAATTTTTCCGGCCTCTAGTAATCTCGGGGTAAAGACTGGTGGTGTGCACTCGTGGTGGAGGTAGAGCAGCCTCGGAGTGGACTCGTAGTGGTTCAGGAGTACCTCAAGGAAGCCAGCCACCTCACTTCATTGTCTCCTCACATGCATAGCGGCTGACAGGAGGCGAGTGCTGTGACCTCCGTGCCGACAAGGTCACTGATCACAGGTGACTAGATTCGAGCGAATTAATTCGGTATCAGATTACTCATACCTAGCTACCGGAAAAATTCGCGAATTTATTTCGCGATTTGCTAAAATACAAATAGTTATACCTCAGTGCTGCCTCTGCTATTGGGTCACAACTCACCTGGACGAATCTGGGCCAATGAGAAACACCCGACCAAAGCTTTATCGAATCACAGGCTGCTACGTTGGGACGCCTCACAAGACAGCAGCCAATGAGTGGGTGGCATTTGACCGAGTGTACGTACAACTTTGGAGTTCATCCTAGAGGTCATTGAACCCGCGAATTTTTCCGGTCCCTAGCTATTGGCTCACAACTCACCTGGATGACTCTGGGCCAATGAGAAACACCCGACCAAAGCTTTATTGAATCACAGGCTGCTACGTTGTAACGTCTCAAAACACAGCAGCCAATGAGTGGATGAAATTTGACCGAGTGTATGTAGAACTATGGAATTCATCCTACAGGTCATTAAACCCGCGCTAATTTTTCCGGTCTCTACTCATACCGTTATGGAATTCGTCATCTTGTCTCCTAGACATCATTCTTTGCGGGTACACTAAGACACATGATTGATTATACTTTTTCCGCACTTTCAATTCCTAGTCTTCCCAGGTTTACGTCGACTATTCAAAAATATTTTTCACATTATGTTTTGTCAACTAAGTATTCATTATTTAACATTGTATCAATCTTTATTTATACCGAGTGTATCAAAATTCATGTTACAACACTTGAGGGTAGAAAGCTCTTATTATTTGCAACCAATTTTTGCCAATAAACATGTTGCCGGAAACGCGTAGTTAAGCCCCTGTAGCCCCAGAAAGAGTCAACGTAGGCAACCCGTTGGGCTTTGTGCGAGACAGACGATGCTGTGGTGAATTACGTGTTTACGACGCCGGGCAGCGCTCGAGAGGACTGTACGATGTCGAATGCTGACCCCCGCCTCTTTTTACTTCCGTTGGTGGCGCCCTCACCTCTTTTCTTCCGTTCGTGCCGTGCCATAGCACTGCGCAGCATGACATCACAGTGTCGCAGTGTGTTTTGATATCACTGGTGGTCTGTCGTTGACTGTTCTGTCGTACAAGCAAACTCGTGGTGTCATTTCTTTCGCTGTGGTTCTGAAAAGGGCGACGTTTTAGTGGAGCTCAATGGAGTACACGTTTAGTGAGTACACGGACATGCTGCTTGTTTACGGGGAAGCTAGACAAAATGGACGAGCCGCCCGTCGTTTGTACGAAGAACGATATCCGGGTCGTAGGATTCCAGCTCACACCATGTTTGCAAGACTTACTCAGCGAATGCGTGATACTGGTACATGTGCCGTCACAAGACAAAATGCTGATGCTCCACGCAGGGTTCGTACTCCCAGTTTTGAAGAAGATGTACTTCAGAGATTTGTTGAGAGTCCGGATACAAGCACAAGGGCAAAAGGTTCCGATATGGACGCTGACAAAATGGCTGTTTGGCGAGTTCTTCATGAGCAACTCTTCTACCCGTACCACCTTCAAAAAGTGCAACACATGGGTCCGGCGGACTATCCTCTTCGCATGACCTTTTCTCGTTGGTACATTCGAAGAGTATTGAGGAACCCCAAGTTAGCGCTTTTATTTAGCTATGAAGCCAAGTTCACTCAAGACGCTATTCTCAATTCGCACAACAGTCATGTTTGGAATGATGTCAATCCGCATGCAACGTGTGTTACAGCTCGCCAGGAACGTTTTTCAGTTAATGTGTGGGCCGGTATTGTTGACGGCGAACTAATCGGGCCTTTTTTTCTTCCGCCACGACTTACCGGCGCTGGATACCTCCACTTCCTTCAGAACGAACTACCAGGTCTTCTTGAAGAGGTTCCATTGCATGTCCGACGTGTGATGTGGTACCGACATGACGGGGCACCACCTCATTTTTCCCTGCAAGTGCGAGAGTATTTAAACTCAACATTTCCAAACCGATGGATTTGATGAGCGGGCCCTGTCGCATGGCCGCCAAGGTCTCCGGACCTAACCTCATTATATTTCTTTCTGTGGGGTTACGTAAAAGGGCTTATCTACGCTACGCCAGTAGAAACGGTAGAAGAGCTTACACAGTGAATCATTGAAGCGTTCGAAATAATAAGGTCGACTCCACACATGCTCCAGTGTATCCGTGAAAACATGATTCGCCGTTGCCACCTCTGTGTAGCTCAAGGTGGGCGTGTTTTTGAGCCGTTGCTTTAGGCTGTCACGTTTTTAAAACGTATGCAACAATTTCAATGTTGTGAAACAAAGCCGAAGCTGTGATTGATTTCAGAATGGAATTAAAATCTGTGCCACGATTAAAAAGGTTATTTCTCTACTCGAACGCCCGCACATCCACAAAATAACACTCTACAACGGGTTGCCTACGCTGACTCTTTCTGGGGCTACAGGGGCTTAACTACGTGTTTCCGGCAACATGTTTATTGGCAAAAATGGTTGCAAATAATAAGAGCTTTCTACCCTCAAGCATTGTAACATGAACTTTGATATACCGGTATATATAAGATTATATATTATCTATGTAAAAAATTCTATAACATACTGCTACATTTATACATTCTCTATCAAGTACTGCAACTACCACTTGTAACTTGTTTAACGTGCCCAGATCGATGTAGCACCTCCTACCATTCCGGGCTGAGCCTCCGTCGACACAGCACGGGCTCAAGAACAGGATATTCCATTTCAATGTAACCTGGAAATGATTGGAGAGGAGCTGCAACCCATGCCACCCACTCCCCCTGAACCCGTAGTAGACTCATGGTATGCCCTGCTCCAAGAGTATCACAAAGCATTTAACCAGGTCCACCATGTCTCGGGTATCTGGTAACAGAGCGCAGCGCTGATGAGAGCGCACCGAGGAGATGCCTGCGGGGAGAGGCGCCAAGGGGTCTCAGATCCCCAGAGGCTGCGAGCTGGACCACTTTCACTCTCGCGCCTCGCGCGCACGGGGACCGCTGCTTTCACGCGGCCCGTCGTCAAGTCACGCGCCATCAACACTGTGTTCCCTCGCGCGGGTCACAACATTGCCCTCCGTCAACCCAGGCCCCGTGGTCAGGCGGCGTGACGCCGTAGTTATGCTCACCTCAGGGCACCGTACCTCGCTGCCGGTCGGCGTGGCGCGGTGGTTACGCTCACCTCAGGGCGACGAACCTCGCACCCAGGAGGCGTGATGTGGTGTTTATGCTCACTTCAGGGCACCATATCTCGCTGCCGGGCGGCGTGGCGTGGTGGTTACGCTCACCTCAGGCCGTCGTACCTCGCTGCTGGGCAGCGTGGCGCGGTTGTTATGCTCACCTCAGGGCACCATACCTCGCACCCAGGAGGCATGGCGCGGTGGTTATGCTCACCTCAGGGTGCCATACCTCGGTGCCGGGCGGCATGGCGCGGTGGTTATGCTCACCTCAATGCGCCATACCTCGCTGCCGGTCGGCGTGGCGTGGTGGTTACGCTCACCTCAGGGCGTCGTATTTCGCTGCCTGGCGGCGTAGCGCGGTGGTTACGCTCACCTCAGGGCGACGAACCTCGCACCCAGGAGGCGTGGTGTGGTGTTTATGCTTACTTCAGGGCACCATATCTCGCTGCCGGGCGGCGTGGCGTGGTGGTTACGCTCACCTCAGGGCGTCGTACCTCGCTGCTGGGCGGCGTGGCGCGGTGGTTATGCTCACCTCAGGGCAACGTATCTCGCTGCTGGGCGGCGTGGCGCGGTGGTTACGCTCACCTCAGGGCGTGGTACCTCACTGCTGGGCGGCGTGGCGCGGTGGTTATGCTCACCTTAGGGCGTGGTACCTCACTGCTGGGCGGCGTGGCGCGGCGGTTATGCTCACCTCAGGGCATCGTACCTCGCTGCCGGGCGGCATGGCGCGGTGGTTACGCTCACCTCAGGGCAACGTATCTCGCTGCTGGGCGGCGTGGCGCGGTGGTTACGCTCACCTCAGGGCGTGGTACCTCACTGCTGGGCGGCGTGGCGCGGTGGTTATGCTCACCTTAGGGCGTGGTACCTCGCTGCTGGGCGGCGTGGCGCGGTGGTTATGCTCACCTCAGGGCAACGTATCTCGCTGCTGGGCGGCGTGGCGCGGTGGTTACGCTCACCTCAGGGCGTGGTACCTCACTGCTGGGCGGCGTGGCGCGGTGGTTATGCTCACCTCAGGGCATCGTACCTCGCTGCCGGTCGGCGTGGCGTGGTGGTTACGCTCACCTTAGGGCGTGGTACCTCACTGCTGGGCGGCGTGGCGCGGTGGTTATGCTCACCTCAGGGCATCGTACCTCGCTGCCGGGCGGCATGGCGCGGTGGTTACGCTCACCTTAGGGCGTGGTACCTCACTGCTGGGCGGCGTGGCGCGGTGGTAATGCTCACCTCAGGGCATCGTACCTCGCTGCCGGTCGGCGTGGCGTGGTGGTTACTCTCACTTCAGGGCTTCGTACCTCGCTGCTGGGCGGCGTGGCGCGGTGGTAATGCTCACCTCAGGGCGTCGTACCTCGCTGCCGGGCGGCGCGGCGCGGTGGTAATGCTCACCTCAGGGTGCCGCACTCAGCCCCACGCACCGAGGATATCAGTAGTTATATCTGCTGACGACACTTCCCTCATACTTCAAGGAGAATAGGCTTTGACCTTGGAAGTTCATACCAGGTTTGCGCGTACTTTTTCAGTTGGGGAGTCTTTCCTAACAAAGAGAAGTCGCAAGTCGTGTTTGCGACTAATGCCGGGAACTCCCACCAGCGCCATTACCACTAATGAGGAAGAAATACCATATAAGAACACTATTAATTACTTAGGTATGATCATAGACCACACGATGACAAACGACGACCGCACAGACTTCCTTAAACAAACATTTACAAAAAGACTGATAGCGGTTAGTGGAAAACAGGGTGTCAAATGATGCATTAATGTTTTTGGAACATAGGTATAAGTTAATTTTTGAAGTATATAATTATACAATTTTATTTAATCAAAATAATATTTATTATGTGTTTGATTATAAACTTAATAAATAAACTAACATAATAATTAAATTATTATGTTAGTTTATATTTAAGAATACTTTAATATGTGATTAATGACAGCTCATAAGAGCCAAAAAACTGCATTTGACACTTCAAGAAAATTTTTTCGTAAGGCATGGATAATAAAGAGTTTTAAACACTCTTTACCCTACGATGAATGTTACAGATTTGATCTTCAAATGGTTTGCTTCATAAATGATAAAATAAACGTACGGTATATAAAATGTTTTTCAAACACACATAAAACTGAAAAATAAAACTTTCAAGGCATTGATGAACTGCCTGTGTGTGGTCGGCTTTTGCGCGGTATGCGACCACACAGCCTCGAACGTATGCAACTGGGCAACATCTAGTGTACGGCGAGTGGCCTAGCAATAAGGAGTTCCCCTGCCCACTCCTGCTCTTACTGTGGGCATTGACAGTCCCCAAGGCCTGCTAGGAACAACGTTATTCCTTTGCGGCATCAACACCATCAAATTAAAATTAAAATTTGAGCCAGAATACTCGTTAGACATGCTCATGTACCAGTAGGCTGTGAGGTAAAAAATAAAATAAAAATAATAATTGCCAAAGGAAACAGCATTCAAAAAATTTAAGGGAATTAGTGTAATTAGTATTTGATTAATAACAAATAATTATGCATAAATCTTAAAAAAGTAAATAATAAAAGAAATTAGAAATAAAAATAAAAATTAAACTCTGAAACTTTCTAGTTCTTTCTGGAATTCATTACCCATGCTGCAACCCAGACTGGATCTTAATATCAAATTTACCAGCTTAATAAAACATTTACAAAAAAAAATTTATATTTTTAAATATAAAAAAATGCACCATAACCAAAAAGATCTTGAAAAGATAACTTTGAAAACTATATACATATAATCAAATGAATTCATTAACCAATTAGTAGGGACACCTGTATTTCGCGAATACATTTCGTGTCAAGGTATTTCACAAAATACTGTAGCTTTTCTCCTGTGGTTATTGGCTGAGGTCGGTGAGAGGTGTCGTCCCGCTCTTGACGGGGCCAATGAGAATGTGGTCATCATACTGCTGCACACCTCACAATTTGCCATGACTCTTAGAAAAAGCTACAGTGTTTTGTGAAATACCCTGACATGAAATTAAATCGCGAAATACAGGTGTCCCTACCAATCAGTGGCAACCGCTACACTCCTTTACGCAGGGCTGTATCCGATCCCTGGCTCTTTGCAGGGAATTTCTTCCTGAGCAACACGTCTTCCAAGGTCGTGGTAACCCAGGAGTCTCCCGTCGCTCCCAGCTGCAGTCTGGTTTGACTCACTATGATACCCGTAGTTCGGCATGAGACGTAATTTTTAAACGTTATCTATACTACCCTTGTAAATATTTGTTTAATTATTGATTTATCCCTTCCCTTTACTATGCATTGAACGGGTCGCGCCTATAGCCCGCCTCAATGACGCAGGGACACCCCTTACGAGGCAGGCATCTAGGTGGCGCTAAGGGCGACACTGGCTGGCGCACCGCACGCATCTTCGCCTCTACGCACCGGACACCCAACTGGCGTGCAGACTTGGCGGTGGTACCGCGCCTCTACAGTGACTCCAAACTACGACCCCACGGGCTTCTGCTGGCATTTCCTGCACCACTCGTGTACAATACTTAGGGACCGGAAAAATTCGCGGTTTCAATAGCCTTCAGGATAGACTGCACATTCCCCTGTACACTCGGGCAAATAAACACCAGTTCATTGGCTGCTGACTTGTGAGTCGTCTCAGCTGGTTTTGTCTGTGATTCGATCCTTCTTTGGTTGAGGGTTTATAATCTGTTGAGATTCGTACGGATGAATAGTAATCCAATAGCAAAATCATCTAAAAGGTATATGTATTTGACTTCTAGCCTATCGCCGAATGAATCCGCGAATTTTTCCGGTCTAACAATACTAGATCCGCGACCTCGGTTATCGCGTGTCGCGACACGTGTGTGCGTCATCAGCCCGCTGACGGCCGCGTTCCGGCGTCTCGAGCCGAGGGAGACGTGGCGGACGTTGCCGGTAGCCGGTGTGCTTTTCTCCGGGTGCTCCCTGCTCCTCTCTCGTATTACCCTCCCTCGCCTCATTGTCCCTCTCACCGCGTGGACGCAAGAGGAATATGAATATTTAATCGTTTGACAAAGCTTTATTCTGGCTGCTGGCACGGCGGTGAACAGAACGGATAAGTTGTTTTTGGTCGAGGCAAGAGAATGGTAAACACCATTCCAACATGGCAAATAGAACATCTGAGGCCAACATCCAGATGCCCAGCAAGACACCAGCTGGCATCTGGATGAAAAGAAGAAAAGTTAGTGCTCCTAGTATACCCTAACGGGTTCAGATCTAGGAGGTGGAGGTAGAGAGGCCTGGCCAGGCTTCGGCCCCAAACAACTTGCCACTCTCACCGCACACCGCACACCGCACACCGCACACCGCACTCTACACATGCCACATTGCGACTTGGCTGGTGCACAGTCCTACCGCGATTTAAATATAGAGCTTCGACGATATTTTTAATATCCGTAATAATTGTTAAAATATCTTTTAAAGTACCTCTTGTCCCTGAAGCTAGCCGAGCTGTAAGATATTGGCTATCCTGGATATAATGTAACAGTTTGTATGTCTGGATGTTGGTAACCTATCACGTAATTATTACTGAATCTAATTAGGATAACTTTGGAAATCTGGTCGCCCATACATCGAATTAAATCTAGTGTTTCTATAATCCTTATAATAATAATCTTGCCAAATTATTAACCATGAAATAATTTTACAAATATAACGAACATACATGAGCCGCAATATTTATAACATTTGTTCGTTGTCTACCTCATATGTTTGCATTAATATTTAATTGAAACTTTATAGCAAGATAGATATAATTAAAATACACATTAATTATGTTGATGATACTACGACTATGAATTTTTCCTTATTGATATGGATGAGTGGTCAGAGCGCTTCGTAACGAGAGACAACCACAGAGGAAGGAAGATGTAGTGGCTAACATCGAATACTTATCAACGCCTTATCAAGGACTCTTGGTATAACATATCACTGTTTAAGTCAGTACTGGCGCAATAGTCAGGACACTTCTATTTCGGATAAGGGATTTTGATTTGAAGTTCAGATGTCCAGCCCATGTAGTGAATCCTTGTTGAGAGTATGGATTTCATAATTAAATTCATTAATTTGGGTGTAATTTAGGACTATAAATATAGTTATAATTTAATAATAATATTTTATTATTTTCACAATACAATAGTATCATATGAAAGTACAAAGGATGTCTTATTAGCTGCACTTTATCACACTGCAATATTGTATTTGACAGACAGAGGTTAAAAAAAACATATGACAGGTTATAATCCCCGTTAAAATAATTCAAATAGTTTTGCAAAATATATATAAAATCTCATAAATGTATACATATATTTTTTTCAAAAATGTTTTACTCTGGATCCTAGGTAATTCTATAACATCCAATTACAGCTACTGCCAATCTACAAACACACTTATTACTATTTTACACTAAGATATGTTGGCAAAATATTTATATTTAAATCAAAACCAAGAAAAAGCATTCTGCAAATCTTGTGCATGTCATATTTTTTTGCCCAAATAGCGTTATGAAAGAAACAATTAAAAGTTAACTGTAAACACGCACATTATCATATATATTAATCTGTAAACATTAAGTTATTTGTGGCACAAATATAAAACATAAAAAATACTACATAACGTAACATATGATTAACATTATTTTATACATTCTTTTGAAATAAACGACCAGCGCCCAGGCAGTATTGCGACTCTTTGGCCAATTTTGTCTCCTAAGGGAGTAGTAGTATTCTTAATTGTTTTGCTTCTTATATTTCGTGTTTATGCACATGATAGTAAGTTAATTCATAATATAACAATTTTTTTCTTACTTAACAAGTTATTCAATGGCGTTTATGAAAGTAAAGAAAAATTTTCGGTCAGTCCTAGCAAGTACTGAATTCATGAAATTCGTGCGACAGTGATTTACCCGTAGATAAAGAGTAAAAAGCTCACGGAGTGTTTGGCCAGAAGGCCAACGCATTCTTGGCTACATGATGACTGACATTTAGTTGGCGTGTCAGTTACAAGTGTGTTCGACTAGGGCAAGACGTCAGCTTGAGTACTGAATGTTTCGCACTGACTGAGTTTCGTGCCGGACGTGTTAGCTGCAGCCAAGAAGGAAGCGCTGACAGATTGTATAGTATAACACAAAATTAGACACAGGATTATGGGATTGTGAAATTGTTAAATTGCCAACTATAATTTACAGAATTATTCATTCGAATAATTTGTAGAGAACAGAGATCTAATTAAAGTTATTTTACAACGTTATTGTGTTAACTTTTTTTCTGAAACCTGAGATTACACAATATATAAATATAAAAATACGTTTACCCACTGAAAAGCTAATCTGGCTGATTTTAAAAAAAAATTGTTTATTCACCTTATTTGAACTGGGTAAAACACTCAATAAACATATCTTGAGGGGTGAAGCTCATATTTTCAATAGTTTCTTGAATATTCTTGATGTAAATAGAACAAAACATGTATAGAATAATGGTTTTGGTCAAATTGAGATATTTAGACCACTTTATTTCCTTAAGTTATTTTGGAATAAACTTAATGAAAGTAATTTTTTGTTTAATTATTCCTTTCCTTTTATTAAAATAATTAACAAAAACAATTTATTCCAAGACTATTTTAACTTACTACGTGAATAACAGAAAGTGTGTATACTGTGATGGAAATGTGATTAGAAGCGGAGATGAAGAATGAGTGTATTCATTTTATAGCTCTTATTTAGATGGTATGGTAATGGTGTTTATCCTATTTTTCATGTTACACAACTTCGTACACGGTCACAAACGCTTATTTATTAGTTAAATACTAACGAGAAGCGTTATTGCAGTACTGATACCTATAACTATACTTACAAAAAATTACCAAAGGAATTATTATGTCTTATTCAAGACTAGCAGTAAATTGCGAACTACATTAAGAAAAACAAATGAAAGTAAATTTTCAGTGAGTAAATGGTGACTGCATACATATGTGATATGTCAAAATTTGCAAGGTATATTTTGCCATTTTAATGAGCCACGTCATATTTGAACAAAGTTAAACAATTTAAGATTTAATTCAGTCAGAAGAGTCCCATCATGTATGAACCTACAGAAACACTTTTAAATAGAAGGCACATGAATCACATTGAGGCATTTAAATATCACAATCATGTCATTATCACTCGAAGAAAAATTTAGTTCGTTCCAATTTTCCTTTCGGTGACTGCATTTTCTTCTGCGGCAGTCTTAGCTGGAACGTTACCTTTTGTCTCTTTGCCCGAGTTGTTTGACGCGGTTGCCTTCTTCGACAACCCTTTAGTGTTCTTGATGGTGAGTCGCCAGGCGATCTTGGCCCACATGCTGACGAGAGAAGTCCACAGGTGTCTGGTGGAGGGGTCGCACACCACGAAGAACAGGAAGGCGACCAGGCCCTGCGTCGTCGCCGTCAGACAGAACAGGAAGGAGAACACGACGTTTTGGCTCACGACCAGCATCAGGCCGAAGAACCACGACAGACCGAGCAAGGAGAACAGAAGCACCCCGAGCCTCAACTGGGACAGGATCAACCCTCTGTCCGGAGTCGACCTCAACTTGCCGTCTGGACCCCTCATGATACTATTGATTACCTTCACGAAGACTATGAAATTAATACTGATGATGATAGACGCCGGAAAGACAACACCTGCGTAAAGATAGATTCCTGTTGGATAGCACATGGACGTCTTGTAAGGCGGTACGTACGATTGTGGTGTTATTATTAAGAGTATCGCTACTGGTATGACAGGAACACCCCAACCAAACAAGGCAGCCTTTAAGAAAAACCTATTGGGTCGGGTGTTGCCCAGCACTTTAACGTATCTTTGGAACTGGAGGAAAGCTGTTACCAGCATCCACGTGAACCCACACATAATAGAGTAATGGCGAATGACACCTCCAACTATGCACAGTATCTCGTCAGTTGCTGCTCCATCGTTGCTGGTGGAGGAGTTACTGTTCGTGGACGAGACGATGAGGTTGTCGTCGAAAGCAGTGTCGTTGGAATCATTTTCCCCAACAACTTCGAAAGTTGTCTCGGTGTTCGCGATGAGGAACGTGGTCATCTGCAGACCGATCGCCAGGGCGAGTTGCAGCAGTATCTTCGTTCCTGGCTTGTCTCGCCACGACCGGAAAACTGCAGCGGTCACGATGATGCCCAGGATGCCGAGGAGGGACAAGCTGCAACCCGTGATGCTGATGATGTCCAGTGCCTTTTGGTGTTTCAGCAAGTACACGACTTTGGGGTTGAGCACCGCTTCCGACGAGAGTCGACTTTCTTGCCACTCGTAGGCCATGGGCCCCAGAACCAGCTCAGCAAAGTGCGTGAGATGCGTACACAAGCAGACATCCACCGCAGAGGAGTCATTTCCAGTGGAGCTGCCGGCGAAGAAACAACCTTCCGACGACCAGCCACCCAGCGACAAGGAAGGTGACGAGCTGTTGAAAGAAAAATCCCAGAACGCGCACTTGTGTGCGTTGGGAACAGCGTTCTCTGTCGAATTTATCAGCGGCCTGAAAAATATGGAAATTGGCACGGGCAGGTCGGACTCCAAACCGGGAATGGACACGCTCACAACTCGACTGCCCACAAGACTGTCGCTCCTGTTCTCAGTTCTGTGGTACTGATGCCTGCTGTGAAACAGAATGTCATCATACAGCACGAAAATAACAACGAAAGGCTTCCTCCCACGTAATTCATACGGCTGTTCGGATTCACAAAGATCGATGTTTGCCGAGTCACTGCAATTGGCGGTGCTATTGTCGCTGGTAATTATTTGGTTAAGCAGCTCGTCTGGCACCCATGTAGCAACTTCTATATCATCGGAAAACATAATAGAGTCCATTGTTTCGTTGGAATTCAATGGGACAATGTCATAATCATTGAAATTTTTTGTGTAGAATGTCGTTTCTTTTTTTCGTGTAATGGCCAGACCTGAAATATTGGATTGCGTAGGATCCGATATTTGGACAACTACTTGTGGCGTCACACATAAAATAACCCCTTTATTTTCTTCTATCCTTGCGGTAAGAGTTATGAAGTTCAGTATCGAATCTAAAGCATCAAGAAGCATATTGGTGGAATTCAGAAAGTCTTGTGACATCTGAACAGTTTGTCTGTCTGCTTCATTCACACAGTCTATAATTCTGGTAATTGCTTCAAGTTCAAATATGTCATCGCTGCTAGAAAGAGTTTCACTAGATATACGAGCTAAATTTTGCATTACACGGGCAAGATAGTAAATATCAGCTGGCACAAGCCAAGAAAAGTTTTCTGTGGTAAGCTGAGAGATCTCCACTGCTATTTCGGTCGATGACTTGTTCCTGCCTCTTTCCGATTCATTCACGAGGTTTTGCAGTCTTGTGGTAATCAAGGAACCATTGTTATCTGAACAAGATCCCGTAGTCTCTCCCCATACACCGCCCAAGAGAAAACTTCCCTCGCATTTTCGATGCACAGGTATTCCATGCTTATTAAGACATATTTCTTTTGGAACAGCTGTATATCCAAACTGAGTAAAGTCCCAGTGAAGAACTTGACTATTTTCTTCTGTTATAGATTCAGGGCATCCTTCTGTGCTCAGAAATGATACCAAGGAATAATAACTGCGATTTGATGACAAAATTTTTTTCAATGTCAACAAAGTATCTTTGAACACAAATTCATCTTTAAATCCTCTTATATTCAGTCTCAAATGCAAAACTAGTCTGAGAGTGCCATTATCAGAAAAGTCAATTATTTTAAGAGGCCTTATGTCCGAAACACTGGTGCGCGTGGATTTATTTTCTATGGTGCCTTTTATATCTTTGGCTATTTTGGCATAAATGTCAGAAAATGTTGAGTCACATATTGTAGCACCCAGTGTGATATTACATATTCCATGAATATCTACTACTAGAGAAAATAGGTGGCCAGGTCTAGATCCAAATATAAGTATCTTTTTGCTTCGTTCAAGCTGAAAGGATGAAACCATGTGACCTTCGCACCAGTAATGTCCTGAATTTCTGTTGAGGTTCAGTATGTATACAGATGTCTCCATGTTGATGTTTATATCGGACATAACGTTGTTTACATCGAAGGAACTGAACGCAGGTAAGTTACCAACAGTCCAGTGCTTGTGCCAGTGGCTTATCACATTAACTTTGTTTATGAACGTCCCTGAAGAATCTGTGAAACAGTTGAAGCCCCTGTCCTCCGAAGACCTCTTCCACAGTCCCCTGGGAGAGAACACGCTGAAGATGAGTTTGTTGGATTCGTAGTTGTGCCGCAGAGAGAACGTGGTGTGAGGAACGCTCGCGTTGAACTGGCAGATGAAGCAGTCGAGCGTCGGGTCGTCCACCAGTTTCCACGAGCCCTCCTTGTCCACGGCTCCTTTGCCGTCGCTCTCGGAGTGGTCCTCGTCTTCGTCCCAGTTGACGTACTGCACGTCGACGGACTTGTTTCCCGACACGCTCCACTCGAAACCGCCGCCACTCTCCTTCCTGCGCAGGCCGATCCAGCAGTGGGAGTGGTCCGCGTCCAGCTTCGAGTCGTCCAGGATCTCCTCCAGCAGGTAGTTCTGGAAGGGCGAGGGGATGGTGGCGAGGTGCCCGCCCAGCTCGGAGCACTTGGCGCCGGCGTCGGCCCACGTGGTGGTGCCGTAGTTGACGCCCAGACACGTGGTCTGGTGCTCCCCCGAGTAGAGCGACGTGAAGCTGTCCTCCGGGCAGGCGAGCTGCGTCACGATCTTCTTGGAGAGCTTCAGGTGGCAGACCTCGCTGAGCGGGCGGCGGCACGCGTCCGTCTCCAGGGTGGCGTCCGAGTCGGCGTCGACGGGGACGTTGAGGCGCAGGCACTCCCCCTGCAGGGAGCTGCGCCCGGCGGCCCAGGACACCGCCAGGTCGCCGGGGACCTTGAAGCGGGTCCCCCACCGGGCACCGGGCAGCCTCAGCAGCAGCGGGCCGTAGGCCTCGTGCCTCTGGACGGGCAGCCACACCTGCCACACCCCGGACTCGCGCAGCAGGCCCATCAGGTCGTCGAACTCGTCGTGGTGCAGGTCCAGCACGTAGTTCTCATAGCCCGAGGCGAGGCAGGCGTCGGAGTAGCGCCGCGGCTCTGTGACCAGCAGACACACGCGGGCGTCGTGCAGCTGCGCGCTCCTGTAGGGCGCCGGGCACTTGTCGGCCTGCTTGTAGGAGGGCTGCGTGCGGTGGCAGGTGGGCGGGGTGTCCGGGACCCACGACGGGGACCTGGAGGAGCCGTTGCGCAGACACAGGCGCGAGAGGACCTCCCCGTGCGGGCCGAGGCACAGCGGCTCCGTCAGCACGCGCTTCTTCCTGGGGAAGGACTTCCTCCAGGTGACCGTGGTGTCATCGTCGCCTCGCGGGTGCAGCACCCGGGACGTCTCCTCGGGACACTGGAACAACTGCGACCCCGCTCTGCTGACATCTGGCGGGTTGTCTAGCAACTGGCTCCATCTTAGCGTGAGCACCACAAACTTAACCTAGTGTCTCGTATACATGTGCCATGTAATTAGAGACTGGAAAAATTCGCGCTTTCGATTACCTCTAGGATAGACTCCACAACCCCCTACACACTCAGGCAAATGCTACCTGCTCATTGGCTACTGACTCGTGACACCTGTCTACTGGGACGCTGGCGATTCGATACTTTTTTTGGTTGAAGGTTGTCCATTGGCTCAAAGTCCTTCAGATAAACTGTAAGCCAATCACAGAAGCAATATAAAAGGTACAGTTGTTTGGATTCTAGCATATTGTGAAATGAATACGCGAAATTTTCCGGTCTCTGCATATAACACATTGCATTTAGTGTCCCTATACATTATTTCAAATTAATGAGGAAATAAAAAGATCACAGTGGTTACTAACTCGTCAATTTTATGATTAGTAATTCTCTTCGCTACCACTGTAAATGGGTTTATATTAGTTTTGAAAGTAACTCGCATTAAAATGTGCAAATATAGATTTTAGAAGTTTTTTTTAGCTAAGCGCGAAGGAAGTATGACTATAAAACATATATAAATTTATTAACATAGGTAGAGCATATTTATTAATAAACTTGCCAAAGTATTACTATTAATAAAGTTTTCTTAAACATTAATATTAACTTAATTTTTCAAAATTATCTTTGATGGAACGATTTCATTGAAACAAAAAAGCAAGCGCCAATAAACAAATAAGTGAAATGCTTCTAAACGCTAAATTGTTACATGCACACACTTCATTGAAACAGGATTCGGGGTCGTCCTAAATTCTTTTAAGTATAAAGTATAATTGTTTGTTAGTCTTATCTTGCATTTAGTTAAAGAAAAAATATTATGGAAACTTACATAGTATAATTTATGTTTTTTAAATAAACGATACAATAATTTACTACATAAAGCCTCGCGGTACAAAAATAAATCATTTATTCAACCGCACCGAGGACGTACTTTTCCGGAAAGTGGTTTACTGTTCACACTGCGGGAACTCACTCGAGCATCTGAGTGTTGAACAGTGACAGCCAATTAGACGTGGGCACGTCCGCGGCCTACCCGGTATTCGAACCCAGGATATAGTTGTTATATATTAGCACCTCAGAGACTCCGGTTACAGATTTTTTAAAAAATGGTTGTCTGTAAAGTCGATTTACGGACGATAGTTTAACGTGACAACGTCATAACAAAACATTGATGAAATGATTGCATACTTTTATGAATAAAATTTAATCATTTATATTGAATTATCACCATTTTGTATGGATACAATGAAGGAGTGAAATGAAATCTACAATTTAATTGATAAATTTACTTTTATTTGCACTAATTAATTCCAATATGTTTATTAATTTAACGATGATATTATTTTAACTATAACTTTTATACATGTTTGCTATTTAACTTCTTCCAATCTGTGTTATTCTGTTAAAGATAGGACGATGATAGGAAAAGTAGGAAACGAATGGGAGTGTTTCAAGTTTAATGTGCCTCGAAAAAGTCAAATCGATGGTTGTTCCAATCGAGTGGAAGAGAGATAGATGCGGCGCAAGCGTACAGTGAGCGTAACGGGACAATGTGCGTAACGGGACAATATGTCATCCTTTTTTGTGCGTGCAGCCGGCGTTCATCGATTTATTAGACGTTGTCACGTCAAAAAAATCTTCTTGTTCAAGGTAGAAAGTTTTATAAATTTATATGCCTAAAAATGTAACCCTGATTAATAAATTGTTTTATAAGACATCAGTTTTTATTTATTGGTTTCAATAACGTTTAAGGCCCAATTAAATTTTCAATCCTATTATGAACTGAGAGACTTCAAATAACTTGTTTGGTTTTTGATCTAACCATGTGTATTTGGTTATTGTTCTAAATCTAATTAGTATTAGAAAATTTAATTGATATTCTAGAAACAAAGTTGGACCGAAAATTTTGGAAACCTATTTTAATTCTTAAATTTTTTAAGGGGGTTCGAAAGTACGATGTTCAAATGTTTGAAGTAGCTCGTAAGAGCGGCAGCTGTACAGACATTGTGTGGACATTGGCCTTACATCTTCGTCGCTGCCCTCGCCGGCCGCTCCCACCACAGCGAGCAGCAGCAGGCAGAACGCTGCAACACACGGACACGAGGCGTCAGTCAGCTGTGCATAGTGCGGGCCAGATGTCTGGCGGACGCGCAGTTTGTTGTTGATGAGCGGTAGACTAAAGTGGGACTGCAGGGGAAGTAGAGGAAGGGAATGTGTATAGTGCAGGACAAATGTCTTTGCGAAAGCACAGTTGGTTGTTGATGAGCGGGAAAGAAGTGGAAGTAGAGGAAAGGAATATATACATAGTGCGGTGCAAATGTATTTGCGAACGCACAGTTGTTTGTTGATGAGCGGGAAAGAAGGTGAAGTAGAGGAAGGGAATATATAAATAGTGCGGGGCAAATGTCTTGCGAACATACAGTTGTTTGTTGATGAGCGGGAAAGAAGGGGAAGTAGAGGAAGGGAATACATACATAGTGCGGGGCAAATGTCATGCGAACGAAAAGTTGTTTGCTGATGAGCGGGAAAGAAGGGGGAAGTAGGGGAAGGGAATATATACATAGTGCGGGGCAAATGTCTTGCGAACATACAGTTGTTTGTTGATGAGCGGGAAAGAAGGGGAAGTAGAGGAAGGGTATACATACATAGTGCGGGGCAAATGTATTGCGAGCTGTGTGTAGGAAGATGGGGAGTGGGAGATAAGCATGACGAAAGGTGAAATAGAGGATGGGAATACGTATACAAGTGATGAAGCCAAGCCGTAAGCGTCGAAAAAGTGACAAAGTAATTCGCAGTGATAAGTGAGTGTTATTAGCAATGTAACAAAGACCAAGATGTTAGAGACAAATGTGTTTCATTTATTATTTATTGATACGCGTATACAAGAACCAATGTCATTTCAATAATCGATGGTTTTTTTGACAAAATATTTCTAACCTGATTGGGTTGAGTCAGTAGTTTTGGACTTCATAGGGCTTGCCTCATTTCGGATTATGTTGTTTTTTTTGTTTTTTTCAAAAAAAAAGAATTTAAATACAGCTATGGTGCCCATCTCGCCACGATTTTGCTCATTATCATGACTGTTACTGCACATACCACGGATTCTGGGCTGAAGCCGCGTCTGTTTCTAGTTAGCGTAGCCAAAACACACACAAAGTACTACCTCAGTTCAATCATAGATGCTTCCAGCTCAAAACCGACACTTACTAGATGCTTGGCAGGTTATTCATCATTTCAAAATAAACATATCCTTATGTAGAGTGAAGTCATTTTTGTCGATTTGGAGGACGTGTTTCTGATAGAAATGGAAATTTCGGAAAAACCCACGTATTGCTAGAGACCGGAAAAATTCGCAATTAATCTCGCGATAGGCTAAATTACAAATAGTTATACCTCAGTGCTGCCTCTCCTATTGGCTCACAACTCACCTGGATGACTCTGGGCCAATGAGAAACACCCGACCAAAGCTTTGTCGAATCACAGGCTGCTACAATGGGACGTCTCACAAGACAGCAGCCAATGAGTGGGTGACATTTGACCGAGTGTACGTAGAACTGTGGAGTTCATCCTGGAGGTCATTGAACCCGCGAATTTTTCCGGTCACTACGTATTGCAAATGTTTGTGAGAGATTTGAAACAACGAAGTAGCGTCAAGCAGAGATGCTGTCTAGCTTGCAAGCTAGACAAGTCTCGCGTCTGCACGTGAGCGACTCGGGATTGAGCTACAGTTTGCAATGTGACCTCGGTACGCCTTATCCGGCGGTGCGCAGCCTCGACAGTCGCAGTGCAGCCAACTATCCGAGCTGTGCTCCACCGAGAACAGCAGCGTGCTTCACCAGCTGTTCTGTGCTGCCCCCCCCGCGGGAACAGCTGCAAAGCTTGACAGCTGAGCTTCACTTCCACCAGAAATACCGTTATATATTCACTAGCTGAGCTGTACTGCAAAGGGGAATAGAAGTATCTCTCAATATATGAGACCGGAAACAGAAGTATAGTTCACTAGCTGAGATATACTGGAAAAGAAAACGAATAAAGTTCACTTGCTAAGATATACTGCAAAAGAAAACGATTATAAATCACTTGCTGATCTGTATCCCGGAGATAACAGTGTAGTTATCTTGTTCAGCTGTTCTGCACCGGGAATAGCAGTATAGTTCACCAGCTCAACTGTACTGCAACGGAAATATCTGATCATAACAACTTTCTTTGAGTAACTTCTAAATATAATGAGGATATAATTATCCAAATGTAATAACACTAAGTGTAACCAACAAAAACAGTTTACTAATTGTAAAAAAATAATCCATTTCGGCACAGCCTACAGGCGTAGGTATATTTCGGAGCACCTATTTCTTCTGGAAACGTTTTGGAAAATTCTATAAAATTCTGGAACATTTCAAGAGCTCAATGAACATAAACTTCTATAATTATGTTCCCCAATATTCCAAAAACGTTTGATGAAACATTTTCTCATATTCCATGCAGCTAACATATTTTGAATATTTTTGGCTCAATGCATCCAAGCATTAAATATCTCAGAACGGTAGTAAAATTAATTACAGAATATTGCATTAATTGTTTGAGGGCAGAAACGTATTTTTACTTATTTTGTATAGGGTATAAACTATTAATGGGCACTATAGGTGCATTTAACATATGAATAATTTGATTGATAAACGTAGAGTTCTCGTCTTACAAATAATCTCTGACTCTTGGCCTATCTTCAAACTTTGAATGTGTATCTTAACGGCAGTTGGCGTTCGACGGGAGTCACTTTGTCTGAGTCCTCGCGATGGACATCTGTAGAGACATGCAAATTTCTGGATTCATTTCGCGATAGGCTAGCATCAAAACAACTACACCTTTGTACCGCTTCTGCGATTGCCCCACATTTTATCCGGGGAACTGTGAGCCAATGGGAAACACTAAACCAAGAAAGTGCCGAATTACGGACAGCCTAGTTGAGACGTCTCACGCGTCAGTGGCCAATGAACAGGTGTCATTTCCGCGAGTATTTAAAGGACTGTGGAGTCTATCCTAGAGGTCAATGAATCCGCGAATTTTGCATGTCTCTAGACATCTGTAATGACAGCATCTCCTAGACAAGACGGAAGCTGCTTCGTTTTCAAACTACGATTGCCGTTGTGTGATTTATAGGGACCGGAAAAATTCGCGGTTTCAATAGCCTTCAGGATAGACTGCACATTCCCCTGTACACTTGGGCAAATAACGCCAGTTCATTGGCTGCTGACCTGTGAGTCGTCTCAGCTGGTTTGTCTGTGATTCGATCCTTCTTTGGTTGAGGGTTTATAATTGGTTGAGATTCGTACAGATGAACAGTAAGCCAATAGCAAATCATCTAAAAGGTATATGTATTTGACTTCTAGCCTATCGCCGAATGAATCCGCGAATTTTACCGGTCTCTAGTGATTTATCATTCTTCACGAGCGAACAACTTGGACAGGCTGTAAACGAGGTGATCTTTTTTGACGCGAATACGTCTTTAAATTTGTTTCCATAGTGGGAGGGCAATTCAAAAAACGAATGATAACAAATTCGGGGGATACATTTCAGTGTTGCAGCTACATATCTATCATCTTCATCCAAAATTTAATCACACCACCGAATAGCTAAAGGATTAAAGAATTCGCTACGCTAAGTCAGAACTGTGATGCATCGCGTGCGGTGGAGTGGGAAGCGCCGCCATTTTGAGGTCATTTTGTTGCGTTTAGAGATTTCCATTTAGTATAATGTTTGACTCGGAGAAGCTACGACGTTCGTTTGAGTTTCAGTCGTTAACTCTTGTCAAACTCTATCGATTGCATATATAAAACATTAGTGTAAAATAGTTACAGTGAATATATATGGTGTTAAAATAAAAAAATAGCATTTTTTATATTTTTAATAGAAAATATTACCTGTTACGTACACGTATTCACGCACAACACACGGCCGTGTCCATGACACAGCCACACCCCATTTGTTTTTAGCAATTTACATTTACACATTTTTCTTCTTCAACTTTTATAAATAATACGAAAAATATAAACAACTAAAAACAAAGATTCGTGGCTTACATTTAGTTTAAATGTTATTCACCTTTTGCTAAATTTTTCACTGTCATACACAGTCAGGACAGAAGCACCTATTTTACAGAAAATACTTTACTCCACTGTAAATTTTAATTTTGTAAATGGAACAGAAATGTTCTTAATTAAGTTTATTCATAAATTTGTACATTTACATGAAAACAACTGTATCACTACAATATAGTGTTCGCAATAATTCTGGGTCGGATTCTTACCAGGCAATTATGGTTTGTGTTTATCCCAGTACCTCCAATAGTTAATATAAATAACTGCGCACTTTAATAAACATAACAACACCAAGTTATGTACAATAATGGAATACTCGATTATCTTTTCCATTGTTTAAAAAACTATGCTTGAGTGAAACATCAATGAAAATATAAAAAAAAAAATATATGCGCCAATTTTCGTAAGAAATACTCAGTATTATCTCGAAAAAACGAATTTCATATATGCAAAAATAATCACAGCCATGTGCTGTATAAAGTTACAATAACTTTCTTGTCTCATTTCACACTATTTCTGGACAACTGGTTTGAAAAAGGATCTTTTGTAAAAGTACAGAAAATGTTTTTCTGTGTAGTAAATCCTCTCCCCGTAACATCAGAGACGTGTACAGGAAGCAGCAAGGAAGAAGAACTATAATGTCGAGGCTATAATTATTAATGCATCAATAACTAATGAATGCCTATGTGTCGTCGATGCGTGGATCATTAGGGAATGGAGTGCATGTACCATGGCGAGGTGACCACGTGATAACAGGCGCTCGTTAAAAAAGAGCGCTCGTATTTTTTTAATTAATATTTACTAGAACAATACTAGTAGAGTAATTAGTGGTTATCGATTAATTTGCAGCATTGATCACGTTGGATTGTTTATGGTGCTGAAAATGTAGTGCTTAAGAAATTTAGAAACACTTTTGTGTAATTGATACTTAACGTACGTACTTTATGACTAGATACCGGAAAAATTCGTAGATTCATTTCACGATATGCTAGAATCCAAATAACTGTATAATTATATTGCTTCTGTGATTGGCTTACAGTTTATCTGAAGGACTTTGAGCTAATGAAAATACCTTCAACCAAAATAGTATTGAATCGCAAGCGTCCCAGTTGACAGGTGTCACGAGTCAATAGCCAATGAGCAGGTGGCATTTGCCTGAGTAGGTAGGGGAATGTGGAGTCTATCCTAGAGGTCACCGAAAGTGAGAATTTTTCCAGTCTCTATTTATGACTCATGGGTAGGGACCGGAAAATTCGCGGATTCAATGACCTCTAGGATAGCCTCCATTATCCTCTGCATTTCTCAAGTAAACACGCGTGTTCATTGGGTACTAAATTGTGAGGCGTCTCCACTAGGTAGCTTGTGATTCGACGCTTCTTTGGTCGATAGTCTCTCATTGGCCCAGAGAGCTCTAGTTAAACTGCGAGCCAAAAGCAGAACCAGCAGAATTGTACACATGTTTGAATTTCAGCCTATCACGAAATGAATCCACGAATTTTTCCGGTCTCTACTCATGGGACTTCTCAATATGCTTACAATTTTCATCGTTAACGCAACTAGGTAAAATTAATTCAGTTATTGCATGAAGTGATTCGCCCATCATTCTCACTCCCACGCCTAAAACTATAGCGCGTCTCATCTTACGTTTGCGGTTTCCATTTAGATTGGCATTTGCGCTCTCTTTCCAATGCCCAATTTCGGACATTAGCGCTGTTGCCAGATATACATATATTAGAGCAAAAATGTTAGACACATCTTTGTAAAGTAACTACATTAAAAACAAAGTATCAGGAAGTATGTATTTCGTAAAGTAAAATTAGGAATGAGAATTTTGGAAGTAAATTTTCCTTTTGTATTTCATTAAGAGCATCATCTAATAATATTTTTTTTTTATTTTTTTTTAGGCGTAATTGAAAGACGGTCTCTTAGTTTTTTTTTACGATTTAGTCAACAACTTTTTACATAATTTAATATTAAATTGTATTTTCTCTTTTGAGCATTTAATGGAATACCTAGTTATTAATAGTGACCGAAAACTACAAATATTTCTACTGTGAAGTTATATTTGATGTTTAGCATTAAAATATAATTTTTTTCCTAATGAATAGTACAGTAGTACTGTCAATATACACTTATTTATGGTCTTAAAACAATATACAAATAGTACATTTGAAAAAAAAAATTAAAACTTATTATTAGAGACATGCAAAATTCGCGGATTCATTTCGCGATAGGCTAGCATCAAAACAACTATACCTTCGTAATGCTTCTGAGATTGGCCCACATTTTATCCGGGGAACTGTGAGCCAATGGGAAACACTAAACCAAAAAAGTGCCGAATTACGGACAGCCTAGTTGAGACGTCTCACGCGTCAGTAGCCAATGAACAGGTGTCATTTCCGCGAGTATTTAAATGACTGTGGAGTCTATCCTAGAGGTCAATGAATCCGCGAATTTTGCAGGTCTCTACTTATTGTGTTTACCGGCGGTATAAAATATGTAATTTTATAATGTTAACAAGCCTGGCGGTATTCAAGATGTAATTTTCTAATGTTAACAAGCCTGGTGGTATTCAAAATGTAATTTTCTAATGTTAACTAGCCTGGCGGTATTCAAGATGTAATTTTCTAATGTTAACAAGCTTGGCGGTGTTCAAGATGTAATTTTCTAATGTTAACAAGCCTGGTGGTATTCAATATGTAATTTTCTAATGTTAACAAGCCTGGCGATATTCAAGATGTAATTTTCTAAAGTTAACAAGCCTGGTGGTATTCAAGATGTAATTTTCTAATGTTAACAAGCCTGGCGGTATTCAAGATGTAATTTTCTAATGTTAACAAGCCTGGCGGTATTCAAGATGTAATTTTCTAATGTTAAGAAGCCTGGCGGTATTCAATATGTAATTTTCTAATGTTAACAAGCCTGGCGGTATTCAAGATGTAATATTCGAATGTTAACAAGCCTTGTGGTATTCAAGATGTAATTTTCTAATGTTAACAAGCCTGGCGGTTATAAACCTGGCACCAGAGCAGCCGATGGACTGCGTTCGAAGCGTGGGACAAATGATAGCTAGAGACCGGAAAAATTCGCGGTTTCGATTAGCCTTCAGGATAGACTGCACATTCCCCTGTACACTCGGGCAAATAACGCGAGTTCTTTGGCTGCTGACTTGTGAGTCGTCTCAGCTGGTTTGTCTGTGATTCGAGCCTTTTTTTGGTTGAGGGTTTATAATTGGTTGAGATTCGTCCAGATGAACAGTAAGCCAATAGCAAAATCATCTAAAAGGTATATGTATTTGACTTCTAGCCTATCGCCGAGTGAATCCGCGAATTTTTCCGGTCTCTAATGATAGCTGCTCGCTTCTGTCCGCGCGCGGCGAAGCGAACGAGAACTGTCGTGGTATTCGCCGCGGCTCCGGTCGATAGAGCACGCCGGGGTAACTTATCGCAGTCTCGCTACGTGCCGACGAGTGATACGTCAATAGACCTGCCACCCGCCCCCAACCTCCTCGCAAAAATCCTTACTTTTTCCTCGTTGCATTCGACATCAAGCACGGCTGACTGCTATCGCGGAGTTTTCCACCAATCGCAATACTGCAGAGACCGGAAAAAATTCGCGATATCATTTCGCGACAGGCTAAAATACAAATAGTTATACCTCAGTGCTGCCTCTGCTATTGGCTCACAACTCACCTGGATGACTCTGGGCCAATGAGAAACGCCCGACCAAAGCTTTATAAGAATCACAGGCTGCTACGTTGGGACGTCTCACAAGACAGCAGCGAATGAGTGGGTGGCATTTGACCGAGTGTACGTAACACTATGGGGTTCATCCTACAGGCCATTCATTGAACCCGCGAATTTTTCTGGTCCCTGCGGCATTAGCAGGTTCCTTCATAGGCAACTGGACTTTCTTAAAAATTACTACATGGACTTTCAGAACTGTCACAAAAATAGTTCAAGTTTTTAAAGTATACATTTTTACATCAATATATAAATTTAATAAGAATATATTTTTGGGGGGAAATTAAGATAAATTAATCATACAAACAATTTACTATTTAGAAGGTTTTATGACAATAATAATACTCATAATGAGGGAATTTTTTAAACAAAGATTTAACCCTAGAACCCATACCCGTGTGCAAAACAATAAGATACACGGGTTTATAACAAAAAAAATTTTCACTTGATACCATGTCATAATGGATTTTACATCATTTTTACAGGTTAACAAAAGAATAATAGAATATTATTTTTTTGTTACATCAGAACATATGATATATTATGGCTGTCCTGGTAAAATGTTGTTTTCCCGCGTAATGTATTATAAAAAATAATTATTTAAACAGAAATAACCCTAATTTGTGCGAAGGAAAAACTGTTTTACAGAAAGATATAATAGATATAAGATTAAAACATTGTACATACTTAACTGGGCGATTATAAGGATAACATTTTTAATGATGTGAAACATTGATTGGAATTATTGCGACAACTAATGTAGTTGCTTCGGTACTTCGTACGAGTATCAACAATTTGTATTCCCGGTTTAACAACTGTAAGTGAAGCCATTCTGTTTCTTATTTCTTGGGACCGGAAAAATTCGCGGGTTCAATGACCTGCAGGATGAACTCTCATAGTTCTACGTACACTCGGTCAAATGTCACCCACTCATTCGCTGCTGTCTTGTGAGACGTCCCAACGTAGCAGCCTGTGATTCTTATAAAGCTTTGGTCGGGTGTTTCTCATTGGCCCAGAGTCATCCAGGTGAGTTGTGAGCCAATAGCAGAGGAAGCACCGAGGTATAACTATTTGTATTTTAGCCTGTCGCGAAATGTATTCGCGAATTTTTCCGGTCTCTAATTTTTTTTTATTGAATATCCGGGCTGTGCCTATTTCCCCCGTAAGTGCTGAATGTTGACAGTCTTCCACGAGGGCTATGCAGGTGGATACTCCACACAAAGCAAACCTACTTCATGGTCCAGAGCTGATACGCCCCACTCTCCCAGAACTGCAGGTGATAGCTTCACAGCCTTCCACGTCTCCTTCACGAGAAGCCTAAGATGTACATCAAGTTCTGTCCCTGCCCGAACACGCCCGAATATTCACCTTCGGCCAAACTCGGGATTTGTTTCATTTTTGCGCAGGAAAAAATGAATTCAAATATTAAAAGTGGTCGGTTAGGTTAGCTACATTAAAACACTTTAAAACACTATGGACGGTTAGTTAGGTTAGTATAGCTACATTAAATAAACAGAGAAATATAAATATAAATAAATAAACCCGAGGTTGGCCGAAGGTGAATATTCGGGCGTGTTCGGGCACGGACAGAGCTTGATGTACATCTTAGGCTTCTCTCTCATTCAACTCCCCCCCCCCTCCCCTGGTTCGGTTCAAAATCACGCCGAGAAATGGTTTCTTCGATGCAAATAAAACAAATAAATAAATAAAGGTGGTCTGTAAAGTCGGTTTACGGACGATAATTTTTTCGTGATAACGTCATAAGTAGGGACCGGAAAAATTCGCGGTTTCAATAGCCTTCAGGATAGACTGCACATTCCCCTGTACACTCGGGCAAATAACGCCAGTTCACTGGCTGCTGACTTGTGAGTCGTCTCAGCTGGTTTGCCTGTGATTCGATCCTTCTTTGGTTGAGGGTTTATAATTGGTTGAGATTCGTACAGATGAACAGTAAGCCAATAGCAAAATCATCTAAAAGGTATATGTATTTGACTTCTAGCCTATCGCCGAAAGAATCCGCGAATTTTTCCGGTCTCTAGTCATAAGAAAACATTGATGCAAAATTGCATACTTTTAAATTTTCAAATATATATATATATATTTACAGTTTGTACAAATTTAAATTTAAATAATTTGTTTAAAAATAATCACCAACAATTAGTTATAGAAATAAACTGAAATCAAATCAATGTCAATAAATTGTTAGTTTGAAATGACTAAGTTGGACAAATAAATAAAAAAAATTTAAATTGCTGCTTTTAAATAGCACGCTTTAACCTGTTTGATATTATAGAAGATTTTTCTCGCACGGTGGTTGGCCGGTTCTTGCACGCTCGGCTCAGGCGGAACGTGACAATGAGTAATGCTTTTTAGTGCGTGCAGCCGGCGTTCATCGATTTGTAAGATGTTATCACGTCAAAAATTGAAATATTATTTACTTGATGCGACAAAATATCCTGTTGTCCCATGCAAGTTTCTTGTGTACAAAAAAAACAACCTTTTTTTGTGTTTTCTTTGAATGATTCTTGCAATGGAGAAAGAAGTTTGAATAAAATCATTATGGATGTACACCATTCCTTGTTCGCATTGTATTTCATACATAAAACAACGAAGAACGGACAGAGAAAGTTGAATACACAAACAAGCAGAAAACCAGCCAAAATCTCAGCCTATGTCAGATGTTGAATGTAAAGACAGTACAGAGGATTTGTCGAAGGGAAAAAGTCATATTACCACAGTAATATCTGTGCTGTCTTTACATTTAACGTTTGACGTATGCTGATTTTGGCTGGTTTTCTGTAAGTTTGTGTATTCATATTTCTCTGTCCGTTCTTCATGTTTTCTTTATGAAAAATAGTGAAAACTAACAATGGTGTGTGCTCGAAATAACAAATTACTTGGTTTTTTTGTGATGCTATGTGTAGAGACCGAAAAAATTCGCGGATTCATTTCGTGATAGGTAGAGACCGGAAAAATTCGCGGATTCATTTCGTGATAGGCTGAAATTCAAACTTGTGTACAATTCTGCTGTTTCTGCTATTGGCTCGCAGTTTAACTGGAGCTCTCTGGGCCAATGAGAGACTATCGACCAAAGAAGCGTCGAATCACAAGCTACCCAGTGGAGACGCCTCACAATTTAGTACCCAATGAACACGCGTGTTTACTTGAGAAATGCAGAGGATAATGGAGGCTATCCTAGAGGTAATTGAATCCGCGAATTTTTCCGGTCCCTAGTGATAGGCTAAAATTCAAACTTGTGAACAATTCTGCTGGTTCTGCTATTGGCTCGCAGTTTAACTGGTGCTCTCTGGGCCAATGACAGACTATTTACCAAAGAAGCGTCAAATCACAAGCCACCCAGTGCAGACGCCTCACAAGTTAGCACCCAATGAACACGCGTGTTTGTTTGAGAAATGCAGAGGATAATGGAAGCTATACTAGAGGCCATTGAATCCGCGAATTTTTCAGGTCTCTAGCGATGTGTCTTTGAATTAGCCGTGATGGAAAATTCCAAGAAAAGCACGCAGAGATGTATCTCACTACAAGTACAGAACTGTTTAATCTGAGCGTAGATATCGCCTGAAAGCTCTTGGTCCATGAACTACACAAACGACGCGTTATCTCTTTACCTAAAGCAGTTCGCTGTCACCATATGGCAGCGCCTGATTCTGCTGAAGACCTTGTAATTACGAGGCAGTGTTCCGATATCGCCTTTATCGCCACCAGCAGATAGCCATGTCCAAGCACTTGCTGTTTGCACGGATAGAGGGCAGGCATTCATCACACGTCGATGTCAAACGAAAACAATAAGTAGGGACCGGAAAAATTCGCGGATTCAATAGCCTTCAGGATAGACTGCACATTCCCCTGTACACTCGTGAAAATAACGCCAGTTCATTGGCTGCTGACTTGTGAGTCGTCTCAGCTGGCTCGTCTGTGATTCGATCCTTCTTTGGTTGAGGGTTTATAATTGGATGAGATTCGTACAGATGAACAGTAAGCCAAGAGCAAAATCATCTAAAAGGTATATGTATTTACTTCTAGCCTATCGCCGAATGAATACGCGAATTTTCCCGGTCTCTGGAGATAATGGTTCGCTGGCCGCACAGTAGACCAAGAAGCAGACGGCTGAACGGGCGCGAGAAAACAGCCACCTCGGAAGTCAGCAACCCACTTAGGAGGGCGAATTGTAACGTCTGGTGGAATTAAAGAAAGCGACGGGAGTTGTCACAGAACAACAAGTTAATGCGGTCTCCAAGAACGCTGCAATAATTTACATGTGTTCACCGCAGGCAACGTTTTATGTAACGGTCTTTTTTTTAAACCTTCTCTTGTTGCCTGTTTGCGGGAGTCTTCCAAGGTCAGCTTGCTCTAGTTAACGGCTAGTTTAAATATAAAGAATGTCTTGTAGCTTCAAGCTCATTTACATATTAGTTTCGAATCTATTCTTTAACCATGAATTTGTACAAGCAAAATTTGCATTGTTATTCTATCAGTCTTTAATTACTTAAATGACCAAGTTTGTAATATTATTGATACATGGATCACACTTATAATTAAACAAGCCCTCGTTAACCCTGAGTTGATAACTAGACGTAGACATCTACCGTATGTTCCTGTTTATTTATTGACTGAACTTGTGGGAAGATATTTTTCTACACTGGGCTAGGCCGATTTTAATGTGTTTCTATACCACGAAAACCGTAAATCGCCAAGCTAGAAACAACTCCACCAAAGAAGGAATTAAGTTATTGAAGGGAAATCTTAAGTCTTTAATAAAAGACACATGTACATACATATATAGGACAACTATATCCACCAATAACTAGAGACCAGAAAAATTAGCGTATTCATTTCACGATATCCTAGAATCCAAACAACTTTACCTTTGTATTGCTTCTGTGATTGACTCACAGTTTGTGTGAAGGACTTTGAGCCAATGAAAAACCTTCAACCAAAAAAGTATCGAATCGCAAGCGTCCCAGTTGACAGGTGTCACGAGTCAATAGCCAATGAGCAGGTGGCATTTGCCTGAGTGTGTAGGGGGTTGTGGAGTCTATCCTAGAGGTCATCGTAATCGCGAATTTTTCCGGTCTCTACCAATAACCAACACTTAGCATCGAAAAGACGCAATAATGAAATGTTAGTTTAATATTTCTGACATAAATTTCATACAGTTAAAGATCACCATGCAAGCTTTGTAGAGGGTTGTGAAGTCAATCACGCTGCCGGAAGAGAAACTATTTAGGGACAAAAATTGCGTATCGGGCTCCGATGCGGTCTGTTCATGTCGGCAGGATTTCTTTCCCAACCGGCTCTTAGTGACGCAAGGGGGTGATTAGCAATCTTCTTTATAAGTAATTAATGCGCGCCGGCGTATGTCTCGTTATATATAGGCTACTGATACCACATCCAGTGTCTGTGCATCAGTCCGGGTTCCGCCGCTGCGCTGTCTGACCGCCGATTGGCGGGCATACTTCAGCAGGGAGAGTGACTTATCTCCTGCAGTGCACTACCGCCGAGAATGGCCCTGCAGAAATGCCAGCAGCCAATGGAATCACGGCTTGTATGTAGTGATCGTGAGGCCAGCAAGTCACCTGCAAGTTGCTGAGTACGCTCGGTACAAACTGTCCAGGGATCTTAGTAAAATTTACCGTTATATATTTTTAATTTGCACTGAGTTCAGTTACTTTGAACATGAATCCAAAAAAAAAACTATCTTGGCATACTAACAAAACGTTCGAAAAGTACAGCAAGAACACTCTTATTTTACCTACGTGTGTTTTTAACGTGACGTCTAATAAATCGATGAACGCCAGCTGCACGCAAGAAAAAGTGTCCCGTTAAGCACATTGTCCCGTTACGCTGTGTCCCATTACGCTAATTGTACACTTGCGCCTCATCTATCTCTCTTCCACTCGATTGGAACAACCATCGATTTGACTTTTTTGAGGCACATTAAACTTGAAACACTCCCATTCGTTTCCTACTTTTCCTTTCATCGTCCTATCCTTAACAGAATAACACAGATTGGAAGGAGTTAAATAGCAAACATGTATAAAAGTTATAGTTAAAATAATCTCTTCGTTAAAGTAATAAACATATTTAAATTAATGAGTTAAAATAAAAGTAAATTTATTAATTAAATTGTAGATTTCATTTCATTCCTTCTTTGTATCCATACAAAATAGTTATAATTCAATACAAATTATTCAATTGTATTCATTAAAGTATGCAATCATTTCATCAATGTTTTGTTATGACGTCACGTTAAACTATCGTCCGTAAACCGACTTTACAGACAAGCAATTTTTTTTTAGAACGAAACATGCAACTTGGAAGTCGAAATAGAGCTTAGTTTCTACGAAGATTCATTTGTTTGAAATTAAAAAGGAACTCTTCGTTCATTTGGGTTAAAAATTTTTGTGGAAATGACCGTAAATCTACTATAATTTCTATCAGTGTAGAAACAACAGAGTAGAAACTAACTGCAGGAAGTTTTTGCTTTCCTTCTACGAATAAGAGTCTCAGTAAAAGAAGGTTTGTTCGTAGCTCCAGATAACTGGATCCTCGTAGATCTCTTATGTTCTGTTGAAGCAGGGTCGACATGCACGCTCACACGAAGATAACCCAAGGAGGCTGTTGTTAGTTCACTTCCAAATAAAGTAAACCTAGTGTCTGTAAAGCTACGAAGATATCCTGAAATTTACGAATATACAAAGGTAAATATGTCATATCACAAATTATGCTTAGCTGTAGTTAAATTGTAGTATTTCGTATAACATTATACTTATATTTTATGAATTATGTCTGTAATAAATTCAATTTATTAATTTACTTTTTTCAATTTACCTTATTGGCTTTGATAAATTACATTTTTATCTTATATATATATTTTTAATTTCTAAACATTTTAACATTTACTATTATTTTGAAAAATTAATTTATATTTTATTTTTTGAAAAGAAATGTTTTCTTTATCTTGGTTATTGTTTTTTATTTAGGTTAACTTAATATATAATCTTAAGTTAAGGTGAATAAATACGAAAGAGTTGCACGTAAAATCAGCTTTAAACCGATGAAACTCGTGCAAAAATTCCCATTTGTAAATTATACTTTTCAGTTTGTAAGACCATGAGCTATGACCTGAGTGGAACACGTGTTACTTATGTTCTATCACAAACCAAAATATCATAAAATAATGAGGGTTGAAGGAACGGTCTTTATTTATTTTCGAATTACAAGCCTGCTAAATTTGTTAATTTATTTTGTAGATGGCTATCACCATCTATAGGTTGGCCTGAGCCCTTGTATTTAAAAATAAAATTTCGACAAAAGTTAAGTGACAGAAATTTCAATAATTCGTTCAGTCACGCTTAGCTTGAAACTCTTGAAAGTTATTCCGAATATTCCATTTGGATACTGGTTTTTGCAACTCACCCTACAGTACTCTATTATATAGAGACCTGCAAAATTCGCGGTTTCGATGGCCTTCAGGATAAACTGCACATACCCCTGTACACTCAGGAAAATAACGCAAGTTCATTGGCTGCCGACTTGTAAGCCGTCTCAGCGGGTTTGTCTGTGATTCGATCCTTCTTTGGTTGAGGGTTTATAACTGGTTGAGATTCGTCCAGATGAACAGTAAGCCAATAGCAAAATCATCTAAGATGTATATGTGTTTGAATTCTAGCCTATCACCGAATGAATCCGCGAATTTTGCAGGTCTCTATAGTATTAATATTAGGGAGAATAATTCATTAAGAGTCTAAACACTTTCAGTTTCGTTCAGAATAAATGGCCATTCTCTATGGCAGCAGTTAGCTAACTTAAATTCAACCAAGCCTCCAGTGAACGCAGTGTTGCCAAGTCTGGCCACTGGGCTTGCGATACTTATGGCCCGTCTACAATAGCAATGTCCTAAACTGTGTCCGAAGGACACTCGTCGCTGATTGGTCCACGTGACCCTCTGACGTCATGCGTCAGTGAGCGAAGGTCCGAACCTACCTGGTCCGAAGACATTCGTCAATTTGAACTTTTTGTACCAACCTGTGTTCTTCGGACACAGAAAAAGAACAGAGCACTCACGATATTTTAATGTTTGGTTCCCGTTTGAAAACGTGGTGTTTGTTTTAGTTATTGAAGGAAATTGAAGGTTTATGTCACTTATAACTTACATAACTTCAATCTCAAACTACAAAGCATCAAAACAATAAACAAAAACATTTGGTTTGGCACATTTACTGCGCTCTGGTGACAACTTTAGAAATCAATACATTCGGACATCGGACATCGCAATTGTGGACAGGGCAGTTTTCGGTGAGACAATGTGACGTCACTCACATTCGTATAAGGACACGGACCACGCACAGGTTCGGACTATTGTAGACGGGCTCTTATAGAACTCTGGGCTTGCAAGTCTGAACCATCCTCGCAGCGGCCTCCTTCTGGAATGTACTCTCCGAGTGTGTGAAGGGTGTTTCCACAAATACTTTCAGGTTTCCCGGGACTGCTCCGCGGAATGTTTGCGGGCGTGAAAAGCGGCATTATCTTTATGATGACGTCATAAAAAGCGCTGGGTCGCCGCTTACATAAGCAAGCTCCAGCGAGCTGTAAGATAACAGGACAAGGAGTCTGTAGTCTCTCGCTTCGTTTGAATATGTGCCTTAAATATGAAAAGGAATACACCGTTTCGGTAAGGCGGTGTCCTGGCGTTTCGTTCATATTTGTTGCGAAGGTAACTTTAACTAAGGAAAATTAAGACGACAATGGTTTTAGATTGCCACTTAAAAATTATTATGAAATCAAATAACAAAATTTTATGCTTTTGAAAAACTAATTCAAAGGAAGACTGATCTAAATTTGTGATTTCTAAGTAAAATGAAAGCTCTTGACCGTCACTCACTTAAGATGTATACTGGCTTGCAACTCGGTAGGGATGTTCTTTACATTGCACACACTTTAACTTAACTCGGGGTTTTCCTAAAATCAGCCTCCAAGGTGGGTCACAGGAGCTTTTAATATTATGGGGCTTTAATCCCTTTCCCCGGCACATTTTCCACCACAACCTGACCTACTGGACCGGAAACACACTAAATCAAAAAAGAATACTTTTTTTTTAAATTTTCGAAATTTAAGGTCATTAACCCCTCTCTCCTCCGAGTGGGAGAAAAGTCTAACCCTGGGCACGTTTCCTATCATGACCCGACCTCGGAAACACTCTAAATCGAAAAAAAAAATATGTTTTTACAATTGTTTTATTTAAGGGCCTTAATCGGTCCCCTTTCCGGGCAAATGTTTTACCATAACCTGACCTTTTGGATCGGAAACACTCCAAATCGAAAAAGCATTGATTTTTAAAATTTTTGAAATTTAGAGAAAATAATTCCCCCCTTCCCCTAATGGTATACTCAACCCCGGGAAAAATACCCATCATGCCCCGACCTCATGGATACATGGTACTATGGTTATTACCCATAACTCGAAATTAGTGGTTTTTTGACTCTATGAACCCCCCACTCCCCCTTAACACTGAAGTCTTAAATTATCGAAACATTGTATTTTCAGAGGTTATTTATTTGTATGACAAAATTTTAACACACTCGGACGCCGAAAAGTGAGTAAAAATTTAAAGGAAATATTTTAGTACATAGTTCATTAATACATACAGGTCAAGCTAATAAAAGAGTGGTAAAAAACATTTTAAAATTTTATTATTTCTTCGAAAATAATAACTGAACTTAAAGATGGCGGACATAATTCAAAATAGCGGAATCAGAATCATTTTATTATAAAAATTTTGTTATAATTTAATTATATTTTTTAATCATCCCGATTTTTTGACAATAATAACGGATTTTTAAAATGGCACGCAAACTTCAAAATGGCGATATCGGTGTGCATCAAATAAATTTATTGTTATCAGAACTAAACAAGTATGTACAATTTCAGTTCGAGCGGAAGGGGTTTGAAATTAATTTACAAATATCGAACTAAACCGACAAACAAACATGTGAAGTGAAACAATAGCATTGCTGATATTCAACTGGTCATAAATGCCCAAAGACTGCCTTCGCGAGCGAATGGACTGCGTACCGAGACTCTAGGTCACCGCGAGCTTAAAGCCGTTAGTTCGCAAGGACTCGGTCCACATGCAAGCTGGGAGCTCGGTCCACAGACAAGCTGAGAGCTCGGTCCACAGACAAGCTGGGAGCTCGGTCCACAGACAAGCTGGGAGCTCGGTCCACAGACAAGCTGGGAGCTCGGTCCACAGACAAGCTGGGAGCTCGGTCCACAGACAAGCTGGGAGCTCGGTCCACAGCCAAGCTGGGAGCTCGGTCCACAGACAAGCTGGGAGCTCGGTCCACAGGTAAGCTGAGAGCTCGGTCCACAGGCAAGCTGAGAGCTCGGTCCACAGACAAGCTGAGAGCTCGGTCCACAGACAAGCTAGGAGCTCGGTCCACAGACAAGCTGGGAGCTCGGTCCACAGGCAAGCTGAGAGCTCGGTCCACAGACAAGCTGAGAGCTCGGTCCACAGACAAGCTAGGAGCTCGGTCCACAGACAAGCTGGGAGCTCGGTCCACAGACAAGCTGGGAGCTCGGTCCACAGACAAGCTGAGAGCTCGGTCCACAGACAAGCTGAGAGCTCGGTCCACAGCCAAGCTGAGAGCTCGGTCCACAGACAAGCTGGGAGCTCGGTCCACAGACAAGCTGGGAGCTCGGTCCACAGACAAGCTGAGAGCTCGATCCACAGACAAGCTGAGAGCTCGGTCCACAGCCAAGCTGAGAGCTCGGTCCACAGACAAGCTGGGAGCTCGGTCCACAGACAAGCTGGGAGCTCGGTCCACAGACAAGCTGAGAGCTCGGTCCACAGCCAAGCTGAGAGCTCGGTCCACAGACAAGCTGGGAGCTCGGTCCACAGACAAGCTGGGAGCTCGGTCCACAGACAAGATGTGAGCTCGGTCCACAGACAAGCTGGGAGCTCGGTCCACAGACAAGCTGAGAGCTCGGTCCACAGACAAGCTGGGAGCTCGGTCCACAGACAAGATGTGAGCTCGGTCCACAGACAAGCTGAGAGCTCGGTCCACAGACAAGCTGAGAGCTCGGTCCACAGACAAGCTGGGAGCTCGGTCCACAGACGAGCTGGGAGCTCGGTCCACAGACAAGCTGGGAGCTCGGTCCACAGACAAGCTGAGAGCTCGGTCCACAGACAAGCTGGGAGCTCGGTCCACAGACAAGCTGGGAGCTCGGTCCACAGCCAAGCTGAGAGCTCGGTACACAGACAAGCTGGGAGCTCGGTCCACAGACAAGCTGGGAGCTCGGTCCACAGACAAGCTGAGAGCTCGGTCCACAGACAAGCTGGGAGCTCGGTCCACAGACAAGCTGGGAGCTCGGTCCACAGACAAGCTGAGAGCTCGGTCCACAGACAAGCTGGGAGCTCGGTCCACAGACAAGCTGAGAGCTCGGTCCACAGACAAGCTGGGAGCTCGGTCCACAGCCAAGCTGGGAGCTCGGTCCACAACCAAGCTGAGAGCTCGGTCCACAGACAAGCTGGGAGCTCGGTCCACAGACAAGCTGGGAGCTCGGTCCACAGACAAGCTGGGAGCTCGGTCCACAGACAAGCTGGGAGCTCGGTCCACAGACAAGCTGGGAGCTCGGTCCACAGCCAAGCTGAGAGCTCGGTCCACAGACAAGCTGAGAGCTCGGTCCACAGACAAGCTGGGAGCTCGGTCCACAGCCAAGCTGAGAGCTCAGTCCACAGGCAAGCTGGGAGCTCGGTCCACAGACATGCTGGGAGCTCGGTCCACAGACATGCTGAGAGCTCGGTCCACAGCCAAGCTGAGAGCTCAGTCCACAGGCAAGCTGGGAGCTCGGTCCACAGACATGCTGGGAGCTCGGTCCACAGACATGCTGGGAGCTCGGTCCACAGACATGCTGAGAGCTCGGTCCACAGCCAAGCTGAGAGCTCGGTCCACAGCCAAGCTGAGAGCTCAGTACACAGACAAGCTGGGAGCTCGGTCCACAGACAAGCTGGGAGCTCGGTCCACAGACAAGCTGTGAGCTCGGTCCACAGACAAGCCGGGAGCTCGGTCCACAGACAAGCTGAGAGCTCGGTCCACAGACAAGCTGGGAGCTCAGTCCACAGCCAAGCTGAGAGCTCAGTCCACAGGCAAGCTGGGAGCTCGGTCCACAGACATGCTGGGAGCTCGGTCCACAGACATGCTGAGAGCTCGGTCCACAGGCAAGCTGGGAGCTCGGTCCACAGACAAGCTGAGAGCTCGATCCACAGGCAAGCTGGGAGCTCGGTCCACAGACAAGCTGGGAGCTCGGTCCACAGACAAGCTGAGAGCTCGGTCCACAGACAAGCTGGGAGCTCGGTCCACAGACATGCTGAGAGCTCGGTCCACGGGCAAGCTGGGAGCTCGGTCCACAGACAAGCTGGGAGCTCGGTCCACAGACAAGCTGGGAGCTCGGTCCACAGACATGCTGAAAGCTCGGTCCACAGGCAAGCTGGGAGCTCGGTCCACAGACAAGCTGGGAGCTCGGTCCACAGACAAGCTGAGAGCTCGGTCCACAGACAAGCTGGGAGCTTGGTCCACATACATGCTGAGAGCTCGGTCCACAGGCAAGCTGGGAGCTCGGTCCACAGACAAGCTGGGAGCTCGGTCCACAGACAAGCTGGGAGCTCGGTCCACAGACAAGCTGGGAGCTCGGTCCACAGACAAGCTGGGAGCTCGGTCCACAGACAAGCTGGGAGCTCGGTCCACAGACTAGCTGGGAGCTCGGTCCACAGGCAAGCTGGGAGCTCGGTCCACAGACCAGTTGGGAGCTCGGTCCACAGGCAAGCTGGGAGCTCGGTCCACAGGCAAGCTGGGAGCTCGGTCCACAGACAAGCTGGGAGCTCGGTCCACAGGCAAGATGTGAACTCGGTCCACAGGCAAGCTGGGAGGTAGGTCCACAGGCAAGCTGGGAGCTCGGTCCACAGGCAAGCTGGGAGCTCGGTCCACAGACAAGCTGGGAGCTCGGTCCACAGACAAGCTGGGAGCTCGGTCCACAGGCAAGCTGGGAGCTCGGTCTACAGACAAGCTGGGAGCTCGGTCCACAGGCAAGCTGGGAGCTCGGTCCACAGGCAAGCTTGGAGCTCGGTCCATAGGCAAGCTGGGAGGTAGGTCCACATGCAAGCTGGGAGCTCGGTCCACAGGCAAGCTGGGAGCTCGGTCCACAGACAAGTTGGGAGCTCGGTCCACAGGCAAGCTGGGAGCTCGGTCCACAGGCAAGCTGGGAGCTCGGTCCACAGGCAATTCGGGAGGTAGGTCCACAGGCGAGCTGGGAGCTCGGTCCACAGACAAGCTGGGAGCTCGGTCCACAGGCAAGCTGGTAGGTAGGTCCACAGGCAAGCTGGGAGCTCGGTCCACAGACAAGCTGGGAGCTCGGTCCACAGGCAAGCTGGGAGGTAGGTCTACAGGCAAGCTGGGAGCTCGGTCCACAGGCAAGATGTGAGCTCGGTCCACAGGCAAGCTGGGAGGTCGGTCCACAGTCAAGCTGGGAGCTCGGTCCACAGACAAGATGTGAGCTCGGTCCACAGGCAAGCTGGGAGGTCGGTCCACAGGAAATATGGGAGCTCGGTCAACAACATGCTGGGAGCTCGGTACATAGACAAGCTGGGAGCTCGGACCACAGGCAAGCTGGGAGCTCGGTCCACAGACAAGCTGGGAGCTCGGTCCAAAGGCAAGCTAGGAGGTAGGTCCACAGGCAAGCTGGGAGCTCGGTCCACAAGCAAGATGTGAGCTCGGTCCACAGGCAAGCTGGGAGGTAGGTCCACAGGCAAGCTGGGAGCTCGGTCCACAGACAAGCTGGGAGCTCGGTCCACAGACAAGCTGGGAGCTCGGTCCACAGGCAAGATGGAACTCTGTCCACAGACAAGCTGGGAGCTCGGTCCACAGGCAAGATGTGAGCTCGGTCCACAGGCAAGCTGGGAGGTAGGTCCACAGGCAAGCTGGGAGCTCGGTGCACAGGCAAGATGTGAGCTCGGTCCACAGGCAAGCTGGGAGGTAGGTCCACAGGCAAGCTGGGAGCTCGGTCCACAGACAAGCTGGGAGCTCGGTCCACAGACAAGCTGGGAGCTCGGTCCACAGGCAAGATGTGAGCTCGGTCCACAGGCAAGCTGGGAGGTAAGTCCACAGGCAAGCTGGGAGCTCAGTCCACAGGCAAGATGTGAGCTCGGTCCACAGGCAAGCTGGGAGGTAGGTCCACAGGCAAGCTGGGAGCTCGGTCCACAGACAAGCTAGGAGCTCGGTCCACAGACAAGCTGGGAGCTCGGTCCACAGGCAAGCTGGGAGCTCGGTCCACAACCAAGCTGGGAGCTCGGTCCACAACCAAGCTGGGAGCTCGGTCCACAGGCAAGATGTGAGCTCGGTCCACAGGCAAGCTGGGAGGTAGGTCCACAGGCAACCTGGGAGCTCGGTCCACAGGCAAGCTGGGAGCTCGGTCCACAGACAAGCTGGGAGCTCGGTCCACAGGCAAGCTGGGAGCTCGGTCCACAGGCAAGCTGGGAGCTCGGTCCACAGACAAGCTGGGAGCTCGGTCCACAGGCAAGCTGGGAGCTCGGTCCACAGGCAAGCTGGGAGCTCGGTCCACAGGCAAGCTGGGAGCTCGGTCCACAGGCAAGCTGGGTGCTCGGTCCACAGACAGCTGGGAGCTCGGTCCACAAGCAAGCTGGGAGCTCGGTCCACAGACAAGCTGGGAGCTCGGTCCACAGACAAGCTGGGAGCTCGGTCCACAGACAAGCTGGGAGCTCGGTCCACAGGCAAGATGTGAGCTCGGTCCACAGGCAAGCTGGGAGGTAGGTCCACAGGCAAGCTGGGAGCTCGGACAACAGGCAAGATGTGAGCTCGGTCCACAGGCAAGCTGGGAGGTAGGTCCACAGGCAAGCTAGGAGCTCGGTCCACAGACAAGCTGGGAGCTCGGTCCACAGACAAGCTGGGAGCTCGGTCCACAGGCAAGATGTGAGCTCGGTCCACAGGCAAGCTGGGAGGTAGGTCCACAGGCAAGCTGGGAGCTCAGTCCACAGGCAAGATGTGAGCTCGGTCCACAGGCAAGCTGGGAGGTAGGTCCACAGGCAAGCTGGGAGCTCGGTCCACAGACAAGCTAGGAGCTCGGTTCACAGACAAGCTGGGAGCTCGGTCCACAGGCAAGCTGTGAGCTCGGTCCACAACCAAGCTGGGAGCACGGTCCACAGGCAAGATGTGAGCTCGGTCCACAGGCAAGCTGGGAGGTAGGTCCACAGGCAAGCTGGGAGCTCGGTCCACAGGCAAGCTGGGAGCTCGGTCCACAGACAAGCTGGGAGCTCGGTCCACAGGTCAAGCTGGGAGCTCGGTTTACAGGCAAGCTGGGAGCTCGGTCCACAGACAATCTGGGAGCTCGGTCCACAGGCAAGCTGGGAGCTCGGTCCACAGGCAAGCTGGGAGCTCGGTCCACAGGCAAGCTGGGAGCTCGGTCCACAGGCAAGCTGGGAGCTCGGTCCACAGACAAGCTGGGAGCTCGGTCCACAAGCTAGCTGAGAGCTAGGTCCACAGACAAGCTGGGAGCTCGGTCCACAGACAAGCTGGGAGCTCGGTCCACAGGCAAGCTGGGATCTCGGTCCACAGGCAAGCTGGGAGCTCGGTCCACAGACAAGCTGGGAGGTAGGTCCACAGGCAAGTTGTGAGCTCGGTCCACAGGAAAGCTGGGAGGTAGGTCCACAGGCAAGCTGGGAGCTCGGTCCACAGGAAAGATGTGAGATCGGTCCACATACATGCTGAGAGCTCGGTCCACAGGCAAGCTGGGAGCTCGGTCCACAGACAAGCTGGGAGCTCGGTCCACAGACAAGCTGGGAGCTCGGTCCACAGACAAGCTGGGAGCTCGGTCCACAGACAAGCTGGGAGCTCGGTCCACAGACAAGCTGGGAGCTCGGTCCACAGACTAGCTGGGAGCTCGGTCCACAGGCAAGCTGGGAGCTCGGTCCACAGACCAGTTGGGAGCTCGGTCCACAGGCAAGCTGGGAGCTCGGTCCACAGGCAAGCTGGGAGCTCGGTCCACAGACAAGCTGGGAGCTCGGTCCACAGGCAAGATGTGAACTCGGTCCACAGGCAAGCTGGGAGGTAGGTCCACAGGCAAGCTGGGAGCTCGGTCCACAGGCAAGCTGGGAGCTCGGTCCACAGACAAGCTGGGAGCTCGGTCCACAGACAAGCTGGGAGCTCGGTCCACAGGCAAGCTGGGAGCTCGGTCTACAGACAAGCTGGGAGCTCGGTCCACAGGCAAGCTGGGAGCTCGGTCCACAGGCAAGCTTGGAGCTCGGTCCATAGGCAAGCTGGGAGGTAGGTCCACATGCAAGCTGGGAGCTCGGTCCACAGGCAAGCTGGGAGCTCGGTCCACAGACAAGTTGGGAGCTCGGTCCACAGGCAAGCTGGGAGCTCGGTCCACAGGCAAGCTGGGAGCTCGGTCCACAGGCAATTCGGGAGGTAGGTCCACAGGCGAGCTGGGAGCTCGGTCCACAGACAAGCTGGGAGCTCGGTCCACAGGCAAGCTGGTAGGTAGGTCCACAGGCAAGCTGGGAGCTCGGTCCACAGACAAGCTGGGAGCTCGGTCCACAGGCAAGCTGGGAGGTAGGTCTACAGGCAAGCTGGGAGCTCGGTCCACAGGCAAGATGTGAGCTCGGTCCACAGGCAAGCTGGGAGGTCGGTCCACAGTCAAGCTGGGAGCTCGGTCCACAGACAAGATGTGAGCTCGGTCCACAGGCAAGCTGGGAGGTCGGTCCACAGGAAATATGGGAGCTCGGTCAACAACATGCTGGGAGCTCGGTACATAGACAAGCTGGGAGCTCGGACCACAGGCAAGCTGGGAGCTCGGTCCACAGACAAGCTGGGAGCTCGGTCCAAAGGCAAGCTAGGAGGTAGGTCCACAGGCAAGCTGGGAGCTCGGTCCACAAGCAAGATGTGAGCTCGGTCCACAGGCAAGCTGGGAGGTAGGTCCACAGGCAAGCTGGGAGCTCGGTCCACAGACAAGCTGGGAGCTCGGTCCACAGACAAGCTGGGAGCTCGGTCCACAGGCAAGATGGAACTCTGTCCACAGACAAGCTGGGAGCTCGGTCCACAGGCAAGATGTGAGCTCGGTCCACAGGCAAGCTGGGAGGTAGGTCCACAGGCAAGCTGGGAGCTCGGTGCACAGGCAAGATGTGAGCTCGGTCCACAGGCAAGCTGGGAGGTAGGTCCACAGGCAAGCTGGGAGCTCGGTCCACAGACAAGCTGGGAGCTCGGTCCACAGACAAGCTGGGAGCTCGGTCCACAGGCAAGATGTGAGCTCGGTCCACAGGCAAGCTGGGAGGTAAGTCCACAGGCAAGCTGGGAGCTCAGTCCACAGGCAAGATGTGAGCTCGGTCCACAGGCAAGCTGGGAGGTAGGTCCACAGGCAAGCTGGGAGCTCGGTCCACAGACAAGCTAGGAGCTCGGTCCACAGACAAGCTGGGAGCTCGGTCCACAGGCAAGCTGGGAGCTCGGTCCACAACCAAGCTGGGAGCTCGGTCCACAACCAAGCTGGGAGCTCGGTCCACAGGCAAGATGTGAGCTCGGTCCACAGGCAAGCTGGGAGGTAGGTCCACAGGCAACCTGGGAGCTCGGTCCACAGGCAAGCTGGGAGCTCGGTCCACAGACAAGCTGGGAGCTCGGTCCACAGGCAAGCTGGGAGCTCGGTCCACAGGCAAGCTGGGAGCTCGGTCCACAGACAAGCTGGGAGCTCGGTCCACAGGCAAGCTGGGAGCTCGGTCCACAGGCAAGCTGGGAGCTCGGTCCACAGGCAAGCTGGGAGCTCGGTCCACAGGCAAGCTGGGTGCTCGGTCCACAGACAGCTGGGAGCTCGGTCCACAAGCAAGCTGGGAGCTCGGTCCACAGACAAGCTGGGAGCTCGGTCCACAGACAAGCTGGGAGCTCGGTCCACAGACAAGCTGGGAGCTCGGTCCACAGGCAAGATGTGAGCTCGGTCCACAGGCAAGCTGGGAGGTAGGTCCACAGGCAAGCTGGGAGCTCGGACAACAGGCAAGATGTGAGCTCGGTCCACAGGCAAGCTGGGAGGTAGGTCCACAGGCAAGCTAGGAGCTCGGTCCACAGACAAGCTGGGAGCTCGGTCCACAGACAAGCTGGGAGCTCGGTCCACAGGCAAGATGTGAGCTCGGTCCACAGGCAAGCTGGGAGGTAGGTCCACAGGCAAGCTGGGAGCTCAGTCCACAGGCAAGATGTGAGCTCGGTCCACAGGCAAGCTGGGAGGTAGGTCCACAGGCAAGCTGGGAGCTCGGTCCACAGACAAGCTAGGAGCTCGGTTCACAGACAAGCTGGGAGCTCGGTCCACAGGCAAGCTGTGAGCTCGGTCCACAACCAAGCTGGGAGCACGGTCCACAGGCAAGATGTGAGCTCGGTCCACAGGCAAGCTGGGAGGTAGGTCCACAGGCAAGCTGGGAGCTCGGTCCACAGGCAAGCTGGGAGCTCGGTCCACAGACAAGCTGGGAGCTCGGTCCACAGGTCAAGCTGGGAGCTCGGTTTACAGGCAAGCTGGGAGCTCGGTCCACAGACAATCTGGGAGCTCGGTCCACAGGCAAGCTGGGAGCTCGGTCCACAGGCAAGCTGGGAGCTCGGTCCACAGGCAAGCTGGGAGCTCGGTCCACAGGCAAGCTGGGAGCTCGGTCCACAGACAAGCTGGGAGCTCGGTCCACAAGCTAGCTGAGAGCTAGGTCCACAGACAAGCTGGGAGCTCGGTCCACAGACAAGCTGGGAGCTCGGTCCACAGGCAAGCTGGGATCTCGGTCCACAGGCAAGCTGGGAGCTCGGTCCACAGACAAGCTGGGAGGTAGGTCCACAGGCAAGTTGTGAGCTCGGTCCACAGGAAAGCTGGGAGGTAGGTCCACAGGCAAGCTGGGAGCTCGGTCCACAGGAAAGATGTGAGATCGGTCCACAGGCAAGCTGGGAGGTAGGTAAACAGGCAAGCTGGGAGCTCGGTCCACAGGCAAGATGTGAGCTCGGTCCACAGGCAAGCTGGGAGGTAGGTCCACAGGCAAGCTTGGAGCTCGGTCCACAGACAAGCTGGGAGCTCGGTCCACAGACAAGCTGGGAGCTCGGTCCACAGACAAGCTGGGTGCTCGGTCCACAGACAAGCTGGGTGCTCGGTCGACAGACAAGCTGGGAGATAGGTCCACAGGCAAGCTGGGAGGTAGGTCCACAGACAAGCTGGGAGCTCGGTCCACAGACAAGCTGGGAGCTCTGTCCACAGACAAGCTGGGAGCTCGGTCCACAGGCAAGATGTGAGCTCGGTCCACAGGCAAGATGTGAGCTCGGTCCACAGGCAAGCTGGGAGCTCGGTCCACAGGCAAGATGTGAGCTCGGTCCATAGGCAAGCTGGGAGGTAGGTCCACAGGCAAGCTGGGTGCTCGGTCCACAGACAAGCTGGGAGCACGGTCCACAGACAAGCTGGGAGCTCGGTCCACAGGCAAGATGTGAGCTCGGTCCACAAGCAAGCTGGGAGGTAGGTCCACAGGCAAGATGTGAGCTCGGTCCACAGGCAAGCTGGGAGGTAGGTCCACAGGCAAGCTGGGTGCTCGTTCCACAGACAAGCTGGGAGGTCGGTCCACAGACAAGCTGGGAGCTCGGTCCACAGGCAAGATGTGAGCTCGGTCCACAGGCAAGCTGGGAGGTAGGTCCACAGGCAAGATGTGAGCTCGGTCCACAGGCAAGCTGGGAGGTAGGTCCACAGGCAAGCTAGGTGCTCGGTCCACAGACAAGCTGGGAGCTCGGTCCACAGGCAAGCTGGGAGGTAGGTCCACAGGCAAGCTGGGAGCTCGGTCCACAGACAAGCTGGGAGCTCGGTCCACAGACAAGCTGGGTGCTCGGTCCACAGGCAAGCTTGGAGGTAGGTCCACAGGCAAGCTGGGAGCTCGGTCCACAGACAAGCTGGGAGCTCGGTCCACAGGCAAGCTGGGAGCTCGGTCCACAGACAAGCTGGGTGCTCGGTCCACAGACAAGCTGGGAGCTCGGTCCACAGGCAAGCTGGGAGCTCGGTCCACAGACAAGCTGGGTGCTCGGTCCACAGACAAGCTGGGAGCTCGGTCCACAGACAAGCTGGGAGCACGGTCCACAGGCAAGCTGGGAGGTAGGTCCACAGGCAAGCTGGGAGCTCGGTCCACAGACAAGCTGGGAGCTCGGTCCACAGGCAAGCTAGGAGCTCGGTCCACAGACAAGCTGGGTGCTCGTTCCACAGACAAGCTGGGAGCTCGGTCCACAGACAAGCTGGGAGCTCGGTCCACATGCAAGCTGGGAGGTAGGTCCACAGGCAAGCTGGGAGCTCGGTCCACAGACAAGCTGGGAGCTCGGTCCACAGGCAAGCTGGGAGCTCGGTCCACAGACAAGCTGGGAGCTCGGTTCACAGACAAGCTGGGAGCTCGGTCCACAGGCAAGCTGGGAGCTCGGTCCACAGACAAGCTAGGAGCTCGGTCCACAGACAAGCTGGGAGCTCGGTCCACAGGCAAGCTGGGAGCACGGTCCACAGACAAGCTGGGAGCTCGGTCCACAGACAAGCGGGGAGCTCGGTCCACAGGCAAGCTGGGAGCTCGGTCCACAGACAAGCTGGGAGCTCGGTCCACAGACAAGTTGGGAGCTCGGTCCACAGACAAGCTGGGAGCACGGTCCACAGACAAGCTGGGAGCACGGTCCACAGACAAGCTAGGAGCTCGGTCCACAGACAAGCTGGGAGCTCGGTTCACAGGCAAGCTGGGAGCTCGGTCCACAGACAAGCTGGGAGGTAGATCCACAGGCAAGCTGGGAGCTCGGTCCACAGGCAAGCTGGGAGCACGGTCCACAGACAAGCTGGGAGCTCGGTCCACAGACAAGCTGGGAGCTCGGTCCACAGGCAAGATGTGAGCTCGGTCCACAGGCAAGCTGGGAGGTCGGTCCACAGTCAAGCTGGGAGCTCGGTCCACAGGGAAGATGTGAGCTCGGTCCACAGGCAAGCTGGGAGGTCGGTCCACAGGCAAGCTGGGAGCTCGGTTTACAGACAAGATGTGAGCTCGGTCCACAGGCAAGCTGGGAGGTCGGTCCACAGGCAATATGGGAGCTCGGTCCACAACAAGCTGGGAGCTCGGTCCACAACAAGCTGGGAGCTCGGTCCTCAGACAAGCCGGGAGCTCGGTCCACAGGCAAGCTGGGAGGTCGGTCCACAGGCAAAATGGGAGCTCGGTCCACAGGCAAGATGTGAGGTCGGTCCACAGGCAAGATGTGAGCTCGGTCCACAGGCAAGCTGGGAGGTAGGTCCACAGGCAAGCTGGGAGCTCGGTCCACAGACAAGCTGGGAGCTCGGTCCACAGGCAAGCTGGGAGGTAGGTCCACAGGCAAGCTGGGAGCTCGGTCCACAGGCAAGATGTGAGCTCGGTCCACAGGCAAGCTGGGAGGTCGGTCCACAGTCAAGCTGGGAGCTCGGTCCACAGGGAAGATGTGAGCTTGGTCCACAGGCAAGCTGGGAGGTCGGTCCACAGGCAAGCTGGGAGCTCGGTCCACAGGCAAGATGTGAGCTCGGTCCACAGGCAAGCTGGGAGGTCGGTCCACAGGCAAGTTGGGAGCTCGGTCCACAGACAAGATGTGAGCTCGGTCCACAGGCAAGCTGGGAGGTCGGTCCACAGGCAATATGGGAGCTCGGTCCACAATAAGCTGGGAGCTCGGTCCACAACAAGCTGGGAGCTCGGTCCACAGACAAGCCGGGAGCTCGGTCCACAGGCAAGCTGGGAGGTCGGTCCACAGGCAAAATGAGAGCTCGGTCCACAGGCAAGCTGGGAGGTCGGTCCACAGGCAATATGGGAGCTCGGTCCACAACAAGCTGGGAGCTCGGTCCACAACAAGCTGGGAGCTCGGTCCACAGACAAGCTGGGAGCTCGGTCCACAGACAAGCCGGGAGCTCGGTCCACAGGCAAGCTGGGAGGTCGGTCCACAGGCAAGCTGGGAGGTCGGTCCACAGGCGAAATGGGAGGTAGGTCCACAGGCAAGCTGGGAGCTCGGTCCACAACAATCTGGGAGCTCGGTCCACAACAAGCTGGGAGGTCGGTCCACAGGCAAGGCGGGGGCTCGGTCCACAGACAAGCCGGGAGCTCAGTCCACAGGCAAGATTGGAGCTCGGTCCACAACAAGCTGGGAGCTCGGTCCACAACAAGCTGGGAGCTCGGTCCACAGGCAAGCTGGGAGGTCGGTCCACAGGCAAAATGGGAGCTCGGTCCATAACAAGCTGGGACAAGGTCACTACTACTCAGTGTCCTCTGCCAGTTGGGTGTGCGAGGCAATACCTGGAAGGGGCTTCCACCGACAACCAAATATTGTCCGGATGTTTGATGACAAACGTTTACAAGCAAACAAGACTGAAGAAACTTTGAAAAACTAAACAACTGGCATTTAATTCGTGTTATTTCGTTGTTATCATGTGCTACGTTTACAACTGCCTTGCTTGCAAACCTTGCCACATGGCATGACGTCATCGTGACGTCGTAAAAGCACCTTTTGAACTAAACAAATACGCTGCTTGTTCGCTGGTGCGATATCAGAAGTACAGACTGTATCGCGCACATACATAAATGGTTCAAGGAAATCTTAAAGTACACAATTATTTACTTACATTTTTATTTCCTTTAATATCGTATATCAAGATGGTGTTATTTTTTAAGCTACTCATAGATGTCATTTGATCAGGGTTAGAACATGTAGAATAGACAGAGCCCAGAAAATTTCGCGAATTTATTTCGTGATAGGTAGGGACCGGAAAAATTCGCGGTTTCAATAGCCTTCAGGATAGACTGCACATTCCCCTGTACACTTGGGCAAATAATGCCATGTTCATTGGCTGCTGACTTGTGAGTCGTCTCAGCTGGTTCGTTTGTGATTCGATCCTTCTTTGGTTGGAGGTTTTTGTAATTGGTTGAGATTCGTACAGATGAACAGTAAGCCAATAGCGAAATAATGTAAAAGGTATATGTATTCGACTTGTAGCCTATCGCCAAATGAATCCGCGAATTTTTTCCGGTCTCTAGTGATAGTTTAAAATTGAAATGTGTTATTCGTTGCATGGTTGCGCGTGTCCATCGTAAAAATAAATTCACCCTCAGCACATTTAACGTAACGCGCCATTAAGAAGTATGTCTTCGGCAGGTGACTGCTCCCTGATGATGGCGACTGCAACGTCGACCGAAAAGGTCGGTGAATTATCACGCCGAGGATCGCGGCTACGACCCAGAAGCCGAGCTGCTTCAAGTGCGAGTTCGGACGGGAGATGGCGGGAGCCGAGAGGCACAGCGGCCGGTGGCTCAAGACGGCTGAGGCCTCGCTGGGGCCAGGACGGTCTCCTCCCGGGTCGTGTCGACACGGACCGCCGCGTGACGCAAGCTTCATGTCGCGGTACGTGCCGATTAGCGCAGCGCGGGTCGCGGCGACCACCACGACAACAATCCCCCACGGGGCACGACGCCAACCCACGTCCAACCTCACAGACCGCGTGGAAACTGGCCCATTCATTCCGCAACAGCTGCTAGAATCGAAATACACGCGCACAATGGCTAGAGACCGGAAAAAAATCCGCGGGTTCAATGACCTCCAGGATAGACTCCACGATCCTGTGAATACTCGGGCAAACGTCACCTCTTCATTGGCTACTGACTTGTGAGGCGTCTCCATTGGGAGACTAGTGATTCGATACTGCTCTGACTGAGGGTCTATAACTGGCCCACAGTCCTCCAGGTTGACAGTGAACCAATAGCAGAAGTTGCGCAAAGATACGATTATTTGCATTTTAGCATACCGCGAAATTAATCCGCGAATTTTTCCTGTCTCTAACAATAGTGTGCAATAAATGAAAAATACTAACTATGGTGTTGAAAAATTCTATATTTTAAATGGTTTTTTTTACAAATCATGTTTCCAAATATATAAATATTGTAATTATAGTTATATAATTACTTGTTAAAAGTACAATATCTTGGGGAATGGTGACAGGATAGGTATGAAAAAAAAACATTACCTACAAAACTTTCAAAATTGTTTGTTGAATTTTTTTTAATTTAGTTTATTTAATTTAATATTGTTCTTCGAATCTTTTTCCTCGATTATAGTATCCTTCGAATATTAAGGACTCGATACGTCCTTTAAATGATCCATGCAATGGGGAATTTTGATTTAATGCAGTTTTTTTTACATACGCCATTGCATGACGATAAAAATTCACAGTAAACAAGACTGAATCGACCGATGTCGGACAAACAGAACCAACGATGAAACCAAACAAGTATCATGGACGACAGAACGACGATAGCACTGACGAACACAGAAGATTTCCAATTACGACAGTTGCGACCAGGGCCGGATTTAGGGGAGGGCAACCGGGGCGAAAGCCCCGGGGCCTCCACAAACGGAGGGCCCCCACAACAAAGACTTCGGAAAAAAATCTTTCGAATTCCGACAAGTAAACACTATTAAACATATTTTCCTTTGATATTCTTTTTACGTTGTTTTATCTTTACCTACAGTACTTTGTACATACATGATTATATTATTGTTAAATATTAACAGAAATATTCATTAACACTAAAATTTAATTTTATATAATTCTTGTCTCCGATTATATTTATGTATGTTTTTTAAATACTAAGAGAATCTACTTGATTTCACAATAAATTATTTATTGGAAAACTCGACTGAAAAAAAAATTGTTCATTTTATTTGTAAAATAATTTGGGGCCAGGCGGTCTCCGCTCCTCTGTTGCCCCGAGGCCTCCAGACCTCTCAATCCGGCCCTGGTTGCGACGTTTCGGGAACTGACATCTGTTCCCGTCATCAGGCACGATCAGACTGATCGACGGTATGTGAGGCTTTGAGGATCCGAGCGTCGCCGGGCAGTTGAGCGAGGACATGGACTCGTGCAACTAGAGCAGTGGCACTTGTTCCGCGCCTCGCACAGCCGCTCCGCTGTTTACAGTTCGCGAGCCGCGCGACCTTGGACAACAACCCGTGGCTCTGGCTGCAGCCGGCGCCCAAACACTGCAGGTGGGGCGCACAGCACCGCAGAGGCTGCGCAGTAGCGAACAGCACGCTGCGCCCACGGCAACAACACGTAACTTAGAAACACACAACTCAGAACAGTCATAACGTAGAAACACATAACTAGAGACAGGAAAAATTCGCGAATTCATTTCGCGATATGCTAAAATACAAATAGTTATACCTCAGTGCTGCCTCTGCTATTGGTTCACAACTCACCTGGATGACTCTGGGCCAATGAGAAACACCCGACCAAAGCTTTATAAGAATCACAGGCTGCTGTACGTTGGGACGTCTCACGAGACAGCAGCCAATGAGTGGGTGACATTTGACCGAGTGTACGTAGAACTATGGATTTCATCCTACAGGCCATTGAACACGCGAATTTTTCTGGTTACTACACATAACTTAGAAACACACAACGCCGAACCAGATAACATAGAACTATCATAACTTAGAAACACACAACTTAGAACATGTATAACTTAGAATATTCTATCTTGTGTGTTTCTAAATTATGTGTTTCTAATTTGTGACATCACCCCTGTGCCCACGCTGCAGCAAGGATGCACACCAACAGTTGAAAAAAAAAGAATGATCATCTTATAATCAACGTGCTTGTTGCAAAACACTGTGCTGCGATGGATAACTATTTGTGCGAACACTCTCTGGATTGTTCTGGTACCGGGGAAGATTGGTGCAAAACATTTTTTTTATGTTCAAGCTCCATTGCTGGCTTTCACTGTACGCCATCGCCCGGACTAACAGTTTGGATTGAGTAGCGGCCCTCTGCACACACGATCATTTCAGATGCTAAGCTCGAACTGACAGTTTGAAACCTTCCCCACACATGATCAGTCTTCTGGTTGCTGTTGCTGTTGAATGTATCGTTTCATCTTAGGATAGGGAAGAAACTGTGGATGTTGCAGTTGCAGCTGCACTTTTAGTTATACAAAGGAGAAGAAATATCAAAGCAACCAAAGATTATTTAAAAAGATGCATGTCACGACACTCAGCTGATGGAGTGATTGTTTGGACTGGTGAGACGCTGTTCCCACACACGGCAGTTCGGACTAAGGGTTTCGAGCCCCTCAGATTGTATGGGAAGCGATCAGTTGGTCAGTCCATCAGTTCCGACTCATCAGGCCTACATTCTGACTACTCAGATCCAACTGATCAGTCTACCGTTCTGACTACTCAGTTGCGACTGATCAGTCCACCGTTCTGCCTTCTCAGTTTCGACTGTGATAAGTCCGAACCGACAGTCCGGACTGACCGTGTGTGGCGGCCCTGAGACAGCGCCTCGAGGCGCCGGGACCACGCACTACCCTGGTGGTAGTCGTGACGGTGTGTCTGGCAAGCTGTGACCATGACGGATCTACAGGAACTACTCCCATTGGCCGGTCCATAACCTGCGCAAGTCTAACAGTAAAACTGTCCTGGGAAGTGAGGGCGTCTCACGCAAAAAGGAGCAAATGGGAGGTAGAAATGGCTGTAAACTCATACTTCTTTGAATGGTTAAGCAGTGGGATAGGCTATATTGATTTATAATGTTTGTTTAAACATACGCCATTGCTGGTTACGCTGTCATAATAAATTTCAAAAACAGTCAAAAACGATGAATATACGATTACACAGAGGCCTACTCGGTTCGTCTGTGCCATAGAAGTTGTGTTGTCCACAATTTGTGTCTTGGGGGATCACTGGGTTCGCCTGTGGGCCTTTGGGTTGTCGTTGTCTTGTCCAGGTTATCTTTTTAGTATCGCCGTTGGGTTCGTCTGTTTGGCCAAGATCGTTTTATGTCTTAATTTACTCCCTTGTTGCAACTGTCTCGTCGTTTTCAATCCTCTGTGTCCGTTTGTGCCGTGATATTGTTTAGACTAATACCTTCCAGGGAATTTTCTCGGCTGTCTATGCTTTTAAACTTTTTACATCGGCTGATTTTGACTTGTTTACTGTGTGTTTGCACATTCATCTTTTTTGTCTGTTTTTGAGGTTTCTTATGACACATAGTGTAACGAGCAATGTAGTTAGTACAAAAATAACATACTAGTTGTAAATGCATGGTTATTGGGGACGAACCTAACCTCACCAGATGTCAATGACAAGTGAGTTGGTGAGATTCATTTTAGAGACGGTTTGTTTTGAGAAAAGGGGTTGATTTACTGAACAAAAAAAGGGGGTTGTCTGTAATGTCGGTTTACGGAAGATAATTTTACGTGATAACGTAATATCAAATTTTTAAATTGCTGCTTTTAAAAAGCCCGCCTTAACCTGTTTGATATTAAAGAATATTTTTCTCGCACGGTGGTTAGCCGGTTCTTGCACGCTCGGCTCAGGCGGAACGTGACAATGAGTCATGCTTTACGTGCGTGCAGCTGGCGTTCATCGATTTATAAGTAGAGACCGGAAAAATTCACGTATTCATTTCACGATATCCTAGAATCCAAACAACTGTACCTTTATATTGCTTCTGTGATTGACTCACAGTTTATGTGAAGGACTTTGAGCCAATGAAGAACCTTCAGCCAGAAAAGTATCGAATCGCAAGCGTCCCAGTTGACAGGTGTCACGAGTCAGTAGCCAATGAGCAGGTGGCATTTGCCTGAGTAGGTACGGAGTTGTGGAGTTTATCCTAGAGGTCACCGAAAGCGCGAATTTTTCCGGTCTCTATTCATAAGACGTTATCACGTCAAAAACGACCGCCGGACCGAAAGCTCCGACGCCTATTTAACCAATCACCTGCGGCGCACGGCGCGCAGTGGCCAATCAGACGCATCCGCACGCGAAGCCCCGCTTCTGGGAGGCGCCCGCCGCTCCGTCAGCGCGCCTCAGCTGTCTGCAGCTGCTTATCAAGCTGCAAACACTCGCAGCCCATTGTACACACGTGCGTGCGGCGCGCACCTGCGACACAGCTCGCGTCTGCCTCTCGCCACGCGCGTACACGCGTACACGCCTCCAACACGTCCAGGCCTCCATTTCTCACGTTTCCATGATTCTATGACTCCATGATTTTATGCCTCCGTGATTCTAAGCCTTCATGATTTTATGTCACCTTGATTCTACGCATCCATGACTCCAGGCCTTGTACATGCCTCCATGATTCTATGCCTCCAAGCCTCCAGGCCTCAACACGTCCATGCCTCCAAATGTTTACTTTTCCATATTCTTTGCCTCCATTATTTTATGCCTTCATGATTCTACGCATCTATGCTCACAGGTCTTGTCCTCCGAGATTTTGCGCCTGCATGATTCTATGCCGCCGTGATTTTATGCCTTCATGATTCTACGCATCCATGCCTCCATTATTTTACACCTCCAAGATTCTATTTCTCCATGATTCTACGCATCTATGCCACCGTGCCCTCCGTGTTTTTACGCCTGCATGATTCTATGCCTCCATAATTTTATGCCTACACTAGCTGACCCGGCAGACTTCGTACTGCCTAATTAAATTGCAATAAAGTCCTGTCAAAATGATTTGTAATGTGACATTTTTTTGTTCCTACATATTTTATAGTCGGGGCAAAAAATTCTCCTGAACAGAACTGTCACCCTGGTGATAGGGTGTTGTGAATAAGAAATATAATTAAATAAAACATATAAATGAAAAGATACATACAAAATAAGTAATCTCTTTATTGTTAATCATGTGAAACATAATAATTTTCATTTTCATTGTAGTGCATGATTATATCGGTAATTAGCTTGGTTTGTAGCATTTCGGGTTCTTCTACCTAAATGGATTTGTCTAATAGGAGGCATATCTATATTATAGATTATTTTGTCACATGCAATAATTAGCAATCATAGGTAAATAAACACTGCACAAAACACTATATTGGTAAGAATTTGTTTCGTGTATAAGTTGACAAAGGCAAACTCATAAGGGTAGGTAACCTAAAATCCAAGGGGAAAAAAACACTAACATTGACAGTTTGTTGTTGTTTCAACTTTTTTTTTAATTTGATATGACTTGGAGTCAAATCCTTCAAGCCGTATTTAAAATAGGGAAAAGAAATAATAAAAACTTAAACTTATGAAATAATTTTGGTAACGCTGGTTTTGTTTGACTGATGTAATGACTTGAAAACTGATGCAATTTAAAGTAAAACAAATGAAATAATATCGCGAAGCCGACCAAATTGAACTATTCGATTTCGGTATATTTTTTTTATATTTATCTGTGCTCCAACGCAGACTGTTTTGATAGATATGATTGAACGTTGTTCAGAGGTAATAAAGTGCAAATTGACTCTTTGACGTTATGAACATACCTACATTGTTTAAACAACAATGAGTGCTCGTTTTAGTTAGAAAACTTTTGTATGGGAAAAAGAAAAGGGCTGGTTTTAGGGTTTTTCCGGAAATTATTCGAATATTTCTCTCCGTGAAAACCATCTTTGAACTTCAACGAACATTTAAAAAAAAATTGGCCAAAGTGGTCCAGGCGTTGTTGAGTTATGCGCTTACCAACACATTTTGCGATTCATTTTTATATTATAGATAGAGACCTGCAAAATTCGCGGATTCATTGACCTCTAGCATAGACTCCACAGTCCTTTAAATACTCGCGGAAAAAACACCTGTTCATTGGTTACTGACACGTGAGACGTCTCAACTAGGCTGTCCGTAATTCGGCACTTTCTTGGTTTAGTGTTTCCCATTGGCTCACAGTTCCCCGGATAAAATGTGGGCCAATCGCAGAAGCGGTACGAAGGTATAGTTGTTTTGATGCTAGCCTATCGCGAAATGAATCCGCGAATTTTGCATGTCTCTAATTATAGATTATTCTAGGCATCTATGCCTCCATGCCTCCACGCATCCACACCTCCATGCCCCCATGATTCCACACCTCCATGCGTGTCCGCGCTAGTCCGGGAGCTCATGACTAAGGTATAGGGTTTGTTACGTCAGGCCAGACACTTAATGACCTGGATGTAAGAAGTAAGAGGGTTGGTGTGTGCTGCCTTAGCTATGTTAATACTGGAAGTCAACATGCGAACGCCCCCAGAACCCCGGTTCTATTTATTCAACAACAACAACAAAAAAACTTTAGTTAAAATATGTGTTCAGTAACATGTTTGTTAGTAATATTTACTTCACTATTGCATTTTTGTAGTCATGCTAGAGACTTCCTTTCTAGATGTTAAAAAATATATAGAATAGAAGCCTTTAAATAACTACAATTTGTTTTTCTATCCAATTATTTACCAGTTGACTTTATGTACACTCCATTGACTAATAGCTAGAGACCTGTAAAATTCGCGGATTCATTCAAATACTTTTGACATTATTTTGCTTCATGGATTGGGCCCAGTTTATCTGAAGGACTCTGGGCCAGTGAAAAATCTTTAACAGAAGAATTAGCGATTCACGATCACTCCAGTCAACAGGTGTTACGAGTCGGTAACCAATCAGCAGATGTTATTTGCACGAGTGCATAGAGGATCATGTAGTCTATCCTTTAGGGATTCGAAATCGCGAATTTTACAGGTCTCTACTAATAGCTCAATGCCATATGGCAATATGGCAAAGTCTCACGTACGCTGATTTTTCTCGCATGCAATGGACATCGTGTGGATATAAGTGGGTGAGGGTCGAAAGCGAGAGACCAGGACGTGTTGTGCCTTCTCGGATATCATGTCTTAATATTTGGCATCACACATCATTGTGTTCATTCATTTTCCTATCACTGCTATTGTTCGAGGGCTATTCCTGTACATCCATCACGATATTATTCTTGCATTCTGTGTTTTGTCTCAAGTTTTTGGTCACCTCATATTTCCTAAGTTTTATCTAATAGCGGTCTAACATCTCGAAAGAATACATAATTCCAATTAATTGCGTAACTTTTTACATCTCGCAATCAACGTTTAGTCGATATCTGCAGAGAAATTTCGTGGCCGAACAAATAATGCAGGAGTGCTAAAGTACACTGTAAATTTTTTTAAATTTTTTAAAAAATCAAAATCAATTTAAATAAGTTGAATTAAATCCAGCCGCATGCTCCCCATTGAAACAACAAAAAAAGTACAGGACCATATAAGGTCCAAAATTACATTGTTTTTCCACTATTTTTTAAAAACAAATCGCCCTAATAATAACTTATAATAAGTGTTTATTAGATTATAGATATTAGAATGTAATTAAATATATAAACATAATTTGATAGGAACACATAACTATACCCTCACTTTTTTATTTTTTTTTTCATTTACGAAAAAGTGAAAGTAAGATTATTTATAGTAAATTTTTAATTTAAAATACATATCCAGTTTTGATATTATATAATAATAATAATTTAATTTAATATATAATATATTTAGGTGCATTATGCACACCAGTTCAAGAATAACGGAAATTACAAATGGCTGGATATCTTTTGCCGAAGCTAATAAGCGAATACATTTCTACGGCGTATTCTACCACGAAAATGAGGCCAAAAAACAGTGTTTTCCATCACGTAGAAGAAACATCCACGAAAGCCAAAAGCTAACGTTGTTGACATTGTGTGGTTCTCCAAGCAGAAAGGTTTCTTCGAGAAAGGTTTCAAAGCGAATTAGAATCCAGAATTTTTCCGTGTGACCCACGTTCGCAAATCGGAGCCTAGGACCTACCACCTAGAAGATTTGGACCACAAGTCTATTCGTGGTGGCTTCTATGCTGAAGAGATTCAGCCCACAATGTATCCCGATACATAGGGACCGGAAAAATTCGCGGTTTCAATAGCCTTCAGGATAGACTGCACATTCCCCTGTACACTTGGGCAAATAACGTCAGTTCATTGGCTGCTGACTTGTGAGTCGTCTCAGCTGGTTTGTCTGTGATTCGATCCTTCTTTGGTTGAGGGTTTATAATTGGTTGATATTCGTACTGATGAACAGTAAGCCAATAGCTAAATCATCTAAAAGGTACATGTATTTGACTTCTAGCCTATCGCCGAATGAATCCGCGAATTTTTCCTGTCTTTACCGATACATACTTGGTGGAGAAGATTCTCAAACGAAGAAATGGATGAACCTACGTCAAGTGGAGGAGCTTCCTACCTCACTTTGATTCGTGGGTAGCAGATGCAGAAATAGAGAAATGCTAGAAATTGGGTTGTTTCTTGTACTCGTAGAAATTACGTAATACAATTTTCGTAAAAGTTGTAGTATTTTATTTCTCAAACCTGTCTTGTTTGGTAATTTAAATTAAATTACTTTTTTTTATTGCCTGAGTGAAGTATTGACCCAAGAATAACGAATAAAGCTGTAAATTAATAAGGTTTTTTTTATTAATTTTAGAATTTTTTCCCGAATTTCTAGATAATAATTACGGATGGCAGCCAAATTCCAAAATGGTAGATGCCACAGTAGTAAATGAAAACTGCACTCTAGCAGGTAAAAATTAAACTAGTAAAACAGCAGCACCCTCTATCAGGTGAAAACAATATGGCAGCCTCCAGCAGACGAAAATAAGATGGCCACCATGATGTCGTACTGACGAAATAACTGCCTTGGCGTCAGTGGTAGAAGGCCAGTCTGCTGGTAGCTACTAAGGAGGAAGGATCTGTCATAATTTTTTTAACGATTGCCCTCGCTGGGTACGAACCGAGGATTCCATGATGATTTTTTGATTAAAAATGTATAAAATAATTTTTTTATAGATTTAAAAAAAAATCCATTTTAATGCGATAATAATTACGGAATTTCAACATGGCAGGTTAATTTCAAAAGTGTCGAAATTTTGTATATTAAACTTTTATTAATACAGTTTTTTATTAATTTTAAAATTTTCCAGTTTGTTGGCGCAACATGGCGGCCATAACGAAAATAATAACGCTAGGGAGTGGAATGTCAGATGGCATTAAATTCTAGAATTCAAAATGGCAGGATGTTCTAGATACCAAGATGTTGAATCCAATATGGCGTTTTCCAAAATGTCAGGTGAGTTCTTGGTGAAAGGTCAAATATCTCCCGAGACGTCACAATCCACAATCCGCAAGGCCTGAAGCCTGCGCCCGGATCGGCCAATATATACTACTAATAAGTGTTATAAAACAAATTATATTCCAATTATTGAATATTCTATTATCTTTGACATCGTTTTAAAAAAGTAAGCTTGAATGAAATATGTATTTAAATATTCTATTTTCACTAAATTTTCGTAATAAATACTCAGTATTATCTCGAAAAACGTATTTCATAATAACCATAGCCATGTATTGTACAAAGTTACAATACATTTTTTTGTAGTTTTACAAACTATTACTTGGCAACTGGTTTCAAAAAAATATTTTGTAAAAGTACAGAATTTTTTTTTGTGTAATTAATTGATAGGAATAGCTAGGGACCGGAAAAATTCGCGGTTTCAATAGCCTTCAGGATAGACTGCACATTCCCCTGTACACTCGGGCAAATAAACGCCAGTTCATTGGCTGCTGACTTGTTGTTTGGTTGATGGTTTATAATTGGTTGAGATTCGTTCAGATGAACAGTAAGCCAATAGCAAAATCATCTAAAAGGTATATGTATTTGACTTCTAGCCCATCGCCGAATGAATCCGCGAATTTTTCCGGTCTCTAGTAATGAATTGACAGGAATAGCACGTCAAACAAAGTAAAAACCATACAGGCGTGTGACTCTACATTCTGCTGGTGTAACACCTCCAGGTCGCAATAAGTTATGTTGCCTCATACTTGCAGCATGCGTCACTGGTATAACAGGAACCTGTCATACTAGGTTATCTCTCTCTGATCCCTCGCGATACCAACTACTATTAATTTAACAGAGATCTTCGTTTGAACTGGTTTTAACATCTCTATCAGTTTAGACCGAAAAAAAAAATGAGGGCTCAAATTTTCGTCAGTGATGCTTAGTGAAACTATTTGCATGGCCAAAGTGGATATGAGTTAAATAAAAACACTGATTTAATGTGTATAAATTGTATTAAGTGTTTACCTACAGTATTCAATTTAAAAAAAATTAAACTTTCCTCTACATTATATTTCTCCTTTTTAATACGACCACTGAACACCCCAGACTTGGCGAAAACAATGAACTCATAAATGTAGTCAAATTCAGCCCATTTATAAATAGATATAGTAAATTTCTTGTATATTCATGGCACCCGTTGAAAAATGATTAATATAGCAAATAATTTAATTTAACATACACAAAATTTTTACTAAAAAAATCTATTTCTTTTAAAATTGTGCAAATGAAAATAATTTCAGATGTATGTATATACATACAAAATATTTAAGAAAAAAATATATTTATATATATTATGTGTTTCTGCTATTTACTGATAATTTTTGCAGCAAAAATTAAGTGACTATGAAAGCAGGATATAAAAAAAAATTAAAAAGGGCGTAACTACAAAAAAGCAAAACTACCAAAAAACTTTCAGGCACACAAACATGTATTATAAGCATAAAATACAAAAATATCAACTGCGTTTTAATAAAATAATAAACTTAAAACATATATTATTTGAAAGGGCGTAAGTACAACATTAAAAATATCAAAATATTCCCAAACACGCAAACTTAGATTTACAAAACGAGAAATTATGTCACATTTTTTTTCTTTCTGAGTTATAATCACTTTTAGTAATTATAAACATAGTTATTCTTAGGTGACTAAGGTCCCCATTTAAAAATGATGAATTTAAATAAAAAAAACTTTAATTTATTATTCAAGGTGTTTTTCACTTATGTATCTGTATTTCGAATGTTACTCTATTGTTAGATACCGAAAAATTCGCGAATTCATTTCGCGGTAGGCTAAAATACAAGTAGTTATACCTCAGTCCTGCCTCTGCTATTGGCTCACAACTCACCTGGATGACTCTGGGCCAATGAGAAACACCCAAACAAAGCTTTATCGAATCACAGGCTGCTACGTTGGGACGTCTCACAAGACAGCAGCCAATGAGTGGGTGACATTTGACCGAGTGTACGTAGAACTATGGAGTTTATCCTACAGGCCATTGAACCCGCGAATTTTTCCGGTCCTTATCTATTGTTACACTTCCATTTTCTATTTTAAACACGCCTCTATGGAGTAGGCTAAAATTTGTGCTTCATGATACACATCTCTTTGGAGTAGGCTAATATTTGAGCTCATTATACGCCTGTCTCCAAGGTATACATATATTTTGGCCTTACAAAGTCATTGATTCAGTGATGAGCGTAACTATGTATATATAGTATTTCAGCTTTAATTAATGTCTGCAGTTCTGTGGTAGTGAACATTAATGACTTATTTTAAGTTCATTGAAACAAAGACTTAATAACTCATATTTAGTATTTTTAATGTTTTAATTAGACTACTCATATTAAAAATTTTTGTTTTATTTTGAGACTAAAAAGATTTAAATAAACTTATAGTTTGAAAACTAAAAATAATAGCTTTTATCGTTGAATGAACTAAAATTTAAAGAAACAAATTTAAATTTAAGTTTTTTTGTCTTACAGCCAAATAATGCACCACAACTTTGTAAACTAAAATCGTGGTGTGCTTGATTTCATTTGTTTTAAAATTTCTATCAGTAATAAACAATAAGATTTGTAATAGATTTTCTATCACTAATTTTAGTATATATATAGTCAATACGAAAATTTTAGGATACAGTCATTATGAAAATGTCTATATGAACTTAATAATAGTAATAAACTTGAAATTAGTAATGTTGTGCGTTATGTCATTGGTATTAAATTTTCTATCTATATTTTTAAGGTATAGTCATTACGAATTTGTATATATGAAATTAATAACAATATGATCTTAACAATTGTAATGGGGTACTTAATATTATTTGTCTTAAATTTTCTATCAGTAATAACAATATAATTTGTAGTAGATTATCCATCACTAATTTTTGGATATAGTCATTACGAAAGTGAAATAAGAGAGGACTCCACGCTTTTAGTTATACAGAGTTGTGTATTATTTGGCTATGGGACTATGTTAATTTCATTTTATTTTAGATAACTATTAGTTCGCCCCAAATTGAGATCTAACGATGTGTCGTTTTTAGTGACTTCGCAAATTTTCACCATATTACCTACTAATAAATAATATTTGTAATTAAATAGACGATTTAACAACTAAATAATAGGTCTATGTAGTTACATTTAAATAGCTTTTTTTTTTTTCCTTTGACACATGCTGCATCATGATCTCTACGGAACTTATCTTTTTTTTTTGGATTCCAAAACAGAAATTAAAGTAATGCGGTAGATTTTTAAAAGTTTTATTAAATATACGAAAAACCCTTCCACCGTTCGTGCACTTATAGTTATTCAAAAATTCAACTAGCACTTTTTGCCCACCTACCAAATTTCATGTAAATCCAGTCAACGGTTCAAAGGTTACCGTCGTACAAAGCCACACGCAAACGCCGATATCTCTAATAATGTTCGCAGGCTTTCACGGCCTTTGTCTGAAGTAGCCTGGCTTCTGGGTTGTAGCCGCGTCCTTGGCGAATAATTCACCCAATGACGTTTCGTTCGACATTGCAGTTGCCATCATCAGCAGTTACCCTACTAATTCACCGACGTTTTCGGTCGAAATTGCAGTCGCCATCATCAGGGAGCAGTTACCCTACTAATTCACCGACGTTTCGGTCGACATTGCAGTCGCCATCATCAGAGAGCAGTTACCCTACTAATTCACCGACGTTTCGGTCGACATTGTAGTCGCCATCATCAGGGAGCAGTTACCCTACTAATATACCGACGTTTCGGTCGACATTGCAGTCGCCATCATCAGGGAGCTGTTACCTACCAGAGTAGGGTAACTGCCACCTGATGATGATTACTGTAATGTCGACCGAAACGTCAGTGAATTATTCGCCAAGGCCGATCTCTATAGTTGTTACGGAGACCTCCCATCGCTCTCATGCAGTGGGTTAGCTATTTGGACACACGCCATTGATAGGGACAGGAAAAATTCGAGGTTTCAATAGCCTTCAGGATAGACTGCACATTCCCCTGCACGCTCGGGCAAATAATGCCAGTTCATTGGCTGCTGACTTGTCTCAACTGGTTTAGTCTGTGATTCTATCCTTCTTTGGTTGAGGGTTTATAATTGGTTGAGATTCGTACAGATGAACAGTAAGCCAATAGCAAAAATCTTCTAAAAGGTATATGTATTTGACTTCTAGCCTATCACCGAATGAATACGTGAATTTTTCCGGTCTCTGGCCATTGCAGTATTGCTAGGGACCGGAAAATTTCGCGATATCGATGACCTCTAGGATAGACTCTACAAACATCTACATACTTGCACAAATACCACCTGCTCATTGGCTACTAACTCCTATGAGACCTGTCAAAAAGAATGTTAGTGATTTGATACATCATTTGTTAAGGGTTCTTCACTGGCTCTGGGTCCTCCAGATAAAATGTGGCCCAATCACTGAAGCAGCATGAAGGCAAGAGTAGTTTGATCCCAGCCTATCGCGAAATGAATCCGCGAGTTTTTCCGGTCTCTAAGTATTGCACTGTGTGTCGTGGAAGAGGAACACTGGACGGGTGGATCCAGCGATGGGAGCGAGCAGGTGGTGAGTGTGTTACTCAGCGCTCGGCTCGGTCGAGCTGGAGTAGCCCCCAGTTGTCGCGGTGTCGCAAGCAAGCGCCAGCTCGGGGAGCCGGGAGCTGGTCAGGAGACGGGGTGTGACGTATGTAGTCTAAGTCACTGTTACCTCACCGCCGCAGCATTACGTCACCCGAGGAACACGACCACGCCTGCCTCTCGGTGGGCAGGTGTGCGGCGAGACACAGTCGCGTTCAGAACAGTCGTTCACAACAGCGCGCTGCGGTAGCAGACCACGAGAACAACGGCTCCTCTAGGGGGGAGGTTGTTTTAGTTTCGAAATATGTTTAGGGACCGGAAAAATTCGCGGGTTCAATTACCTGTAGGATGAACTCCATAGTTCTACGTACACTCGGTCAAATGCCACCCACTCATTGGCTGCTGTCTTGTGAGGCGTCCCAACGTAGCAGCCTGTGATTCGATTAAGCTTTGGTCGGGTGTTTCTCATTGGCCCAGAGTCATCCAGGTGAGTTGTGAGCCAACAGCAGAGGCAGCACTGAGGTATAACTATTCGTAATTTAGCCTATCGCGAGATGAATTCGCGAATTTTTCCGGTCTCTACTAATAAGTAGGGGCAGGCATTTTTCGCGGAAAGATCTGAACACTTATTAGACTGCAAGAAGGTACATCCGCACCTGTGGTTTCTTCCTTGTGATTGGCTGCCGTCTGCGAGATAAGTCGTGTCCTTGTTTGACCGAGCCACCCAGCACGCGTTTGCTTCCGCACTGAATCACTGTGATTGGTGTTGTTACAATCGATATGTACCTGGGAGAAACTCACCCAATCACGAAACACAGACGATGCTATAGTGTTTTGACTTTCATCTAGTCCCGAAATCTTTTCGCGAAACCAGCATGCCCCTACCCGGTCTCTATCCAAATGTGTTTGCTCGGAAGTGTGAACACGGCGCAGAATGAGTGGAGTCTCGCTGTCAGGTTAGCCCGAGGAGATGTCGATGGCTGGTGGTTGGTGGGAAGAGCCGGAGGAGCGGACCGCCTCACCTGCAGGGTTCATGACGGCGGGCGGCGGCCTGGCCTCGTGCATGCTCCCTCCACGGCGGCGCTGCAGACACTGGCGCGTCGCGCCGTCGACTCGGAGATAACACCGCGCCGTGCGGCGGTCTCCTCGCGCTGGCACCGCGGCGCGGTCGTCTGCGGCAACTCTTTCATTTCACTCCATTTCCTTAACCGGGCAGCATTTTAATAAAAATATTATCGAATATCAGACCCACAGCCGGGTTTCGTTAATTTATTTATTTTTTACTTGATAACTAGAGACTGGAAAAATTCGCGGGTTTAATGACCTCCAGGATAGACTCCACGATCCTGTGACCAGTCTTGGAAACGTCACGTGTTCATTGGCTACTGACTCGTGAGGCGTCTCAATTGGGAGACTCGTGATTCGATAACTGCTTTGACTGAGGGACTAGGTATAATTGGCCCCGCAGTCCTCACATGTTAACAGTGAACCAATAGCAGATGTTGCGTAAAGGTACAATTATTGGCATTTTAGCGTATCGCGAAATGAATCCGCGAATTTTTCCGGTCTCTATTGATAACGTCTTATAAATCGACGAACGCCGGCTGCACGCACGAAAAATTGTTACGTTCCGCCTGAGCCGAGCGTGCAAGAACCGGCCAATCACTGTGCGAGAAAATTTTCCATAATATCAAACAGGTTAAGGCGGGCCATTTAAACTAATTGTTCGTGATTATATTTAAACAAATTATTTAAATTAAATTTGCATAAACTGTAAATAATATTTGAAAATTAAAAAGTAGGTATGCAATATTTTCATCAATGCTTTTCTTATGACGTTATCACGTAAAATTATCGTCCGTAAACCGACTTTACAGACAACCCCCTTTTTTTTCAAGTAATTTCTTAACTTTTATCGGAGCCGTTTCATTACAGAGTTTAAAATGTTTGGTCTGCTAATCAAACGGTTCAATAGTCGACGAAGCTGCTCCGGCAGCGAATTCTAGCGGCGGGTGCGGAAACTACGTGTGATTCGAGTGAAGATATGTAACTGGTAGAGACCGGAAAATTCGCGGTTTCGATGGCCTTCAGCACATTGCCCTGTAACTTGGGCAAATAACGCCATTTCATTGGCTGCTGACTTGTGAGTCGTCTCAGCTGGTTTAGTCTGTGATTCGATCCTTCTTTGGTTGGAGGTTTATAATTGGTTGAGATTCGTCCAAATGAACAGTAAGCCAATAGCAAAATCATCTAAAAGGTATATGTATTTGACTTCTTGCCTATCTCCGAATGAATCCGCGAAATTTTTCGGTCTCTAGTAACTGGAAAAACATAATGTTCGTATGTCTATTACGCTCGGAATTTTTTTAAAAGAATTCACCATTAAATTTTGAGTCCAAGTTTCGGAATTTAAAATTTTTTTACCATAATAACAATTCAGTTTTTTTTTACCTACATATCAATGCGAAACTAACGAATTAATCTTAAACAAACCAAATGGGAATAAAATACAACCATATTAACAGAAAATAATCAAAACCTCTATTGTCAAACAAAATGAATTTATACAATAGAAATGAAATGAACACAAATGTAGTTTGACTTGTAATTTAATGAATTGTAGTAAAATTGCATGAAATAGAATCAAAAGAACCAATTCTTATGAAATAAAACTATTCGTTACCGAGGTTAGATGTTATATAAGATGCAAATAAGGAAAGCTAAGACAACGGCTGTGTGGTGGCTTACCAATCGTGAGAAATCGGCCATGTTCGGGTATGTTCGCCTGGCAATGCCTGTGATAGGGGAGTTCGTCGACCCTTTTTTTCGGTAACACTCGTTTTTCCTTGTCATCCGCAATCCTGCACAGTGATTGGCTAGTTGAGTCCTGTCACCTGTGAGGCGCACTGCTGTCACCAGTCGCCAGATTTTATAATTCTCTCAGTATTGGCAAATACTACTGTAAAGGTCGCTTTGCCTTTGCCTTATTGTTAGAGACCGGAAAAAATCGCGGATTCCTTTCGAGACAGGCTGGAATCCAAACTCGTTTAGCTTAATGCTGCGTCAGTGATTGGACCGCAAATTACCTGAAGGACTCTGAGCCAATGGCAAACACTCAACAAAAGAAGTATCGAATCATAAGAATCGCAGTAAACAGGTGTCCCGAGTCGGTAGCCAATGACCAGGTGATAGTTGCCCGAGTACATAGAGAATCGTGGCGTCTATCCTAGTGGTCATTGAAACCACGAATTTTTCCAGTCCCTACTTATTGTGGTTCCTTAATTTTTTTTTTTCTTATTAAATGCAAATATTCAGGATCGGGCGAATTCGAATCCACTACCTTCAGTTATCAGAAAAGTGCCTTTGACTGAATGGCTACCAAGCCAACCTTGGAGGGTGATATTTTTGTATGTATTCACTGGTCGTGATTTCGAAACACAACAGCTCGGACCTCTGTGTTTGAAAACATTCGTCTTCTACCGCACGGCCATCGAGACAATTGCCAGACCGAGAATTAAATAAGTCATTTATAAAAAAACATGCATATACGGACTTCTAATATTATTATATTTTTGAAAGAATAATAGCATCAACTGCGAGAGGACGTTACCACTATTTAGATTTTCAATACTTGCTACCAGAAGCACTAGTGAACATATCATCTGTTAGAGGGCGCTGCCACCATCTTGTTTTGATTTTTATCCGCTAGAGTGCAGTAGTATTTATTACCAGACCGTCAGCTGTCACGACTTCCGCCATATTGTCGGTCATCTTGGTAGTCACATAAAAAAATGTGTTATTATTTAACTAGAAATTCGGGAAAAATTCCAAAATTCACTAAGAAATCAAAATTTATTAAACTTATTAATTCGACCAATTTCAGTCCTTAGTTCGATTACTACAGAATGCAGACAAAGTTAATTTCAAATAAATTATTTATTTATTTAAATATGCCATTAAAATCACAGGTTCGAGAAAAAAAAAATACAAATAACACGAATTATCACATATATTCTACAAGTACAAAACAAAACAAGCAAATTTCTAACGTTTCTCGATTTGTGCAGGGTTCTTAGAAGGCGGAGCGTGTTTTTGCATGCCTTGGCATGTGTTTTCAGAGCGGTTTTGCATCACAGTCGATTAACCAAGCACGTCCCATCAGTGGTCACGCACGGCCAAAAATTTTTTTTTCGTCCAGTCGGTGTCGAGGCATGCAAACGGAGGCCAGGCACATTCGGTTTGTAGCCTGACATGTCCAGTCAGTGGCCAGGGACCCTGAGGTCTTGGCTGGAGACTTTTCAGTCGGTGGTCAGGCCGTTCCAGAATTGTGGCCAGGTATGTCCTGTCGGTGGCCAATCGCATCCAGTGGGCCGGTCAGGCTAACACGAGGCCAGGCACGGCCAGTTGATGGCCAGGCACGCCTATTCAGTGGACAGGAGCGTACGTCTAGTGGCCGTGCCTTCAAAGGCCTATATTGTCCATCCCAGAGGTCAGAGCTGACAGGGATGGAAATTAAGACCAGTATATACGTATAAAGATATACTCCGAGGTCGGCTTGGTTGCCACACGGCCAAATGCACTATTCTGTTAAGCTGTAGTTCGTGGGTTTGAATCCGCCCCCATCCAGAATATTTTAAATTTATTTAAAAAAAATTAAGGAACCACCATAATGGCAAATATAAAGCGATTTTCGCAGTAGAAGTTGCCAATACTAAGAAAATGATAAAATACGACGTCTGGTGGCTCGCAGGTGACACTAATGAACTAGCAAACCACTGTGCAGGATTGCGGATGACAAGGAAAAGCGAGTGTTACCGAAGAAGGGTCGACGAACTCCCCGATCACAGGCATCGAGAGCCGAACACGCCCGAACATGGCCGATTTCTCACGATTGGTAAGCCAACACAAAGCCGTCGTCCAATAAGAAATACTTTGTCCCATTTTTCCGTATTTCTATCTACTGATGTCTACACATATCTGGCGAGTACTGCAAGTCTCGTTCACATTTGTTTTTTAAGTTTAGGATTACTAAGTTAAAAAGGTAAATTAAAGTAGGAAAATCTTATTGTAATGTAGTTCAGTTAGTCTCCTCAACCTCTCGACCTAGCCGTGCGCTCTCCAGTAACATGCCGCGATTGGAAATGGCGAATCTATTTCCCCATGTTTGGCCACTGGTAACAGTGTCAGGCATGTAAAAGACCCATATTTTTCCTAACAAGGATAACACCCGGACGGGATCATATGCCTGGGGGAGTATTGATGAATATGTGAGGTGTTAACCTAATGTACATGTAATGTAGTTCATCTGCAAATATTAAAATATATATAAAAAAATAACATATTACTATAAAGAAAAGTTTGTTAAATTATGTAATGTTAATTTCATCGGAAGAACAGTTAATCCTAACCTTTTTATGTATGTTAACTCTGATAACCGACTTCCACGGGTGGATAAAGTTTGTTAACAGAAAATTTTTTTTAAGAACCACTGTAACAACTGATATCTCACCAAACGTCAAGATTTTGCCTTTAAATTAAAACTAATTTCATCATCACTATGTCAAATGTAGTTACAGAAAGATTGGATAATGGTCCGGAAATTACGTTCACTTTTCAAGTTAAAATCTGGTTTTAAAAGGCACATAAGTATCATAAAATGGCGGTGTTTCAAACTAACGTGTGCGCGAACGTGCCAGATTATATTATTACATTGTTCTTATTGGTAGAGACCTGAAACATTTGCGGATTCATTTCGTGATAGTCTAGAATCCAAATACGTTTGCTTTTTTACTGCATCAGTGATTGGGCCACAGTTTATCTGAATGATACTCGGCTAATGAAAAACCTTAAACAAAAGAAGTATCGAATCACTAGCGTCCAAGTTAACAGGTGTCACGAGTCAGTAGCCAATTAGCAGATGTAATTTTCCCGAGTGCATTTTTCCGGTCTCTACTTATTGGTTATTTTGTTGCATCTGTAACGTAAGCCAAGAAAGCAGTCATTTTTGGTCTTGATTGCTTCCGGTTTTAGATATATAAATATTTCTAATTTATATGATGCTAATAAATATTATGAAAGAAAATTTTTTAAACCTAAATACAACATATATGCCATTTGCATATGAAGAAATGTAACTTTATGATAGTGAAAGAAGTTTTGTAATCGGCCCCATAGTCAGAGACCGGAAAAATTCGCGTAATCATTTCACGATATGCTAGAATCCAAACTGTGCCTTTATATTGCTTCTGTGACTGGCTTAGGTAATCGAAAGCGCGGATTTTTCCGAAAGCGCGAATTTTTCCGGTCTCTACCCATAGTTTCAAACAAGTACAAACACGCACTCTCGTTATAACAGTAATACATATGTGAAGCAAGGCCATGTTTGACGCATGGGGTTGGATCAAGTCAGGTGGTCACACCCCTCCCCCCTTCTCCCGGGGAGAACAGGATCGTGACGTACAGGTCACAGCTCCCAATGAAGGCACCACCAGGATTGCCACTGCAGGTTCTTTCCTACTGCATCCAGTACCGTCTGTACACTTGTAGTCTTTTAATATCTCGCTCTAATATCTAGTACGTATATTTTTAATTTATCAAAAATGATGAGAATGATTTTTATTACGTTGCGCGCGCAGAATTCAACAAAAATTTGCAAGGATGAGAAAATAAAAACTTCATATGTGTTTTTAAATCAAATACTTTATTGATTGATATTAAATACTGGTCCATATAATTACAATAAACATTTGTTTATTGTGAATATTAGTGAAATAAATTTTGTTTATAGATTTTTTTAAAGTGTATCTACGTAAGTAAGGTTATGTTCACAAATGTACAACGAAGTCAGGTTGCTTGAAAGCTTCCATTGTCGCTGGCAGGGAGTGTCTGTGGAAGGTTTAGATAATAGTCTTCTGGCCGTTTTCATGGGAGTGTTTGTGATGTTATGTTACCATATGTATAATTTATTTGCATTATAAATATTGAATACTGAGTTTTTATTTAAAAATTGTTAATTTGAATGAATTTGTTCTTTACCAACCGTTTTTATAATATACCTTCAGTCCTTTCAGTATTTTAATTATATTAATTATTTGCATGCAAAATTAAAGTTAGTTTTTTTTTACTACGCCAAGTAGGTATAATTTCTAACGCACTTACATAAGTAAATGCACACATTTACTTCAGTTCAAAATTTTGTAGGAGAGAAAATGTTTCCTCTTCAAAAATGTTAGCCAAATGTGTTCCTGTCTTCTATTTTTTAGCGGCAACAATTGAAAGAACATTTTTATCATTCAAATTAAACACAAGGAAATTAAAAAGTAAAATATTTAACTTCTTTTATTAAATTGACTACTTTGAACAAAAGATAATATTCATCAGCTACATATTTTTCTGTTGCAGAAGAACACATTATTTAGAAAGCTTTGATTAAAAAAAATGAATGAATACTTCGTATATTCCTCGAGTTATAACCTTATCAAAGTGACCATATAATGTTAAATAATTGACAGTTGATTTAAAATCTATTTAATTCTCACAATTCTGACGTTTGTTTTCTTCGGGACTGCAAGCTGAGGCCTAACAATCATCGAAGATTTAAAAACCTTAGCAAAGTTTTACCATTTTTCTTTTAATATTTTTTGTGAGTTCAAAGGCTTTACAGTTTTGAGTTGATTTAGGTATAAGAGCGTATCAATTAGTCGCAACGGTGTAAAAAATCTAAAATAATAATCCAGTACTTTGTTCAGATCTAGTAACTTTTCCCTGGCAACGTTGGTATGAAACGTGTTTGCGAGGTGGCGCCCCTGGCGGCCGTGGGGGCCAATAGGCACCGCCTCCCGCTGACGTGACACTCTCCTGCGCATGCGCCGAGCTGTCTCTGACTTCTCCGGCCGTCCTCGGCCACCGGCTCCTTGAACTTGCGACTGCCCCCGTTCCGTTTTCGACGTGAATACGTTTTTAAAATTGCTTCCATAGTGGGAGGCAATTCAAAAAACTAATACAGTTTGGTGTTGCAGCCACATATCTATCATATGCTTCCAAAATTTAATCACACCACTGGATAGCTAAAGGATCAAAGAATTCGTTACGCTAAGTGAGGACTCTGATGCATCGCGCGCGGTGGAGGGGGAAGCGCCACCATTTTGAGGTGATTTTTCTGCGTTTCGAGAATTCTATTTAGTTCAACTTTTGACTCGTAGAAGCTACGACGTTCGTTTGAGTTTCAATCGTTAGCTCTCATCAAAATTATCGATTTCATATATAAAACAATAGTGTAAAATAGTTACAGTGAATATATATGGTGTTAAAATAAAATATATATATATGTCAGCCTATACGCGACTTCTTAGTGTTCAAACGTGATTATAACATACATGAAATAGCGTATTTTATATTTTATATAGAAAATATTACCTGTTACGTACACGTATTCACGTGCAACACACGGCCGTGTCCATGACACAGCCACACCCTCCACGACGTTGGAAGAATGTTTCCTCGCATCCCTGGAAGTGCGCAGCCCTCAACACTCCCCAGTGCGAGCGCATTCCGGTTCGCCTGTGTGTCAGGCGACCCGCGAAGCTCCAGCGGGTTTTCAAGAAGTAGTAGTCTCGTTCATCGGACAGCTACGCGGCGCCGGAAGTTCCTCCCACGGGTTATGCTTCCCGCACAGCTCGGACGAACGGAAGAACGAACATTCTTGGTTACTAGTTAGTTGAAAGGCGCCCCGATGAACGACGATGTTTATAACAAACACCTTAATTGAATACACACGAAATATTTACTAAAGATTAAATTTCTTTCAGTATTGTGAAAATGAAAAAAATATTTCCGATATATATCAAATAAAAAAAATAATTGACAAAAAAAAAATTTAAAACGCTTTTTTTTTTTTTAGCTTTACTTGTAACTATGTAATTAGATTTTTGAAGTCGATTTTAACCTACTTATAATTGTCGTATCCACAAGTATATGTTGAAAGCATATGTTCTTCGGATGACAATACAATAATTTCATGACTATAATCTGAAGGGTCAACGGTTGACTTGTGAAACATTACCTGTGATCTGTGACATTTGACCTGTGATCTGTGGCGTGACGAGTGATTTGTGGCATGTCACCTGTGTTCTGTGACATGGGTAGAGACCGGAAAAATTCGCGGGTTCAATTATCTGCAGGATGAACTCCATAGTTTACACGTACACTCGGTCAAATGTCACCCACTCATTGGCTGCTGTCTTGTGAGACGTCCCAGAGTAGTAGCCTGTGATTCGATAAAGCTTTGGTTGGGTGTTTCTCATTGGCCCAGCGTCATCCAGGTGAGTTGTGAGCCAATAGCAGAGGCAGCACTGAGGTATAACTATTTGTATTTTAGCCTATCACAAAATGAATTCGCGAATTTTTCCGGTCTCTAGCGATAGGCTAGAAGTCAAATACATATACCTTTTAGATGATTTTGCTATTGGCTTACTGTTCATCTGTACGAACCTCAACCAATTAAGGATCGAATCACAGACAAACCAGCTGAGACGACTCACAAGTCAGCAGCCAATGAACTGGCGTTATTTGCCCAAGTGTACAGGGGAATGTGCAGTCTATCCTGAAGGACATTGAAACCGCGAATTGTTCCGGTCCCTAGACATGGGACATGTGATCTGTGGCACGCGACCTGTGATCTGTGACATATGACCGGTGACCTATGACACGTTACCCGTGAAACGTGACATGTAACCTGTCTCCCGTAACATGGGACGTGTGACCTGTGACCTGTGACCTGGAACCTTTTACATGTGTTCTGTGAGATGTCCTCCAAGAAGCACACTTTCAGTGTTCTTATGATCGTCCATGTTACGCCTTAAAATAGTATTAACCACGCAATGTTTAATGTTATGTACGAACCTTAACAGTAAGAAACAAGCAACAGTGTATTGAGGGATATAATGACACAAAAAAGGTTTTGCAATCGACTTGCGTCTCTTCATATGTAAAAATGCTGCATGGTTCCATCTTGGATATTAGATAAAGATTAGCTTATAAGCAGTTCCCTGAGTAATAATCAACTTAAAAGCGGGGCCTCTAGTGAGATCTAAAATATATTAAGAGAAATAATTAGAAATAAATTATAGTAAAATATTATAAAATTTAAAAATATTAGTAATTTTAATACACTTTTTTTCAAATACTAATCTTGAATTTGATTAATAAAAAAATTCCTGGAATAAGAATCTAGCTCTCAGGACTAAAAAAATATACGAGAATTAACATAGAAATTAAAGTTTTGAATGAACTATTGTAGTTTTATTTTTTTATTTGTAGCTTCATCCCTAGAAAAATAAATAAATTTCGTAAATGAGTTCACCACCTGCAGTCATGGCTGCCCGTCTCAGCAGTTCCCTTTTCACGAAATTACTTCTACCAAATGCGTTTACCAAAATATTAAATTGTTTTCACAACAAAAATAAAGTAGTGCTAATATTAAATTGTTATTTATTTATTATTCCTTGTTGACGAACAGGTAATTTAATTAGACAGGGAACAAGGGAGGAGGGGAATCATGCCTGTCCCCATGTTTTGACGTGAATACGTCTTTAAAATTGCTTCCATAGCGGGAGGCAATTCGAAGAACGAATGTTAACAAAATCGGGAGATACAGTTTGGTGTTGCAGCTACATATCTATAATCTCCATCCAAAATTTAATTACACCACCGGATATCTAAAGTATCAAATAATTATTTGCGCTAAGTGAGGACTGTGACGCATCGCGCGCGGTGGAGGGGGAAGCGCCGCCATCTTAAGGTCATTTTGCTGCGTTTCGAGATTTCTATTTAGTAGGTATAACTTTTGACTCGGAGAAGCTACGACGTTCGTTTGAGTTTTAATCGTCAGCTCTCGTCAAACTCTATCGATTGCATATATATAACATTAGTGTAAAATAGTTACAGTGAATATATATGGTGTTAAAGTAAAAATGGGGTGTGGCTGTGTGTTATCACCTGTTACCTACACGTGTTCACGTATAACACACGGCCGGGTCCATGGCACAGCCACATCCTATTTTTTTTGACGTGACAACGTCTAATAAATCGATGAACGCCGGCTGCCCGCACGAACACGGATGACTCATTGTCCCGTTGCGTTTTTTAGGGGTATCTCCTATTTACCCTGAGGATTGTGCCGCACCTCGAGCTAACCCCACACATTGTGTGAGCGGAAGGTAGAGAGCCGCGCTTGCAGAAAGGTCGGACAATACCCCCCCTCAACGTGGGCCGAAGGGTGGCAACGATCCAAGGCCATCAGTCGGTAGACCTTCACGGTTGAAGAGCCATAGAGCTAGCCCGCCATAAGACCTTGGACGGCTAAGAGGGTATAACCCCGCCGGGAGGCGGAGGTTGCAATTAAAGGAGATAAGGCGCAATTCGGTGAAGGGAAAGTGAAGAGACGCAAAAGAGAAAATGCATTGGTACGAGGAGTTGCTTGCTCCTCCCCAGAACCCACTCAAAGGGGACTGGGGACAACGCCGTAAGGCAATGTAAAAAGCACAAACAGAATTTTCAATGGCACCAAGCAAGATCCCTGTCTGGGTCGACAGGATCTTGGATACTAAAACCAATTGGACTTCAATTCCTGTGCCCACAACACAGGAAAAAAGATGGATACTGGCAGTGTATCCCATCATTCATGGCCAAGACCCAAATATTGTAAAGCTAGTCTTTGCAGATTTGGTAAAGAAAGAGGATGGAGACGAAGAAAGTACTACAAACAAAACTGAGGAGGTGGATCCCTCAAGTACTGAGCAAGCAATGCTTGCAAAAGCAGAGATACTCTTGCAAGAGCTTACAGAGTATACAACTACTGATATTTCCAAGGTCAACAAAGTGGCCTCAAACTATATCCTCCCAAGGATTGTTCAGCTAAAGGGCTTACTGGACAGATCCTTGCTGGAAAATTCAAAGCTCAGAGGAACAATCGAACAACTTGAGGTAAGGAAAACTAATGAAGTTCCTCTAAGACCGACATTTGCTTCAATAATGAAGCAGGATAAAAAAGGTGAAAAGGTCAATGATGAGCAATGGACGACCATCCGTCCTAAGAAACAATTAATCATCGCCTACCCTGACGATGACAAACAGACAAGTGAGGAAACTAAGAAAAAACTGATGGCAAATGTTAACCCCATGCAAGATCAATTGCACGTGAAAGGGGTAAGGAAAGTGGCGAGGGGAGGCGTCATGATCGAGGCCGACGAAGTGTCTTTAGAAAAGATCAAGAATACAGAGCGATTGCGAGCACTTGGCTTAAGGTTTGAGAAACCAAAAAGCAGGGGTCCCAAAGTCATCATTTATGATGTACCTAGGGATATGGACAAAGAAGATCTCCTGGAAACAGTCCACTTGCAAAACCTGCGGGAATCTGAGATCCCAAAGGACACATTTGTGAGAGATACGATTGTACGCATGCGCAAAGGCCCCAAGGAAAATAAAGACAAGGTACACATTGTCTTTGAATGCACCTCTAAGATCAGGAATTTACTCATGATGAAAGGTCACATTTATATTGGTTTTTCCTCTTGCAAAATTAAGGACTATATTGTAGCAACCAGATGCTACAAATGCCAAGGCTATGGCCACACGGCACAAAAATGCAGAGGCCAACTGACCTGTTCAGCATGTGGCGATGTTGGACATAAATTCGAGGAGTGCAAACATAAGAGTAATGGGGACAAATGCGCTAACTGCAAAAAGGCCAAAAGAGAGTACAATCACAGAGTAGACTCAACGGACTGTCCTGAGTACCAAAAGGCACTATCCAGGGAGTTAGACAGGATTGAATATGAATAGTCTAACCAGCATAAAATTTGGGCAAATAAACCTGCAAGGCTCGGCGGTCGCATCTGCAGAAATGGCAAAGTACGCCATTAAAGAAAAACTGGATATCGTGCTCATCCAGGAACCTTATGTTGTCAGAGGTGAAATACGTGAGATACCAAGGAAAATCTACAGTGCTGGAGATAATCCTAAAGCAGCAATATGGGTAAGGGATCCAGACAGAACAGTCCTACTGATGTCTTCGATCAGCAACGAACACCATGTTTGTCTGAGCCTGGAACTGGGGCAAAGGAGGGTGTTCTTGGTATCATCCTACTTCCAGTTTTCGGATGAGACTGAAACGCATTTACGAAACTGGGACAAAATCTTGGCTGTCGTACGAACTGAGAGAGTGATAATCTGTGGAGATGTAAATGCAAAATCGGAGATGTGGGGATCTCCAATAACAAACGAAAAAGGTATGCAGGTTGCACAATATATAACGGCAAAAGATCTTTGGATTGTGAACACCCCAGGATCAATGGCAACCTACGTCTCACCGGCACGAGACACAGAGTCATACATCGATGTCACTCTCTCAGACATAAGAACACATAAAAACATCAGGGACTGGGATGTACTGGATGAAATCACCAGTGATCATAAACTCATTAGATTCGAGCTGCACGAAACAATATCAGAGTGCATTAAAAACGAAAAAGGGAAAAGATACGGATGCAAAAATGTAGATTGGTATCAGTTTGACAAGACACTAGTCAGGGAAATGGATGAGTACGATCTAAAGAAGATGAACGACCCCGATCATGACGCCAACCTGTTGAAGGAAGCCATCATTAATACATGCAACAAACATATGACTGTCCTCAGTAATCGTGATAAGGGAGGCAGTTGGTGGACGTGCGAGCTGGAGACCATGAGGAAAAATGTGAGAAACAAAAGAAAACAACTAAAGAGACAAATGACACCAGCTCTGAGGAACTTGCACCTTGAGGAATATAGATCTATTCGAAAAAGATATACAACAATGATCAAGTCTGCCAAAAAGGACCCTTGGAGGAAACTAGTTACAGAAAAGAGGAACCAAGACCCCTGGGGACTAGTTTACAAATTATGTGCAAACAAGATGAAAAGTCCTATCGAGTTACCTGGCCTTGTCTTCAACGGCATACAGCTAACCACAGTACAAGAGAACCTAGTTCATATAATGGACGGGTTACTACCTGACGACGATCCTCTAATGGACACCTTCGAGCAGAGTGAAAAACGAAACACTACCTTAGTGGTACCAAATACGGAGAATACTCCGCCTTTTACAGTCAATGAGCTCAATTGGATCGTCAAGAACTTAAAACCGAAGAAGGCACCAGGTCACGATAGTATAACATCCGAAATCCTATGGAGGGTCTACAGCAGAACTCGATCACAATTGTTGGATCTATTTAACAACTGTTTGGAGCAAGGTGCATTTCCAAAAGACTGGAAGATTGGTGTCCTTAAAATACTCTATAAGGGCAAAGGCAAAGATCCCGGGTCTCTCAGCTCGTACCGTCCACTTACGATGCTTCCACTAATTGGAAAAATATATGAACTCTTACTATCGCAGAGGCTCGTGGACTTCCTGGAGTTTGAGCATGGCATCTGTGACAAGCAATATGGATTCAGGAAAGGGCGAAGTACAGAATTGGCAATTCTGGATGTGGTCAAGGAAATAAACACCTGTGGAAAGCAGTATGTACTGGCTGTCACTATTGACATCGCGGGGGCCTTCGATAATGCATGGTGGCCACAGATTCTGTGGAGGTTAAGAGAACTCAAGTGCCCACAGAATATCTACAAGAGCATACGAGCATTCTTTGAACAAAGAGTTTGTCTGTGTACAGTGGGACAAGCGGAACACCAAAAGCAACTTACCAAGGGGTGTCCCCAGGGTTCTGTTCTGGGTCCACTCCTATGGAATGTTCTATTTGACGAACTATTGCAGCAAGAACTACCTGAAGGCTGCACAATGTACGGGTACGCAGATGATGGATTGCTTATAATACCCGGTACATCCAGAAGAATGTTCGAAGAAAAGGCCGAAGAAGCCCTTGCGATCGTCAGTACATGGGCAGACAAATGCAAACTGAGAATTGCTCCTCACAAAATGGAAGCAATAATGCTAAAGGGCAAACTTAGCACACAAGACCACCAACAATTCGCTATAACGGAAGACCAGTCAAGGCTGTTACTGCGCTCAAATATCTTGGAGTCACCATAGATGCTCGTGCCCACTTCGGGAGTCACATAGCCAATGCAAGTAACAAAGCAATGGAGCTGTTTCATGCACTAAGAGCCGTAGCGCCCGCCAACTGGGGACTAGTGTACGATACACTAAAAACGATATATACTGGAGTCTTCCTTGGTGTCATCTGTTACGCGGCAGCAGTCTGGTACGCGGAAGTCAGCAAAGAACATAATAAAAGAACCGCACTAAGCTCGCAAAGAGCAGCTTTGTTAACAATAACAAAGGCGTACAGGACAACTTCAACTGAAGCACTACAGGTAATTGCGGGGGAGATCCCGATTGACCTGAAGATAAAGGAAAGAGGTGAACTAGCACTGCTTGCTGCACGAGAGGTGATCACTGAGGATGACAGATGGATCGCTAGACAAATAACACTAGACGAATGGCAAAAATGCTTGGACCAGTCAGGAAAGGGAAGATACTCGTATATTCTCTTCCCTGATATCCGGAAGAGACTCAAGCAAACATGGATAAAGCCTGATCACTATGTTACTCAATATCTCACAGGACATGGGAACTTCAAACAAAAACTGCATTCAATGAATCTGGTAGAGGACGAACTATGTGCTACATGTGAAGTTCCAGATACAGTAACACATGTCCTGAATGAATGCTCCAAAACACGAGATATCAGGGAGAGATATGCGAGAAACCCGGAACTGGCAGACCTAAGTATGGCAAACCTGGATCACATGCTACAGAAAAATAGCTTCAACATCTGGCGAGAATATGTGCATGAAATAGGCAAATGATTGGAAGAATTCGATGCATGGATGGCAACTGAAGGACAAGCCATAGAACACCATGGGGAGTGAAACGTGTATTAACAAAATATGGCCTTTCACTTGGAAACCTGTTTGTTTCGTCAGGGAGGGCAGAAATGCTGAACCTGTACAGAAAATAATTCTTGACCAACAACGAAGAACTAAGCACGAATATGCCAAACGCTTAGCAGAACTATATGAAACAGATCCAAAACAAAGGGAACTAATACTGTTTCAGAAAAGACAACAAGAACTATTGGACTATGAGATTAATGCTGTGCCGGGGATTCAACTGGAAGATCTCCCAGAGATACACCAAGTGGATGGATCAAGTGTAAATCCAGCAGAAATATATGCCAAGTTCGAATATGATCTGCGAATGTCACGGCTCGATGAGCCTAAGATCCAGAAGGCTGCCATTGCTGTGGTACTCCGCAGCATGGAAGGAGGAGACAAGATCAACTTCCCAAACATGGATGCAGTAGACAGGCATATGCTGGCAAGGAACAACATCCCTCTGGAGATCGAACAGTTGAAAGAGCTGTTACAGGTTAACTTCTCAAGACTAGGAATGAACATCGATTTCCTAGAACTCAAAAGGCAAGCTGAAAGGACCTATGGTCGATTCGTGTTCGATCATACACAACCTTTTAATGGATACAAGCTCGTCAAAAGGTTGTAGAGAGTCCTCCAGCAAGGCAAGCCAAATCACAACACGAACCAGAAGAGACATTCATAGTCAGATTACCACCAATGACTATTTTTACCAAAGAAGACCTATTCAGGGTTTAACACCCCTGAATAAGGATTTTATCAGACCTGACATCATGGATTTTACAACAGAAGACGGAACAAGAGTGACAGGAAGGGAATCAGAAAGCAGGAGTCGGAAAGAGGCTGCGGACGCAGCAGGAAGGCAAAGAAGAGAGTTTTTATTAAGGACAAGTCAAGAAGGAACAGATCGAAAACCCAAAGAAAGGCGGTGGGATCAGTGCCCGCATTATGGGTCTGCACTGGGTACAGGAAACTGTCCCAATGCAGGAACATGCATGAGATCCCACGTGGCTTGACATGAAGTGTTTTTAACATCCACCGTCGTGCAACAATTTTTATGCGTGGACGCAAGAGTAAACGGAATTTACAAACTGACAAAGCTTTATTCTGGCTGCTGGCACGGCGGTGAACAGAATGGATAAGTTGTTTAACCTTCGACACATCACGTGGGGTCTTTCTGGACCCCACGAAAATGTTTCACTTCGTAGCATTCATATGTTTAGCCTGTGACTTATGTTATTTTAGGACATTTCTTTAAAATGTGTTTTAGGTGCTTTGTTCAAATTCTGGAAATGTTTGGTTTCAAAATATCTGTGTAATAAATATTTTAACTTTAAGTCTCTTTCACAGTGCACTTGGGGTCTTTTGTACCCCCACTCAAAGATAACTTATATCTAATGTATAAAATTAATTTTCAAAAAATTTATCTTTATATTATTGCTTGAGACAACGGAGCTAGAAATAACTCTACTGGCAGTTCCTAAATGAGTAAACAGATAGCGCTAATGGTATCCTCTTGGCGCATCAGCTATCGCAACTGCTCGGCAGTTGTATTTGTACCCATGAGTTTTGTTGCGTGGAGTGATTGTGTTACTAGTTTTGAACTATCATTATTTAGCGTTATATTTTACAAGTTGTGGAGACGTGATTATAAAATTGCATATTCTTTAGGAACAATATATTCCACGAAACATGAATCGTAAAAGAAGAATATAGAAAAACATAAAATATGGATGAAGAAATTATGTAAGTAGCAGTACAATTTTAGTGCGCATTTTATCATTCAAAATGATGGCCTAGGCTGCTTATATATTTTTTATTTTACGAGCAAAAGTTTACTAGTGCTTTCAATACATTTTATCAATAGGATGTGTTCGCTTTGGGCATCTTTGTCGTCGTGCCCTATAAAAGTTCAAAGCAGATGTAACAAAGTGAGCTTGTTTTGACTCATAGAGAAAGCGTCCATTTACACTCTACAATGTTTTTTTCAAGTGCCATTTGCTTTTCTCGGGCGGTGGATCGTTTTTGATGTTCTACGGTTTGAAACATTTCATACCTTTTTTGTTTATTATAGCCTACTAATTTTCACAGGCATGGGAAGTTCATAAAAAATCGTATTCTCTAGCTACATTGTGTTCAGTAATTTTTTTACAATAATAACGTTCAAACACTTCACTATTTACAATATCTGATGCAAACTCTGGAGGTTGTGTGTTTGCTCTCGGTCGTGTGCATTATAGTGGTTTTTGCAACTATCATTCCAGAAAATAGTTGAAGTTCCTCAATGTCCATATTTCCAATTCCATGCCCATAAATTTGTTGTTCTTTTATAACGCCAATGCTGTTTCTAGGAAAAATTCAAAATATAAATAAATTATTTTATATTATATATATATATATATATATATATATATATATATATATATATATATATATTACACTTATATTGTACAGCATAAAAATAGCAATAAACAGACCAATAAAAATGTCCATCCCTGCATTCGAGTATTAGTAATAAATACAAGAAACTTGTTTTGGTATATTATACAATGCCACTTATTCCTTCCTTGCAAAAACTAAGATACTGTATTTTGTTCACAGTAACTATCTACAGTGGGCATCCGCTCACCTTGAAAATAAGGGTAAATGTTTTTGTTTATTTCAGAATTGAAGGCAAACGCCACTCCAGTGAAGAAGGAAGAAGTATATTACTAAAGATGTTGCAAGAGATAAGTGACAGTGAAAATATTTCAAGTTCAAGTGACAGTAATCCAACAACTGAAAATGAAAGTGATGCACTTGAAGATGAAGATTATCAAGATGATGCTTTACAAATATCAGATGATGACTCGGAAATAGAAAGTAACTTGTCTGGCCAGTATTACATAGCTAAAAATGGAATGAAATGGTTTAGGGATCCACCAACACAAAGGCAAACGTTGAAGCACAATATAGTTCGTGATAAACCTGGAGTGAAGTGTAATCGCCCGGGTTCAGTAAAAGAAGCATTTGGGACATTTGTGACACCAGAAATGGTCAGTACTATTGTAAGGGAAACTAATAGAGAAGCGGAACGAGTTATGAATGATTGTAATATATCAGATGCGAACACTGAACATAAAATATGGAAAGATACAAACGAAATGGAAATTGAGGCTTACATTGGACTATTGTTGTGTGCTGGTGTGTATCGTGCTAACAGAGAAGAGCTCAGTGAGCTATGGAATGAGGAACATGGCAGGCCAATATTCCGAGCTACTATGCCCTTGAAAAGATTCAAAGAGATAACAAAGATGATTCGTTTTGATAATAAGGCAACACGTGTGGCACGCCAACAGGAAGATAAACTTGCAGCTTTGCGTGAAATATGGGATACATTTGTACAGAAACTTTCAGAGTCATATGTACCTGGTTTTGACATGACAGTTGATGAACAGTTAGTTGGGTTTAGAGGAAAATGTCCTTTCCGTCAGTACATGAAGAGCAAACCAGCAAAATATGGCGTCAAAATTTGGTGGTTATGTGACTCTGATACATCTTTTCCGCTAAATGGCCAAATATATCTGGGCAAGCCCACACACGGTACGAGAGACCAAAACCAAGGCTCTAGGGTTGTCAATGAACTAGTCAGAAAATGGAAAAACAAAGGACGAAACATTGTTGCTGACAATTTTTTTACTAGTATTCCTTTGGTTCAACAGTTATTGAAAGAGAACACAACATTCGTGGGGACACTGCGTAAAAATAAGGTGGAAATTCCTAAGGAAATGTTGCCTCATAAATGTAGAGAAATCCATTCATCTGTATTTGGTTTTGCTGGTAATCTAACTATGGTGTCATATGTGCCTAAAAAATCCAGTTCAGTTATACTTATTTCGTCAATGCACCATTCCACAACTGTACAAGGAACTGAACAGAAGCCGGAGATAATAATGCACTACAATTCAAAGAAAGGAGGTGTAGATACACTGGACAAAATGGTGGCTACTTATAGTTGCAAACGTAACACAAGGCGCTGGCCACTTTTGTTATTTTATAATCTCCTGGATGTTGCTGGTATTGCATCACTTATCGTTTGGGTATTTTATAACCCTGAAGATTTTGGAAATGTAAAACACAAAAGGCGTCATTTTTTGTTACAACTGGGACGCCAGCTTGTTCATCCATACATAGAAAAAAGGCTGCAGAATGGTAAATGCATTCAGAAGGGTGTGAAAAGTGGCCTTCTTGCACTTGGCTACAAAAAGCAAACATCAAGTGAATATATTCCTACAAGTAACAAGAGAAAACGATGTCACTTGTGTCCAAGAACCAAAGATAAAAAAATTAAATCTGTGTGCAACTCCTGTGGATACAATGTATGCAGCTCGCATAGTGAAAACTTTGTCAAGTGTTCTAGCTGCGCTGCAGAGAGTGATTGAAAATTATATTGTGAATATAAAAATCGTTTTGTATGTCTGCAAATTAGACATACTATATAATTATGTGAGCATACATTTTCAAGAACAACAACATTGTGTGTTATAATGACATAAATATGTTATTTTGACAGGGACATTTCAAATGATTGAGAAATATGACTAAAAATGTAAAAATCATTAAAACTTTCTGTGGTTGTCCACATTCTTCCAAAGTGAAACATCTAAAATGTCGTAAAATATTATGAGTACAAATATGTAAATCACTACATGGCGTATTACATATATAAAATCTCAAATATTATTGGGGTCCTAAAAGACCCCATGTGCCCTAAAATGTTGTTGTAACGTGTAATTAGAACACTGGGTAGTGTAACATTAAAATAGATAATAAATACATGGTAATTTGTAACATTACAAGATATGTGCAACTTATATACATTTACCCACATTTTAAGTTGGGGTCTCAAAAGGCCCCAAGTGCACAGATATGTAACAAAACTAAGGTGATTTGTCGAAGGTTAAGGTCGAGGCAAGAGAATGGTGAAAACCATTCCAAAATCGGTACAAAGAACATCTGAGGCCAACATCCAGATGCTCAGCGAAACACCGGCTGTCATCTGGATGAAAAGAAGAAAAGTTAGTGCTCCTGGCTATACCCTAACGGGTTCAGACCTAGGAGGTGGAGGTGGAGAGGCATGGCCGGGCTTCGGCCCCAAACAACTTGTCCCGTTGCGCACATGTCCCGTTACTCTGTGTCCCGTTATGCTCATTGTACATTTGCGCCGCATCTATCTCTCTTCCACTTGATTGGAACAACCATCGATTTGACTTTTTCGAGGCTCATTAGACTTGAAACACTGCCGTTCGTTTCCTACTCTTCCTATCATCATCCTATCCTTAACAGAATAACACAGATTGGAAGAAGTTAAAAAGCAAACATGTATAAAAGTTATAGTTAAAATAATCTCTTCGTTAAAGTAATAAACATATTTGAATTAATGAGTGCAAATAAAAGTAAATTTACCAATTAAATTGTAGATTTCATTTCACTCCTTCTTTGTATCCATACAAAATAGTGATAATTCAATAAAAATGATTCAATTTTATTCATAAAAGTATGCAGTTTTGTTATGACGTTGTCACGTTAAACTATCGTCCGTAAATCGACTTTACAGACAACCAATTTTTTTATCATTGCTGCATGCTCTGTGCGCAGAAACCACGAGTCCTCATTCGCTGCCACAAGTACGAGGGGTAAATGCCCGTTAGTGCACACGTACTTCACTTGTGAATCTGTGGTGTGAACCGGTGAACTGTTAGTTATCTTGCAGGTAGATCAGTAGACTTCGTAGTCACCTGAGATTATACAGTGTAATTTGCTGAAATATTATAAATATATCCGCTCAGAAAAATAGTGGTATTCAGTTACAGAATAAAAATTTTGTAGATTCGCCAACCAAAGTGGAGTCGTTTCAACAAATGTTTCAGTCAATATATTTCACTTATGTGGTGCCAATTAAAATAAATTCTCATCTAGAGTATAAAACTCCATAAAACGGCATTAAGCATAAAAAATATCTTGAGGAACTAATTGTCCGTATTAAAAAAGGATGCCAATCTGTTATTTTATAAAAACACATGGAGGGTATCATTAAAAATACTTTTCTCTTAATTAAGTTTAATTTGAAATTGTTCCAGTTTTGGTTATATATAAATATATACTTACTTAAGAAACGAGGTAGTCGTGAATAATAACCTATGGATTTTCTCACGGTACTTGCGTGTTTTCCCAGCGAGATATTTCAATAGTGCTTATTCCGAGGTTTCCGTTTAACTTAATTTTAAAAGAGTGCATGCTGCTACACATTCTTCTCACATTTTTGTGAATACTTGGTGTGTACAATGTACCTTGCGTGATCCCCCAGTTATGTCTAATGGACACTCTTTGCATTTTATTCATACATCTGCTTTTCTGCCACAGCAGGAAAAGGTGACTGCCCCTGACAGCTTGCTTATAGGCAGCCTTCAGTTCATTTGTGTGCGTGCAGTAAACAACAATAATGGGGTAAGCTGTGGCTGTGGTTATTTGCTTTTCAAAATTATGAGAATATTTAGGAATTGAACTTGAAATATATTTTGGAATAAAGGAAAAGTATGAAAATTAAAAAAATAATATTTTTATGAAAATTTTATTTTTTCAACTTCTTATACCATTAGAGAAATAAACTTATGCAATGATAATAAAAATAACTATTAATAATAGTCGTAGTCATTATGTTACAAATGCAATTTTTTGTTCTGCGGAGTAAAAAATAGTTTTAATATGTCTAGGGTTGTTGTAACCTCAATTTGATACAGGATACAATGGAAATGGTCAGGAGAGGAATTTCATTTAAAGGTTAACCAAATAAAATTTCAAATCGTTATGATTTTCTGATTATATTTACTAATCAACATTTACATGTAAACTAATAATCAATTAATATATATTAAATGTTAAAAATTAATTTGTATAGTATATTTATGAGGTATATAATAATTATAATATTAAATAGAGTTATAAGCTGCATTCCATGAGATTATTTGGGACATAAAAAGCCCGGATTCATATAAGTATACAGGTACTTTTTTTTTATGCTCCGGCAAAACACGTCGAACTAATTCATTCAAATGTATTGCAGTATTGTGACAACTCATCCAGGACAATAATAGCTGTGCTAAGAGTGTTTTGAAACTGTGGCTGTGCAATGAGAAGCACTTGACTAGTGCTAGAAGTGAGAGCACCTGGAGTGTAGGAGAGGAGAGTACCAGGAGTGAAGGAGAGATGTGCACCAGTAGTATAGGAGAGTGAATAACTAGGGGTGTAGGAGAGAAGAGCCACAGAGGTGTAGGAGAGGAGAGCACCAGGAGTGCAGCAGAGGAGAGTACCGAGAGTGTAGGAGATGAAAGAACAGATAGTGTAGGAGAGTAGAGCCACAGGGGTGTAGGAGAGTAGAGCACCAGGAGTGCAGGAGAGTAGAGCGGCAGGAGTTTAGGAGGGAGAGTAGAGCAGCAGGAGTGTAGGAGGGAGAGTAGAGCGGCAGGAGTGTAGGAGGGAGAGTAGAGCGGCAGGAGTGTAGGAGGGAGAGTAGAGCAATAGGAGTGTAGGAGGGAGAGTAGAGCGGCAGGAGTGTAGGAGGGAGAGTAGAGCGGCAGGAGTGTAGGAGGGAGAGTAGAGCGGCAGGAGTGTAGGAGGGAGAGTAGAGCGGCAGGAGTGTAGGAGGGAGAGTAGAGCAGCAGGAGTGTAGGAGGGAGAGTAGAGCAGCAGGAGTGTAGGAGGGAGAGTAGAGCGGCAGGAGTGTAGGAGGGAGAGTAGAGCAGCAGGAGTGTAGGAGGGAGAGTAGAGCAGCAGGAGTGTAGGAGGGAGAGTAGAGCAGCAGGAGTGTAGGAGGGAGAGGAGAGCCACAGGGGTGTAGGAGAGGAGAGCAGCAGGAGTGTAGGAGAGTAGAGCAGCAGGAGTGCAGCAGCAGAGCGATCAGGCGAGGTCGCGGTCTCCCTCCGTGGCCGGCAGGTGCAGGTCGAGCCAGTGCTCCAGAACCGGCGCGCTCTCCCTACTCCACTGCGCGCGGGCCGTCATCTCCTGCAGCTTGGCCTGCACCACGGGCGCCGCGTTGCCCAGCTGGTCGCGCTTCTCGGCGAACACGCGCGCCACCTGCCGCCACCAGAGTTGCTGCACCCTCCCCCACACACCGGACACAGAGGAACACTGCGCCCGATGAGTCCTCTGGTGGCTCACTAGGGCCGCAGCACGCACGGAACCGCCTGTATCAGCCTTCTTCCTCAGGAACTCTTATTCATCGTTTTCTCTCGGAGGGGAAGCTGCCTTAGAGGCGTTCAGGCGTAATCTCACGGAGGGTAGCTTCGCACCACCGGTCGTTATGAGCCAGTGGCCCGTGCCTCCGCTTCCTGAGCAGGCACTGAGCAGCAGTAGGGTGAAACTAGCCTGTCTCACACCCAGTCGCCTATGTCTGGTTTCGTCAAACATTGTTCCATAACTAGAGACCTGCAAAATTCGCGGATTCAATGACCTCCAGGATAGACTCTACTACACTCTACACACTCGGGCAAATGCCACATGTTCATCGGCTGCTGACTTGTGAGTCGTCTCGACTGAGTGTCTGTGATTCGACACTTCTATGAGTGAGGGTCTCTAATTGGCCCCCATTGCTCCAGATTAACAGTGAACCAGTGGTAGAAGCAGCGATAAGGTATAATTATTTGAATTGTAGCATATCACGAAATGAATCCGCGAATTTTTCAGGTCTATATCCATAACTTAAATATATTTTGTCTAGTGAACAGTGACTGGCTCCTGCAAACATTGTCCTCTGCATAGTCAGTGGTATTAGTATTGCAATTATTTCTGGGAATGACCTTAACTTTAATAACACTGTCAATAGACACTAATTTATAGCCTCTTAAGGGGGAATAAGGTCCTGGTATCTTGGCTTTTCCATCTTTTTGCTATAAATATATATTTTTTTAACTATTTATCCCATTTTTTTTGTATGTCAAGGCACATATCACATCTTCTATAACTTCCATACCTTGCAGCAACCTCATATTTACTAACAGGCTCCAGTCTGTAGGCGCCACAACGAAATGGCTTATTATTTTCAGTGGGTTCAACAGTTCATAAGTATTGACCTCAACAAGTAGCAAAAACTAAGCCCTATGCCATGTAAAATATATAAAAATTAGCATTAAACTTTTATTGCAAGCTGTGTCAAAATATTTTAAATTTCAAGATGGCGAGGCCTAATCCTTCTTTACACGTGATCCTTGTCTTGACTTAGGCACATAATTTTAGTGTGAATAAACACGATGTTATGGTGTAGAAGCGTTTGAAACCCAGTTGGTGTCTTTCTGTCTCTATCTGCCCGCCAGAATTACGTTTCCACAACCCTTGACCTTGAAGCTCATTACAGACGGTTAGGGTAATGATCTTAGAATGAAGCATGCATGGAATGAATGCGTAAGTAAATGGGAGTACCCTGAGAAAACACGCTTGATAATGGCAACGTCCGTCATGTCTCAGACAGCGTTGAAATTCAGGTGTTCCTCAATGAGGGTTTAACCTTACTCATTAAGATCGGCGGCAAGTTGTCTGACCACTGCGCATAGGAGAACCCACAACTCTGGTTTACACGCGGAAAGCTGATTTGCTTATACTAATTTTGCTTAAAAGAAAGATGATTAAATGTTCTAATGAGTCCCACGCAGTCATTTTTATTAGTAAACAAAAATAACTTTTAATTTTGTAAGCCAAGAAAAACCAACTTTTTTTAAAGTATCTAACAGGGATTTCTCGGAAATAAGAAAAATGTCAGACATTGCTGTGAATAAGTGGGTATTCTCGGGGAAAGCCCTTTTTTAAAATAAACACACACACACTCATCTCTCTCACCGTCTGCCCCAACTCACATAATGAATCTTTCTTGTGGTTGAGTTGGTAAGTAATTTTTCTTGCTTCAAAAGGAAGTTTTGTAGGATATACATAATAAATAAACATCACAGGAAAAGAAACAAACTTCTGCACAAGTTTTTTATATATTTATTAAAAAATTTAATAGTTTGTGATAGTAACTGAAATCAGTCTTAAATAAATAAGGCTAGTGCTTCGAATTCAAAATAGTGAAGAAGTTAATTTAGAATCTACTAAACCCATGTTGTAGCTCCATGAGTGGGGTCCGGAAAAATTCGCGGGTTCAAAGACATGTAGGATGAACTCCATAGTTCTACGTACTCGGTCAAATGTCACCCACTCATTGGCTGCTTTCTTGTGAGACGTCCCAACGTAGCAGATTGTGATTCGATAAAGCTTTGGTCGGGTGTTTCTCACTGGCCCTGAGTCATCCAGGTGAGTTGTGAGCCAATAGCAGAGGCAGCACTGAGGTTTAAGTATTTGTATTTTAGCCTATCGCGAAATGAATTCGCGAATTTTTCCGGTCTCTATCCACGAGTGTCCATTCACTCGCTCAGTTCCACTCATACTCACCATTTTCACTTCTTCTTCGGTATTGAAATTCGTCATAGCGTTTTCTATTAAGTCCACCCACAGATCAGGTTTGTCTTCCAATCTGGAAAGTATAGAACACATTTCAATTTTACCTGCCAGCAATTGCCTTTATATGATGTTTACCTGTACTCAATTATAATTTTCGCGAAGAAAGAAATGGTTTGTTTCGCCCTGGCAAAATGTGGCCAGAATAAATAATTATTTTATTGACACAATTGAGTTTGTAACCTTCAAATTTAGTCAGCGACAATAACAGTTACCAGCTCGAGCGTTAGGAGACTGTAGTCTAAAACAAAAGTCAATTAAACTGAGAATTTATCCTATGGTTTTATTACATATATCTTACTTTTTTGCATCGCATATTGCGACATGACTTGGCTATTTAAAGCTGAACAAACTGGGAATTAGTGAACATTTTATCGACTGCTGTCTTTGCTGCAATACATATTATTGCTGGTTTTAATTGACCATGTGTGACATGCAGGGTACTCATTTATATATAGACTGTTTGGTAGAAAGACCAAAAAATAATGCAAATTTTAATTAAGTTTATTTTTAAAAAATTCTCTAGTTTATACTCTTTCCAACGGTATGCTACATGCCATAGAAATAATCCATTATGTGGAATAATTGTTCGTATGCTTTTCTGTTAGTACGCACAATTATCCCACGAACAGTTAACTACTAACTATATTTAATAAAAACATCATAAACGCAACAAGTCTTTTCTTAACCCTGCTTCCGGAAAATATATCGTATCTCGTATATTTACCAAATAATGGATGATTTTAATGACATGTAGCTTACGATTGGAAAGGGTATGAACTAGAGCATTTTTAAAAGGAAATGTGAAATTAAATGAATTTATAATTTGATATTATTTAATACATTTACACATTTTTGGGACTATAAAAGTGCATAATTCATTTTCTTGAAACCAATTGTATCGAATATGATTTATTAAAAATACAAATACATAGCAGAATACAACAAAAGTTATTTTGTGCTATTAAAACCTCAAACAAAAAGGTTATGATGAAATAAAGGCGAGATTCAAATTAAATTGAAAACAAAATTACATAACTCCATTACCGTGGCACTTGAAACATTGGGTCTTTGGGTTATAACTAGTCAATGACCTTCCCAGTTCTTAAAAAAGTTGTGTTGGTCCTTCTACCAAACATCCTGTACATATTTACCACTGGTTCAAGATATTTCAGGGAATACAAAATAAGCTATGATTTGATATGGCAATTTATCGCGAAAATATATCGTTACAATGTAACTTGCGAAACAAAAAAAGGTTCCCTTCTCTGTTATGATTGTAATAAGTATGACTTGATGAGGGCTCTTGGACATACGCCATTGCTAAGCACATGTATGTCTGTTATAGACATACATGTGCTTAGCAATGGCGTATGTCCAAAAGATTACATCAAGTCATGCACTTCCATTGCACAAATCTTTGAAAGATAATTGTAATAGGTATCTTTAATGCAGTGCAGTAACTTTCATATAAACCACGGCCTTTCCCTAGTATATTAACTGTATATAAATTGTCCTATTAAAGTTCTGAACTGCTTAATATGCCAATCAGAGTTATTAGGAAAAGACAAGACACGAATATAAAGGAAATAAATCGCTTTCTAACATATTGACAGGTTGATTTGGTTAGGATAGCTACATTAAAGATACTGTGAAATCATGCGAACGGTTTCCTAGCCCTGGATAACTACATATTAAAAAGTTATTTGCTAAGCAACCATAAACTGATTTTACAGTATTTTTAAATGTAGCTATACTTACCTAATGTAACCAACCATCCACAATGTTTTAAAGTATTTATAATGTAGCTAACCTATCCTAATCGACCGCAAAATTTAATGCCACACCGGTTTATACAATGAGATAGAACGGGGAAAAAAAAGCGAGCATGAACTTCAGGGAACTTCGGGTGTGGCTCTCTCGTCTGTTGAAAGAAGGCTTGCCAAGGGGAGTATTCGGGTCTGTGCAATATAGAATGTACATCATAGGCTTCCCGTTTCCGAGCCCGGCGCATGAGTTACACGAGTACTGACCCTTGGCGCAGGGCCTCCCAGTTGTCCCCCAGGAAGGAGAACATGGTGGAGTAGCCGCTGTGGTGGGCGCTCAGCTGGTTCACCACGGTGTGTCGATCCTCGTCCGAGAAGCCCGTGTCCCTCACCAGCAGGGCGGTCCTCAGCAGTCTGTGGCCCACAGAACAAGGAGGGAAACAAACAAGTGCGACTCTCACAGTGGAAACTGAAACCACTTGCAGAACAATGTTCGCAGTCTTTCACGGCCATTGTCTGACGTAGCTTGGCTTCTGGGTTGTAGCCGCGTCCTTGGCGAATAATTAAACCGACGCTTCGGTCGACATTGCAGTCGCCATCATCAGGGAGCAGTTGCCTACTGTACAAATTTCCATACATTTTTTTTGGGTCTTTTGCCAGGGTTACGGTGGTCTCTAAATTTTTTTGTACACCATCCGTTGTTCTATACTTTGAGTCGTGAACTATATTTTACAATATTATCCGGGATAATCTCGTTGGCAAGGTAAAAAAATATAGTCAAAACAAATCAAATCACTACATTCTATGAACAAGTTATGACAACCGAATACTTTTAACATAATCATATCCGATTGCAAAGTATTCAAATTCTTACAACAACAAAATAAAATAGTTTGCCATAACTGAACTCTTGCATGCTTATAATGAATAACATAACGGACTTCTTTTGAAAATTAATTTATCTATTTGAGGTGTTAATTGAAGAAAATTATTTTATGCCTTACATATATTTCAAAACAGTTTTAAATCTTTTTGTTAACTACGCATGTTGCCATCATTGGTTTACATTGTAGAACTTTCAAAAACAGACGATAAAAAAAATGACACTTGAATTGGTTTACATACGTTTCTCCAAACAACACACAATTCTGTAAAATTATTTAACTAAAATATATTTTGTGAAAGTATGTATTATGATATATAAATCATCAATTATCAATTATTTCCTACAGTGAAACTGAGATTTATAAATCACTGTAACATTTATAATCTCTCAAAAAAACATGCCGTCTTCGTCCACAATGATACGTGAACGCAATATTTCCGTTGGCAAATAAGCTAACAAGTGTCGAAGCCACAGATTTTACTCTGCAGCTTGCAACTATGGTCTTTCTAATAACTGTTGGTGGGTTTAGGGTTCAATAAGCTAACAAGTGTAGAAACCACAGTATTTCACTATGCAGCCTGCAAGCATGGTCTTTCTAGTTGCAGTTGAAGGGTTCAGGTTCCAATAAGCTAACGAGTGTAGAAGCCACAGTATTTTACTCTGCAGCTTGCAAGCATGGTCTTTCTAATCGGTGTTGAAGGGTTCAGGGTCCAACAAGCTAACGAGTGTAGAAGCCACAGTATTTTACTCTGCAGCTTGCAAGCATGGTCTTTCTAATCGGTGTTGAAGGGTTCAGGGTCCAACAAGCTAACGAGTGTAGAAGCCACAGTATTTTACTCTGCAGCTTGCAAGCATGGTCTTTCTAATCGGTGTTGAAGGGTTCAGGGTCCAACAAGCTAACGAGTGTAGAAGCCACAGTATTTTACTCTGCAGCTTGCAAGCATGGTCTTTCTAATCGGTGTTGAAGGGTTCAGGGTCCAACAAGCTAACGAGTGTAGAAGCCACAGTATTTTACTCTGCAGCTTGCAAGCATGGTCTTTCTAATCGGTGTTGCAGGGTTCAGGGTCCAACAAGCTAACGAGTGTAGAAGCCACAGTATTTTACTCTGCAGCTTGCAAGCATGGTCTTTCTAATCGGTGTTGAAGGGTTCAGGGTCCAACAAGCTAACGAGTGTAGAAGCCACAGTATTTTACTCTGCAGCTTGCAAGCATGGTCTTTCTAATCGCTGACTTGATGTAAGTTTTTGGACATATGCCATTGCTAAAAACTTTTTCTGTTGAAGAAAAACTAAAAAATAAAAATAAATAAATATATAAATAAAACCCAAAAAAAGACAAAAAACACAAAATTAAGCAAAAAATTGCTGTTGTCAACAAGGATATAAACACCACAAAATATTCCGTGACAGGAATATGGTCAACAAAACAAAAAAAACAAAGAAAAATGTACTAAGAGAACGAAAAATTCACAAATGATGACGACACAGAATATTGAACCCAAAAAATTCAGCACAACGGTTGAAACGAAACAAAACACGACAAAACGAAACAAACACAATAGTTTTCCAAAACAGAATAGAACGATAAAAAAAAACCACAATTGATGAGAGCAAAAAAATATTGAACCCAAAAGAATTCAGCACAACAGTTGAGACGAGACAAAAAACACGACAAAACGAAAAAGACCAAACGAACACAATAGTTTTACCAAAACAGAAACAAGCGACGTTTCGGGAACTGCAATCTGCTCCCGTCCACAGGCAGAGACGCACATGGTACGGAAACACAGGCGCGACTCTGTTGAAGAAAAACTAAAAAATAAAAATAAAGAAATATATAAATAAAACCCCAAAAAAGACAAAAAACACAAAATTATGCAAAAAATTGCTGTTTTCAACAAGGATATAAACACCACAAAATATTCCGTGACAGGAATATGGTTGTTGAAGAAAAACTAAAAAATAAAAATAAAGAAATATATAAATAAAACCCCAAAAAAGACAAAAAACACAAAATTATGCAAAAAATTGCTGTTGTCAACAAGGATATAAACACCACAAAATATTCCGTGACAGGAATATGGTTGTTGAAGAAAAACTAAAAAATAAAAATAAAGAAATATATAAATAAAACCCCAAAAAAGACAAAAAACACAAAATTATGCAAAACATTGCTGTTGTCAACAAGGATATAAACACCACAAAATATTCCGTGACAGGAATATGGTTGTTGAAGAAAAACTAAAAAATAAAAATAAAGAAATATATAAATAAAACCCCAAAAAACACAAAAAACACAAAATTATGCAAAAAATTGCTGTTTTCAACAAGGATATAAACACCACAAAATATTCCGTGACAGGAATATGGTTGTTGAAGAAAAACTAAAAAATAAAAATAAAGAAATATATAAATAAAACCCAAAAAAGACAAAAAAAACACAAAATTAAGCAAAAAATTGCTGTTGTCAACAAGGATATAAACACCACAAAATATTCCGTGACAGGAATATGGTTATTTTTATTTTTTAGTTTTTCTTCAACAGAAAACGTTTTTAGCAATGGCATATGTCCAAAAACTTACATCAAGTCATGCACTCCCATTGCTCAAATCTTTCAAAGATAATACTTTCTAATCACTGTTGGGGGTTCAGGGTCCAATGATCTAACAAGTGTCGAAGTCACAGTATTTTACTCTGCAACTTGCAAGCATGTTCTTTCTAGTCACTGTTAAAGTGTCCAGGGTCCAATAAGCTAACAAGTGTCGAAGCCACAATATTTTACTCTGCAACTTGCAAGCATGGTCTTTCTAGTCGCTGTTGAAGGGTCAATGGTCCAATAAGCTAATAAGTGTCGAAGCCACTGTATTTTATTCTGCAACTTGCAAGCATGGTCTTTATAATCGATGTTGAAGGGTTCAGGGTCCAATAAGCTAACAAGTGTTGAGGCCACAGTATTTTACTCTGCAGCTCGTGGGTCGAGGGTCCAACTGTACCTCTCGACCTTGTCCGGTTGTCTGGCGCAGTTGGTGATGAGCTTGACTTGTCTGGGCGACCTCGAGTCCTGCCTCTGCCTCAGCATGTCCATCAGCCTGGTGAGTGCGCGCTCGAACTGCTCCATGCTGCCATGCCTCACGGTCAGGCATATCGCATCCCTGAGAACATCCGCAGCATGTTTGGAACAGGAAAAAACATCTCCTTGTATTTAATGGCTAATGGGTTTGGGGTCATAGCAATCATATATTGTTCGTTATTTAAATTTACCTTCTTTTAAGGTAGGAAGCACACAGAATGGATTTTGTGGATACTCTAATTGAGTGACTTTAAGAACATATTTTCACAATTATTGTCATCCTTCCTAATGGATTCATTATGACCACTGAATTATTTTACGATAGTTGATGAAGCCAAACGTATAACACTTCAGGAATTCCATTGATCTAATATTCCTTAACTATGTAAATTTTTGAATAGCAAAAAGGTTACAAAAACGTTTGCATCCAATATTGCGTATTTCAGTTATTACCTCTCCCTTTTGAAACAAACAGCCTGGGCTACTAGAGACCCTATCAATTTACATTATATATTTTTATGAGGCTAAAATTCGTAGTGTTAAAAGGTTATGTAGACCTACTCAGGAACTAGTCAACTGTTGAATGGTTAGAACATTTACTAGAAGCTACTGGCTGAAGCCCTTCTAAGGCCTTTCAACAACAAACTTACTTCTACGACTTCATTATTATGTACCAGTCTGTTGGCATAATAAATTGCAAAAGGGTGAAGTATCTAGGGGTGGGTACACGTGTTTGATTCCCGGCTGGATCGATGTTGCAAATCCCTGCATGAATAGAATTAAGTGAAAAATTAAAACATCTAATTGTTTAGCAATGCAGACATGACTGTCGAGGGATCTCTCCCCTTTCATTTGGTAACCCAGCCCTCTTAGCATGAGCCCTACTGGCCTGGGGCCCCCACGGGCTTGGATATGGAATACGCCGTATACGCGAAACAGGAGAGGTGTTAGAGATCCAGCTATGTCCAGAGGCTGAGGCTACCCATCCCAGCTTAGACACCACCTTCACCCCCTGAGCCAGCTTAACCAGCTGAGTGCCTACCACAACTGCTACTCCACCATGTTCTCCTTCCTGGTGGACAACTGGGAGTCCCTGCGCCAGGGGTCAGTACTGGCGCCCTGGGTTTGGAAACACCTCAGTTGCTATTTACATAGTTCATTTTTCAAAAATCCACTATCTTGCCGGTCTCGGCGATGAAGTGATGAAGTCGGCGCACCTGACTAGAGGGTCGTGGGTTCGAGTCCCACAGGGATGGGGGCTTTTAAAACTAGTTTACTCTTAAAGTCATTCCCTTATATGGCTTTTGGATTGGTGTATAAATGGTACAGAATTACCTAAAAAAAATTTAGTTCCTACTTACTTCCTATCAAATTTAGGGCGATTATCGTTACGAAACTTGACGATGTGTTAGAACGCGATGTATTTCCTTTATATTCGCGTCATGTCACTCAGGTAACCAGACAATTGGCTGTGTTCTTGGCTGTTAGACGTTATCAGCAAGCAGTGCAGACAGCGAGGAAATGCTTGGACTGGGAGGACGACCAGCGGTACCGCTGGCGGGAGCTCACGTGGTCTTGGATGAGGGGTCGCTTCCGCCCCGGGCCCAGGCCTCGAACAGCGCGATCTGCCGCTGGGTGGGTTTCTGGTTGGACAGGCGCTTCATGATGTACCGCAGCACCCTGTACACGTTCTTCTCGTCGTCTTGGTTCCCGCGCAGGTGGCCCATCTTCTCCATGGCGCGTGTCGTCAGCTGCCCCACGTACCTCTGCGGGGACAACTTCGTTACTTACAGGTCACTCTACTGCTTTACCACAGCTGCAGGTGTCCGCAAGTTCAGTTAATTTATCTTATAATCCTTCATCTTGCTTACCAGCTCGCAGGGGAATAACGTACAAACTATCTCATTCCGAAAAAAAAAACATATTTCCCAAAGTTGGTTGTACCCAAGAACCTGGGAATTAGGTGGTATGCTGACAACCACACCCAAACAACATGTTATGTTAAAATGACATGACCAAACACTCCAAAGAATCTAGTAGATGCATACCCACCATTACTTTAATCACCCTCTCTTTATGGCACTGCCTTAACCATTAGAAGTTGCTGAGGAATGACTAATTTGCTGTATTTCTCGATTAGTCTATGGTGGCGAGAGGAAGATAGCGTATTAACGACACCAGCATTGCAGTTATCACCATTTGCACCACAATTCTCTATCTTGTCCACAATGAGGGAAATTGCTTGAACGGGAGTATATTACATGTTTCCTTGCAGCAACTGCTTTCTTTCCCACAGATCATCCCTTCCCCTTGTGTATCATGTGACACCGTGATGTCTTAGGGCAGGCACCTCAAGTCATCCATTAACTCTTGTCATGCAAGAAGATTTCTAAGTGCACAAACAGCATATGAAGTGATTCTAACCTTGAACTTCTCACCAACTGTTGTTCCATCCAGAAACGTACTGATGTGGTAGAACATACTGAACATGACCTCCCACACATCATGCTCAGTCTCGTCCTCGAGGAACAATGTCATGTTCATGGCGGTGTTGAAGTTGAGTTCGCCGGCGAACGCCAGGTTCCAAGAGTCTCGCAGCAGTTTTGTCCTCACGGCCACTGGCAGCACCTTCCTGTGGAGGGCTTCCGCCAGCAGGGCCCAGTTGGTGGGGTCGTAGTTAACCATGAACATACCTGTCGAGGGAGGATCACCAACAATCAAGACTATCAGCACTAGGCCGTGTTCAGCTGCAACTGTTGTCCCGAATATAGCAGGGTCTTAGCTCACTTTGAACATATCTGTCAAGAAACATGATTGGAGTTCAACCCAACACAAACTATACACATTGGGAGGTCTCCTACAATAGTGATTGTGTGTTTAAAAAATAAATTGTGGTTTTCCTCTCTCCTGAAAGAGAAGTGCCGAGAATTATCTATTGCACCCTCTATGTTGTATGCTAGAACTAGATATCCCAAGAAATTCAGGTTCGTGGTTTATTGTGAATGTGCCTTTCGAAGTAGTGAGACAAGATCAAGAATGAATTTCACTCTAGAATCCCCATACTTTCTAGACTGCAAGAATTTGAGAAAAGATTAATGATTATATGTTATGGTTGTCCCGTGACACCGGAGCATAACATTAGCGAAATGCGCGTGTTTCCAATACTGGACATGTCTATTCCCTTATGTGTTGGCAACCGTAGGCAGCTCGCTAGCTTAGAACTCACTTCACTTAGAAGATACCAGTCCATTTCATTGTCACATGGCTCGGAAGTGTTGTGCTCCGAGCGAGGTTATATTCGATTAATGTAGAAGCTAAGAACCATTGGGAGTTGGGGGTATATACAACCCTTGGCTGTAGTAAAGAGGAAACAGAAGGTTCGTCATCGACACCTACGAGTGAGACTAGCAGGCCATGCCACCTCCCGCCTGCCTGTGATGTCATGCTGCCCGAATGCCCCACACTTCAACGCGGAAGCCCTGATCTGCAGTGGTAAGGTACTGTGCTCCAGATATGAGAGACTAAGATTACAAAAGCCGATGTTGGGGATCTTAGTAATTATGCTCGGGGAGCGAGTACTTGAGTTGACTCGTGTCATGAGTCGACGAGTTTGAGTTGAATTGAGTTAGAATGAGGCGCATATGGTATTATTAGATGTGGCATATTCGAACTGGTCGCTGGAACTGTTATCCCTATGCAATGAGAATTTTTCCACGACTGTGACTTGATGACTACCATTGTGTTGCGTCGTCTGAATTACATGTTGGAACTCATACCATGAACTGTATGCGGTGAGTGGTACTCGTTGCAGTAATTGTAAGCCTGTACGGTACTGGGGACATGTTAAACCAGAACTTTGGTTGCAGGGGTTTGTTCACACGTGGCAGCTATGGGTTCTTCCGAGGTGTGCCACTCACGAAGATGGTCGGAAGCTAGTGTGGAACTCACTCTGATTATTACACACGTGTCTTGAGACGACGATGGACTGGTGTCCTCGGATATCGGAGTATCTGTGTGTGCTCAGCTACAAGCTCGGTAGTTGCCCCGAGTAGGGCTGAGCGCTAAGAGGGTGAGGAAGGAGCCGAGGCGACCACACCTATCCACCTGCCACATGAGTTGGAGTTTTCACCCACTGGGCGGTGCAGAGTGAGTTAGGGACTCGATGGGACAACTCGTCAACTCATCTCACATTAGCGAGGTGAGTTGCGGCTTTTTTGGATTCTCTTCCAGTTGGAGGGATAGTGTGCAATAACAGACTGGTGTTAAAAATGGTAGTAATTATTAGGTTGTCGCCCGTACATACATCTTATATATTATGAAGTGGTGTCCCAATTAAAATATGTGTTTTCATGAAAGCCTTATGGATGCCGAATCAGGCTAATGTTAAGTAATTATAAGTGCAATTTTCTTCTTGTATTCCGGAATATCGATTTCAAGTGTAGCTTTATTGCGATAATATTGCCTGTTTTCAGTTGGGACCAAATCTTATATTTTATAGCACGGGCTATTTAAATGTTGTAATGTTATTTAATTCCACATGATCAGCACATTATTGTTTTCCCTTGCGAGACCAAGTATTCATGGAGGGACTTAGCTTTCGTGTTTAGGAATGATGATGTCTCATCGTGTGGCAGTAAGGATATCATGTTTTGTTGCCATGCTATCTCTTTGCAATTAATTTTGTAATGTGAATGTTCACAGTGAATAGTGGATGCCATTTTGAAACCGAAACCCATGAAGTTAGCATGATTCTGTTATTACCCTCTTTGTGTTATGATAATAATGTGTAATCAATATGTTGTTGGCACAGTACTCCCCTTGTTTGTACTAAATTTGTTGGGTCACCCCCAGATGCCCAAATAAATTGTGGAAGTTATTGGATAGCATGACTTATGAATACCTTTTCATATTCATCAATTTTTCTTAGCTTCACAAGAGAAAATGGGGAAATACAAAGAAATACAATTTTGTTGTTAATTTTAAAGCCATATTAGAATGCTTCATACTTCACTGCAATAAGGGAGCAGCCAAGTACCTATGTCTGCTGGATTGACGATGACGAACTGATTGGACCCGGGAAGGTCTCTGATGGTGATCTCGCGCTGGTTCTTCATCCAGGCGACGGGGCGGGCGGCCGATATGTTCAGGTTGTTCGGAGTCAGGTACATGATGGGGATGTACCACAGCATGTTCTCCTTGTCCGGCACGGGATATTGCTTCTTGTTCAGGAACACGTGCTGAGACATAACACCCAAAGTCAATATACATCAGGAAATGGATGAAGGGAGAGAATGCTCTATGCTCGCGGGTAAGCACACACATTACAAAACGAAAGTTGTTGGTGAATAGTGCTGATGTATCCTGAAATAAACTTTGTCCATTTCCGAGAAATATGCAGCATTTAAATTGTTTTTATTCTGAAAGTCGTCTCACATATGTTTACAATCAAAGAATGTGCAAAAATTAAAATACAGATATAAAGTTACGAGAAGAATCAGGGTCAGCATGTAGCCCCCAAATTAAAATAAACCTATCACAAAGTGAAGCAGTCTGTGTGTTTGGGTGAAGTAGGGTTGGTGAGAGAGGTTTGGCTTAGATAATAGTGGAATAGTGTTTGCTGAATGGGATACACTTGATCTATATAATTTTAATGATATTTCTCTTCTGTGTGTGGGGGATCATACCTCGTCACCTTGGATTGATAATTTTTTTCTGGTTCCAACTTTTAATCATCTAGATAATAATTAGCATGATAAACACATGTTACAGATTTGAAGGATATTTTACTCTGTTATCTTGTAGTATGAGCTGAAGGGCACCAATTTGAAAATGCTAAGAGAAACTAATTGATTATTTAAAAATAAGAAATAGGGACAGAACGACGCCATATTGGTTATCAACAGTCTTTAAGCCATTATAAAATTTTAATTTTTAATATTGATAAATTTGCCTTCTTTAAACCTTTAATAACACATTAAGTTATTTGTTAAGACTATTACACTGTGTAGATTTGAAGAATTATTATAAATATAGTCATTTTCAAAAATAAATTAAATAAATATTCCATTTTATTTGTACGTAAAATTATTTATAGCTGCCAATCACTAAAAACTTCAGACATTCCATTTAAATGTAGGCTGGGCTTCAGAGTTTCAAACAATATAAACTTGTTATAGTGCAAAACCTGTTAATACCAAGATCACATCTCCCTCCCTTAACGAAAGGAGCTAGAGTTGCGGTATGAGCTAGAGTTGAGGTATGAGCTAGAGTTGAGGTATGAGCTAGAGTTGAGGTAGAAACTAGAGTTGAGGTACGAGCTAGAGTTGAGGAGGTAGCTAGAGTTGAGGTAGGAGCTAGGGTTGAGGTGGGAGCTAGAGTTAAGGTAGGAGCTAGAGTTGAGGTAGGATCTAGAGTTGAGGTGGGAGCTAGAGTTGAGGTGGGAGCTATAGTTGAGGAGGTAGCTAGAGTTGAGGAAGAAGCTTGAGTTGAGGTAGAAACTAGAGTTGAGGTACGAGCTAGAGTTGAGGAGGTAGCTAGAGTTGAGGAGGTAGCTAGAGTTGAGGTAGGAGCTAGAGTTGAGGTAGGAACTAGAGTTGAGGTGGGAGCCAGGGCGAGGCGTGGTCGGCCCACCTGCTGCAGGGTAGCAGAGCGGCGCGCGTAGTCCCTGGTGACGACCACGACGGGGAAGCGGGGCTTGTCGAGCCACGAGTGGGCCGCCTCCTCCACCCTCACGTCGCGCGGCAGAGTGGCGTCCTCCCAGCCGCGCTCCGTCAGCAGCCGCCACAGGTCTCGCTCGCTGAATGTCTCGTACTGCCTACAAGGCCGAAACACCACGCCTTCTGCACTGTCACAAACTACGGCAAATACACAAAAAATACTTCACTCCAAATAAACAAATAGTTAGAGACCGGAAAAATTCGCGAATTCATTTCGCGATAGCTAAAATACAAATAGTTATACCTCAGTGCTGCCTCTGCTATTGGCTCACAACTCACCTGGATGACTATGGGCCAATGAGAAACACCCAACCAAAGCTTTATCGAATCACAGGCTGCTACGTTGGGACGTCTCACAAGCCAGCAGCCAATGAGTGGGTGACATTTGACCGAGTGTACGTAGAACTATGCAGTTCATCCTACAGACCATTGAACCCGCGAATTTTTCCCGTCCCTATGAATAGTGTAGTAAAGTTCTGGATTTATCGAGGGTTCGTCATTCTGCTACATGTTAGCGGATTCTATTCGCGGCAGTATGACGTAGAGTTGCACAAGCTGTAGTAACTTTGTCTGCGTAGATGAGTTTATTGTCTCCTAAACCGTACAAGCCTAACAAGCTATCGGTATAGCTTGTGAAAAATTGTCTATTTTTATTCACTTTAATTAACTGGATAAGTTGTCTACAATTAAATCGGATTTAGTTCAGATCTGCCCTATTGTTTCAGAAGCTTCATGATTTTAGATAACAATTTCTTCTTAGAAACAGAGCAGTATTTCGACTTCCATATTTGGTTTATTCTGAGAAATGAATTAAGTAATCTAAAATTTACGAAGAAAATAACGATAAATTTACGTATATAATGATGAATTCACGAAGAAGATAACGATCAATTTACAAAAGAACGTGTATAATATGTAAACAATGTTCTTCATGAATTTAAGATGGAAATTTTTAACAGTGTGGAAGAAGTTTTGATGCCAATCCTTGTGCCCTGAGACCCTTCTAGGTCTGTTACAAGTCGATACAGAATTTTATAACTGTACAATTCCAAAATTACATGTGCATAATGCGTCAGTGTTTTCTATAATAAATTTATAAAAGTTTATTTGTTTTCAGTGACATATGGCTGGCAAGGCAATGGCACAGTTTTCTGTGAGGAACCCCTTGGCTAGCACCTTTTCCGCTGGAAGAAGACAGTTCCTCAGCAGAAGAGCTGCAGTGGTTTAATGTGTTGGATTTACGGGCATGTACTCCCATTAAGGGCAAAATCCACAAAAATGATCTCCCTAGATCCATAGGTTAGTTGTTACGTCATTTCATCGCAATTTGGAGGTGTATTGAAGGGAAGCTACAATGAGAGGCTGAGGCTACACGTCCCTGCATCATTGTCACCCATGCCCCCGTAACCACTCAGCTAAACGGTAGTTGACTCAAGGGAATTCCCGTTCTAAGAGTATCAGGAAGGGGTGAGCCTGACCCTGTAGGGAAGGTGATTGCTCTTGTAAGGTGTCGGAGCTGTTGCCAGCTCTAGTTATCCGAGACATGATCCTACAGGCTCACGGAATGAGTGCAAGGATGCGATTACATAGCCTCTCCACACTCCATGGCAATACTCTGCCTCCTCATGGCACCATGATTGGGGCATCGGTGGTGGCTAGGTTGGAATGGGTTTCCTCAGCCTCTTGTCATAGCCATGTCCTTAACTAAAAAGGACTCGGCCAGATAAATCCTTGCTTAAGGCATCCTTAGTTTGTCTTGTGGGGTACCAGAAATGGTGGAAAGGCGGAATCTACAGGCAACAGCAGATGCGATTGAAACCTTACTGGTGACGAATTCCAACGGCTTGGTTCACTGTGAAGAACCAAAGTAAATGGAATGGAGTCTTTGTGCACTGCTGGAATTTCCAGAGGCACCCGAGTCCTAGTCGGCTGTAAACCCCTGGGATCCTGTACAGATGTTCGGGGGTAAGGCAGAGACAACTCTGAGGTCCTCAATCCATATCTGGTTGCGGCAGTGGTGGTTAGTCCTAGACGTCACCGAAGTTGGTAGGAGTACGTAATGATCCTTGTCCAAGTGAAAATTTTTACTGGGGTTCCCTCTGACAACCCAAAATCTCAATGGGTAGCTTTAGAACTTGGTGGTCGTGCTCCAGTAGCTTGGAGCATAAGGGAAAGTACCCAAATAAGAGATAGGCGCCTAAAAAGAGACACTGTGATATCCAGCCCGATAGGTGCTGCCACCTCTCGGCTAGGGCAGTAACTTGCTGCGCGTGATCGTCAGACACCATCTCCGTGCGTCGCAAAGCAACAGAAAGTATTCGGCGGAACGGACACGTAATTTAGTGTTTTTAGTCATTTCAAATGTTTCAATAGGGAAGCTTTGAGGCATTGAACAAGTGTGAAGGTAAGTTAATTTGTTATTTAATTATATTTTACTGTGAAGTATATAAAGTTAGCTACATTATCGACCAGTCATAAAATTATAACCATGACATGTATGAGCTGAGGCAGCCATGTTTGTTTTAAGCGTTCCTGCTCCTAATAAGAGACACATTTGGCTCCTATTAAGAGATGGTGTCTCTTATTAGGGCACTATCTCTTATTTGGGTAATTAAATATGTTGCTCAGCCAAATTAACACCATATTTTATATTTAAATTTGTATTGATGTGCCATAGAAATCCAAATGTAGGCCTAGGTATGTATACTAAGTATACCAGTCCTAATGATTTTATTTATCGTAATGTTTCTATATAATTATAGATAACTTAAAGTGACTAATAAGTTATAATTATTTCAATTAATTTTTACTGTTTCAGATGTCTGGTGAGAAAGGAAAGCGTAAAATGTGGAATCCGGAGAAGATGAGAGATGCTGTCAAAGCTGTTCGAGCAGGGGAAATGGGTTACTTGCGTGCTTCAAAATCATATGGTGTTCCAAAAGGAACATTAGAGAAATATGTCAAAAACCAAGGTAAGACACCTGAACAGTTACTTGAAATGTCATCTGGCCGGAAACCAGTGCTTCCATACGAACTCGAGAAGCTATTAGTTAAATATTGTATGGAAATGGAGGAGAGGTACTTCGGTTTGACCATCGCGGATGTCAAAAGAATGGCTTTCGAGTTGGCAATTCGAAATGGTCTGAGTCATCCTTTCAATCCCAAAAAGGAATCTGCGGGGAAGAAATGGTTCAAATTATTTTTGAAGAGGCACCCATAACTTTCTTTGCGCACTCCTCAGGGTGTGTCTGCTGCGAGAGTTAGGTCATTTAATGCTGAAAATGTGAATGCGTTTTTTGATATTTATGAAAAGGAATTAGATAAAATTCATTGCAATGCTCACAGAGTCTATAACGTCGATGAGACAGGCCTAACCGTGGTGCAACATAAACTTCAGAAAGTTGTTGCTGCCAAAGGTAAAAAACAGATTTCGAACTTGACATCTGCAGAAAGAGGGTCATTAATCACTACTGTGACATGCATGAATTCCGCTGGTACCTTTGTACCACCGCTCTTCTTTTCCCTCGGAAAAACATGAAAGCTGAATTAATGGATGGTGCTCCCCCAGGTTCCATATCTGCGTGCCACATATCTGGATGGATACAAACCGATATTTTTTCCAAATGGTTTGACCATTTTGTGAACTTCACTAAGCCTACAGAGGCCGATCCAGTAATTCTAATTTTAGATTGTCATCATTCCCACACTCGTAACATTGAAGTGATCGAGAAGGCTAGACTCAATAATGTGGCTATAATTTGTCTACCACCCCATTCTACAGCTAAAATGCAACCATTGGATGTAGGATTTATGAAGCCATTGAAGACCTACTATGCTCAAGAGGTTTCTAACTGGCTTCGGCATAACCAAGGGCGTGTAGTGACTCACTTTCAAGTTACTAAGCTGTATGGACTTGCCTATCAGAAAGCTGCTACAATGCAAAATTCCATCAATGCTTTTCGAAAGACTGGTCTATTCCCTTGCAATAGGGACACATTTTCTGATGCCGATTTTGCTATCCATGCAGGCAGTGTGAGCGAAGATATTGTTATTCCTAATTCAGAAACATATGTTGGACCACTCCCCACATTACGTCAGCCCCAATTAAGTTCTGCAAGGAGTGAAGACACACAACCATCATGTTCAACGTCCAAGCCACCTGGACAGAAACATCCCAGGGCCGTAAAAGCAGCTCTGATAACATCTAGTCCTTACCGAAATCAGCTAAAGGAAACTTTGGACAGTAAAAAGAAGCGAGAAAATGCAACCAGGAAGAAATTATTTGCAGAACCATTAACAAAGAAGACGAGGAAATCTAAACCAAAGAAACAGTGTTCGAGTTCATCCAGTGACGATTAGTCTGAAGGTAAAATGCAGCTGATTGACTCCAGTGAATCGGATGTCTGTGCAGAAGATGATGCTGAGTGCTTATTTTGCACCGGACTATTCTCTGAGGACCGGAGAGGAGAAAAGTGGGCACAGTGTTCTAAATGTCGCTGCTGGGCACACGAAGAGTGCGGTGGAGAAGATGATCCTTTTATTTGTCCCTTTTGCCACAAGAAATGTTAATGAGTGAAACAAGCACAACACAGTGCATACATTTGTATTGATTGTATGATGACGATGTGACATTTTTTTGTGTGTAAAAAGTATTACTTTTCCAACAGGAAGTGATCCTTACCTTTTTTAATGTTGTATTGAACATTAGAATAAACCTTACTTTTGTTTTGTGTTTAAAAATGGATAAAGTTAAGGTATCTCTTATTTGGAACCCATTCTGAGAATTTAACTTTATACATTTTATTACTTTTTTGATGGTAACACATACTGAATTTCATTCTATTCAAATGAAAATGACGATAGTTTAAAGTTAAGTAATTTTGCAATAGAACTACACTTCCAAAAATGAAAAATTACACAATATCAATTTTATATATATATTTAAAAAAATGTACCTCTTATTTGGGTACTCTCCCAAATAAGGGTTCCCTAGCCGCATGATGAGTCGACATAGTGATCAGCGATACAGCTCCGGTTACTATCCTGGACAGCTAGGAGAGGTTTGGTAGGCCTCCACCGGACCACGGTTTCACTGGGTGACTGAGGGGTCCGAGTGTGATGTGGTGGATCGGGGTGGATGCCAGCAGTGCTGATAAGGTCTAAGGCCTACGGACACAGCCAACTGTCTGGTTAGCTGAGTGAGGCAGGGGGCCAAGGTGGTGACTATGCTGGGATTGGTAGCCTCAGCCTCTGGTCATAGCTGGAGCTCTAACACCTCTTCCGATTGGGTATATGGTGTATTCATATCTGCGCCCATGGGGTACGCAGGCCAGTAGGGCTAGCCTGTGCAGGCCAATCGTGTAGTTCCTGGTTCTTCGGGTCCGCGATCGTACCTACTCGTTCCTTGTTTCCTCTGGACCATTCTAGTACAACCTCGTTTTTTCGAGACCGTGCTGATACTTCCTCGCTACTAGGGACCACGCTTGGACTTCCCAGCTTATCAGTACCGCACTGGTACTTACTCGTTCCTCGGGACCGTACTTCTACTTCCTTTGCTCTTCGGGACCATGCTGTAGTCCCTCGCTCCTGGGACCGCTTGTTTCTCGGGACTGCACTCGTTTTTTCCCTCGTTTATTCAGACCGTGTTCGTACATGCTCGGTCTTCGGGAAAATTGCTCGTATTTACTCGCTCCTCAGGACTGTGCTGGTGCATCCTCGCTCCTTGAGAACGTACTAGTACTTCCTTGCTTTTCCAGACCGCGCCCGTACTTTCTCGCTTCTCGAGACCACGCTCTCTGGACAGTTTTACGACAAAATCGCAATCAATGCTGCAGCCACCCAAAGTCTCTGTTTGGTATGTCTGTGACAACTGGACGATTAGACCAGCGTAAATAAGAAGCTGTGTCTGTGTACGTCATTCTTGGTACAGCCGCCATGGGTACATTTGCACTCCGGCCACATGGCCCGACCCTCCCTTCTCCCTTTTGGTCGACCGACTGTAAGTGTGCACACAGCTTCCTAGAAACGAATATTGGCGCCCGTCCGAGCTACTTCTTATTTCCAGCAAGCAGCACGATGACAGTATGATGAATATCATCTTACCTATAGATAGAGACCAGAAAAATTCGCGAATTCATCTCGCGATTGGCTAAAATACAAATAGTTATACCTCACTGCTGCCTCTGCTATTGGCTCACAACTCACCTGGGTAACTCTGGGCCAATTAGAAACGCCCGACCAAATCTTTATAAGAATCACAGATTGCTGCTACGCTGGGACGTCTCACAAGACAGCAGCAGCCAATGAGTGGGTGACATTTGACCGAGTGTACGTAGAACTATGGAGTTTATACTGGAGGTCATTGAACCCGCGAATTTTTCCTGTCCCTACCTATAGAATTATATGTGTAACTTGTATTAGTGTTTATTTTTGGACAGTTCGAAGGGTAGTACTGGTACTTGCTTAAGTGGGTTTTTTTTGTTTGAAAATTTTAATACGAATTATTGTAAAATGAGGCTGATGCAGGAAGCCGTATTACTGCAAAAAATAATATATTTTTGTATCTTAGGGTTAGTTTTATACTGCACCACCTTGTTGCCTTACCTTAGTTGAAAGAGTTTCCTAAATGCCCCCATTACGGTGTCCTCTGTCACTGCATACTGCATCATCCGAACAAACCAGGAAGCTGCAACAAAACAAATAAAAAAAATTACTTCGGTGGGACGACTTATATGACCATGAAAAAATTATTAATATTTTAATATTAAAGAGTTTAGAATTTTCATTTCTGCCTAATATAATGATAGGTGTTCTATGGTTCGGACAGTGTGGGTGCTACAGCCGCCATACACATGAAAAAAGTTACTGTGCTTTCACAAAATATTCCTTTAGAAACCAGTTACCAAGGAATAGTTTGTAAATATTACAAGAAAGATATTGTTCCGTTATACAAAACACGGATACGGTTATTTTTGCATATATGAAATACGTTTTTCGAGATAAAACTGAATATTTCTTACGAAAATTAGCGCATCATTTTATGGAAAAGATAATCTAATATTCAACAACATGGCATTTTTTTGTTCTGTCATGCCTATTACGTGCGCAATTAATAATGAAAAGCTATTCAGGGAACGGTTTACAAATAACATTAACACAAAGCATAAATGCTCGGGTAAGAATCCGAACCAGGTATTACTGTTAGCACTATTTTGTAATGATACAATTGTTTTCATGTAGCCTAAATGTAAAAATTTTAAAATATATTTCATTTTACATGAATATTTACGTTCCATTTACAAAATTAAATAATACTGAACCAGAGAAGGGATTAATCGCCAAAACAAGAACGAAAGTACGGTCTTAAGCCCTTCCTGATTCATATACAATCATAGTAATGAGCCTCCAAGGACTCAAACTAGTTCACAGTTGCTTGTAAGGAAAAAAAGAGCGTTCCATGCCAAAAGCTTATATTTTCTGATAACAGGTCATAACTCATGCTGCAGCACATAGAGCACATCTGTACAGCAGACACAAAGCAATCGTATGAACAATTCAAATCTCAGCCCTGGATATTACGAACGTAATTAATAAACAGTATTAAAAGCTGCAGACTTTACAATCCCAAATGCTATCCCGAGCCCTGGTGGCTGAAGTCGAGGCAAGGCGGGACTTGACTTGCTGCAAAGACTGGCTCGTGTTAGCAGCTGCGTGAGACTATCTAGGTGGAGATCTGCCCTCTTGGAAACTTGTTAAGTTTTCGAAGATGTAAAGGTTTAAATTCAGTTAGCCTTGTGTACTTTGAATCGTTCTTGCTGTGGAGAATATAAATTTAAGTGTAGGCCTATATGTCCCATTGCGGGTGATTATTTCATATTTACGTTACATTTTTTTAATGGCTGAAATTTTCACAACATGAAAATATATTCATCTCAACTTTTTGTATAATTAGACTTTTTATGTTAAAAGTCATCTTTACTGGCTATTATGAAATATGGTTTAATTTATTTTAGAAAAAAAATATAATTTTAGCTGGCCTTTTAAATCGTTAATTTTTTTTTTATGATTTGAAAAGATTAAATTTAAAAAAAAATTGGTTGTCTGTAAAGTCGGTTTATGGACGATAGTTTAACGTGACAACGTCATAGCTAAACATTGATGAAATTATTGATCCAAAAGAAAAAGAAACATCATATTTGGCCTGAGACTGAGCCGTAATAGGTTTATGCAACCAAACCATTTAGGCATTAAAAATATTATATTCTTTGGGGAAGAAACATTTTTTAATTTTTTTTTTATCTTTTGTATGATAAAATCTACCTCTGCATACTTTTATGAATAAAGTGAATCATTTTTATTGAATTATCACTATTTTGTATGGATACAAAGAAGGAGTGAAATGAAATGTACAATTTAATTAATAAATTATTTTTATTATTTTTAAATTATTTAAATTTTATTTAAATATTATATTTAAATTACATTATTATTATACTTTTATTTGCATTCATTAATTCAAATATATTTATTACTTTTTAAATGTTGCGTGCGCCGTATTTATTTTTACAAGTACAAAAAAAAATTTCGCAGCTGCCAGGCTTCGAACCGACAACCTTTTAATTGAAAATCAATAATGTTAACCGCGTGGCCACGAGGCCATACCCGAAATATTGAAGGTTCAGATATTATATATATATTTATTTATTTATAAAAATTTTGTTCACGGCAGGGGAATAATATTATTTCGTTTTTATAACACGATTTTATAACAAATACGCATCCCAAATACACCAAACTTATTTATTATGTGTTACAATATTTTTTTTAAACATTTTGCAAAAGATCCCGGGTGTAATTTGAATTATTATGTGTAACTGTAAAACACCATTGTTGGTTCAAAACGTATTTGAATATTCAACATTACTTTTAAATAACCGTACCGATTGAGCTGAAAATCGGTGGACGACCGTTAAATACATAATATTAATAATTCAAACGACGAAAATATGATTGAAAAGTCAAATCGATGGTTGTTCCAATCGATTGGAAAAGAGATGCCACGCATGCGTACAATGAGCATGAAGAGAGATGCCACACATACGTACAATGAGCAAACAGGACACATCCGTAGTGGGACATCCGTAGTGGGACAATTTTTCGTGCGTGCAGCCAGCGTTCATCAATTTATTAGACGTTGTCACGTCAATAATTTGTATGACATTAATTTGCAACATAACACGCAGTAGCCACGAGCATTGCCTTTAAACCCAATAGTTTTCAGTTTTTTTTTAAATTCTATTTGGTTCTCCTTATCCATACTGAACAAAAATGTTAAAAATCCAACTTTCACAGCTAACACATTTTGTTTTCAAAACATTATTTTGTACATTGACCATTCCTGGTCTACATTGTAGACCTATGACTGACAAGTTTTCTGTGTGTTTGTGTAATCTTTGTTCATTCTTAAAGTTTTCTGTGTGACATACAGTTTGATTCCAAAATAATGTTTTCAATCGGTTTGACCTCGTTGCAAGACTCATTCAGAAAATGATACGGTAAAGTCGCTAATCCAGCAAAGCCGCTGTCTCGAACATGCCGAATTAAATATATTGTACCGCACTTTGTGTGTGCGGTCGGAAGCAAACATACTTGATAATAATATGAGCAGGTTTCACCTGAATATATTTTTTTTTAATTTCGGCCAGTTAAAAAGCCCACAAGTGTAACCATGTTAAACATAAAAATAAAATAATGACTTAGACCGGGCATATCCCCATAATTTTTTTTGGACATAAGCCTTTCCTTGTTACGCGGTAAGTCCTAAGAAACCACAATAACGGACATAAAAGCTGACTATGCAAACACACATAAAACAGGCCGAAATCAGCCGATGTCAATACAATTAAAAACAAAGACAGCACAGAACATTCTCGTCCTATTTACTCGACATTTATAATGATTAGGTAATGCTAATAATTGAATTAAGAAGGCCCCATATGTTTGACCTATATTCAGACATAATGTGCGCAGAATAATACCTCCATGGAAAGCGAAATTACATTGATAGATACCGGAAAATTTCGCGTATTCATTTCACGATATGCTAGAATCCAAAAAACTGTACCTTTATATTGCTTCTATGATTGACTCACAGTTTATATGAAGGGCTTTGTACCAATGGAAAACCTTCAACCAAAAAAGTATCGAATCGCAAGCGTCCCAGTGGACAGGTGTCACGAGTCAGCCAATGAGCAGGTGGCATTTTCCTGAGTAGGTATGGGGTTGTGGAGTCTATCCTAGAAGTCATCGAAAGCACGAATTTTTTCGGTCTCTATACATTGAGTAACAGACCATTCGTGTGGGCAGCTGCCTTGTATAGTGTCCTCGTTCGCAGTATTGTTGGTATGCTCGTCAAAACGGTCATGAAAAAGTTTGCTAAATGTTTAAATTTGTGCTGTTGCCTGGGTTTATTCACCCAGGACTTTGAATTCTTATGCAAGAATCAAACCGAGTTGTCAGAAATAACATTTATTATTTTATTATAATGCTCGATTAAAATGTTATTAAATAAAACCTTTTATGCAATCGTCGGGCACCAACTGGATTTTTATTTTTGATGTGTAAACAACTTAGCTTTTGGTATACGGCGGAGTGATTTCGTGAATATGTAACGGAAGTAGAAAAACGGAAATGTGTCACAAAGATGGCTGACACACGTGTAACAACATAAACGCGTATTTAGTCACTTTTGTAAATATTAGGGTGCATTCCAAACATATTTGTGTGCCGAATGAAACTTTATGATATTGATACTACCCTAGAATATATTTAGTAAACAAAATAAGTCATCGCAAAAAGTAATCCCTACTTTTAAAAATAAGAAAAAGACTACATTACAATGGTATCAAAACAAATTCTCCCTAACTTCTCCCAATATTTGTATTACGCGCGCTTTTTAATCTCAGGAGACATGGCTAGAATCTCTTCACTGGATTTTTTTAAAACTTTTTTAATGACATTATAATATAAACATGTTGAATCAGCCCATCAAGGTCAAGATTTGTTTGTAGGAAGTGTTTATAGACTAATTTCAGTCGTTTAAAAAAGAAAACCAATATACAAATATATATACTTTGTGTTATAATATGTGTTTTTTAAAATACTTCAGGTTAATAGTAATATAAATATAACATTATATATTTTATAAATAGTAACAGAAACATAACATAGAAATATAACTTGTAACGTGATGGGCGGAACTTTATAGTTTTACATTTTTAATTAATTTAAGTAGAAACTGCACAATTGCAATAAACAAATATAAGGACCATATATCCTTGTCAGATACAGAAAACGCAGAATTACTAGAAATAACAAACAAAAAAAACTACGATCTTAGGAATCCAGCATGACGTATAGTAAGGAACATTCCAGCATTTTCAAGCAGAGATTTCCGGTGACCACGTAAAACTGAAATCAGGCTTGGTGAACTGGGATTCAAACCCAGCTCCTCCATAATGTAAGCGAAGTGTGTTACCACTGCACAGCCTCAATCGCTTTCTCCTTAGCCCAATCTGCGTGAAAACACATAGTAAATAACACTTACCTACCTTCAGTTTTGAATTGGTCTGCACTTTTATGTTTTTCCCGTGAATTGTTTAGAATGATTATGTTTTCAGTAAGTAGCCAAAACTATTAGCTTTAAAGAAATTTTTTATATATATAGTGTAGGTATCTTACTACTTACTTTAATATTTAAAACTGGTCATAAATGTAAGTAATTAAAAATATATATAATACTTTCATATTATAAGACAACAGTATTTACTTTAAGTGATTATAATGGTTTGTAAATAAGAAATAAATTCCTCGAGTTATGAATTAACATGGAAAATTATAAATTTTATTTCTAAATATTTTTAATAATATAGTGTAGTACTAACCTGTTGCGATATCACCATAATCTCGTGGTGAATACTTTCTGTTGTAAGGCTCAAATTGTGAAAAAATGTAATAACTTTCGTAACCATCCCAGGTGTTTAAATAGTTCCTCTGGAAAAAAAAAATAACCATCAAGGCTAGGATCTGTTTCCAAACTCAAGAACCAATCTACTGAACGCTGGCTAGCACTTACGTTATAAAGCAAATCGTTGTGTGACGAACAAACATACTTGAGATAACCAATTTACAGCGACGTGTAAAATTCGTGGTATTTTCTGATACCAGGCTAGACTGAACACACCTGAACATAAACAATAAGAAGTCTTCTGTTCATTGGCTACTGTATTATTTTACCTTATATCCGAATTTTTCTTGATTGTGTCATATGAATCTCGCAATTTTTTTTATTGGTTCTCTGTCCTTAATGGTGTGTCAGACTTGATTTAACCCTTAAAATTGAAATTCAAATAGATAATTGTTTTCATTCTAGCCGATATCCAAACAATGACACGATATTTTATACCTCTGCCCATTTAGCTAGGTTAGCTACTGGCTTAAGTCTTTCAAAGCGTGTCAACTAACATTTCTTGTCTCCATTAAAAATTACCGTGTTGCCTACTGAAAGACGGCTTTCAGGATAGTTCTAAATAACACACCTCGTCTATGTAGGACTTAAACCTACGACCTTATGTCATTTTTGTGCATAATTATGTGACTTAAAACCCTTATTTTGCCATGGAGGTACATGTATAGGCAGTGGGTGTCTGATAGGATAGTGAAGGCAGTCTGGTTACCAACTAGATATTCAAATACGCCATTGTTTGAGAGGAACTAGCTATAGTCCGTCTCACATTTTGATTGCAATTTACTACCCAGATAGTTAACATTAAAATTCTTAATTTATATAGTCGACTATCGATAGTTATAATAATAATTTTAATTTTACAATTGTTTAGTTTCCTAACACCATCAAATAGTATCAATTGATGATATGCGTTTATATACATTATTAAAAAACAACAAATTCTAAATGACAATTATTAATTTTACCAGTCAGACAACGATGTCACAATTGCTTAATTGTGTCCTGCGATCAAACAGAGACAACAGTTCTAATATTAAAAGATTTAACAAAAACAATGAAAAAGAATGAATGAAACAAGATGGCGTCTTTATTTTTCGTTTCCTCAGAAGTAAGAAACGAATACTATCCAGTGATGTTCTTGATAAAAGATAAAAAGAAACAAGAAAATGTGTTTCCAAAGTTTTCAATACCAAAAATTATAAAAAAAATTAATCATATTTAAAAAATGATTTGTTTAAAACTTTTGTGCTCTTTGGATACATCGGCAACAGAGTACACTGAAACAAGGACAGCGCTAAAAGCTAGAGACCGGAAAAATTCGCGGATTCATTTCGCGATAGGATAGAGTCCAAATACTTTTGACATTATTTTGCTTCAGTGATTGGGCCACAGTTTATCTGAAGGACTCTGGCCAATGAAAAATCTTTAACAAAAGAATTAGCGAATCACGATCATTCCAGTCAACATGTGTCACGAGTCGGTAACCAATCAGCAGATGTTATTTGTTGCACGAGTGCATAGAGGATCATGGAGTCTATCCTTTAGGGATTTGAAATCGCGAATTTTTCCGGTCCCTACTAAAAGCGTATGTCATGCATTGGAAAGATATAATGAGACACGCTATAGTAAGATTCGTAAATATGCCTTATGTTGTGAGTATAGCTAAGCAAACATGATAATAACAAATCAACCAGGAATCACAATTGATCTACATTTCAACCCCTATTTATCTGGTGGTGGCTATCCAGATGTATGATTTTAACTTTAAATATTAAGAATCATTACTGAAAAAAAGGGGTTGACTGTAAAGTCGGTTTACGGACGATAATTTTACGTGATAACGTCATAATAAAACATTGATGAAAAAATTGCATACTTTTATTAATTTTCAAATATTATTTACAGTTTTTGCAAATTTAATTTAAATAATTTGTTTAAAAACAATCACGAACAATTAGTTAAAAATCCCGCCTTAACCTGTTTGATATTATAGAAGATTTTCTCGCACAGTGGTTGGCCGGTTCTTGCACGCTGGGCTCAGGCAGAACGTGACAATTTTTCGTGCATGCAGCCGGCGTTCATCGATTTATAAGACGTTATCACGTCAAAAGGTTCACACGCACTCCTTATCATCTTGGCTCCAAGACTGTTACCTCTTGAAAGTGGAGACGTGTATAAGAAGGGAAAATTGCGCTGTCTGTTTGGATCGCGTTACCTTCTCCAGGAAACTGTAGCTCAGGTGCAGGTTTAGGCCCAAGCAGACGTTCATGTCTCCGAACCACTTGGGGGTCATCAGATGACCGACCCACTGCGCCGAGGTCAGGTATGCCAGCCACGCCATGCTGTCCACGAGATCCTCCCTGCCGACAACACAGAGGACACATCCGTGGGAACCCTGTGCTTTCTTCACGCGAGGAAAGAAAAACTAAAAAACTGCCCCACCATACAGCGAACTGCTGGTGTCACTACTAGGGACACCTGTATTTCGCGATTTCATTTCATGTCAAGGTATTTCACAAAACTCTGTAGCTTTTTCTAAGTGTCATGGCAAATTGTGAGGGTGCAGCAGTACGGTGACCACATTCTCATTGGCCCCGTCAAGAGTGGGACGACACCTCGCACCGACCTCAGCCAATAACCACAGGAGAAAAGCTACAGTATTTTGTTAAATACCTTGACACGAAATGTATTCGCGAAGTACAGGTGTCCCTAGTCATTACTACTTACCAGGTAAAACATACATGTATTTTAAGCTTATTCTGTCACGAAATGAATCCACGTCTCTAGTCACTGGTCTCTAGACCTTCAGGGCATGTCTACCGACCCATGATTCAATGACTAGGGCTTTTTGAATGTGCGGGTATTTGCAATTTAGACTTCTAAAAAATAATGTGAATTTTGCGGTTCCCTAGTCTTTTCTCATAAATTGGCTAGTACACCCAATAGTTATGGACCGGAAAAATTCGCGGTTTCAATAGCCTTCAGGATAGACTGCACATTCCCCTGTACACCTGGGAAAATAACGCCAGTTCATTGGCTGCTGACTTGTGAGTCGTCTCAGCTGGTTTGTCTGTGATTCGATCCTTCTTTGGTTGAGGGTTTATAATTGGTTGAGATTCGTACAGATGAACAGTAAGCCAATAGCAAAATCATCTAAAAGGTATATGTATTTGACTTCTAGCCTCTCGCCGATGGAATCCGCGAATTTTTCCGGTCTCTACCGATAAGCCTGTCTATTGAGGCATCCATTTAAATTAGCGTGGAGAATGTCCTGCTTGTAAACATGCTTCATACTACGAAACTTTCCCAAAAATCAGGAAAGCATCCATCGCGGGTGAGGGGAGGGAAAAAATTCTGAGAATAAAATTACTCTTTGTATTGTAGCATCACTTCAACCACTGTGAATACTAACACCAACAACTAAATAGTTTTTTTGTCCTTGATTAGTAATTGAATATTATTTTTTGCTATTAAGAAAAACTATTAGTTATTTTTTTACAAACAATATCAAAAACTATTCCCCTCCGAAATTAAATCCAAGCAAAGCCCCTGCAAAACAATAAATTTTATTCTTGCTTCAATAGTTGTCTAATGCTTGTATTAGATGGCATTGCCTTATTTGTTTATCCACGTGGGATCCGCACTACCGATGGCTAAATGACTGTAACTGTTTAGATATATCGTGTGTGTCAGAATGCGATGGTACAACCTCACAAGACATGCAAACGCACAGGTTTTGTAAGGTAGCACGGTGGTAAAATATAGCACAAATTAGTAAACATTCTACGAAATAGAAAAATAACAATATTATAAATGAGGAGGTTTTTACCATAATATTTTCTATTTCTGTACCTAATCTTATTTAGTTGGTTAAACGCCGCCTACAAATAATATTATTTTTGTATCATAGTGTAGGTCTTAGTGATCCCTCCATAGAATTCCATTAGAACATTCTGGGTGGAAGGGAAACGCCCATAATACTATCGGCCCATCTTACCTAGAAGGCCTCAATCTACTGGGATCACGATCACGAATTGCCTAGGTGTATTGAGGTGTTACACTCCTCAGTCTTAACAGAGTAAACCCCCGTTATGTTATAACTTTGTTACAATTCACTCTCCTGATGACTGGTGGGGCAACTAGTGGATCTTTTGGTTTCAAAAGGCAAAATAATGATTTCGTCTAGATATTAGTACCTCTGTTTTTATTTTAATTCTGATTATTTTCTCATTGAATATTTTATAAATTGATTAAGAAAAAAATATATAACATGGATTTAAAATCACATTATTAAAAGAATGGGCCAGCCTTATTAGACAGTTAAATAGATCGTTAACATAATTTAAATAACATTCGTAACAATAAACTAAGTGCTCGCGTCAGCGAAGTCTTGGAAGTAGCCTGCCCTGAGAGCTTGCAGGACCTAGCAGTTTTCATCACGGATCGGATGCGAATTAATTACAGGCGACATTAGTGCGCCAAGAAGGGGATAAAACGATACACGGACTGACTGTCAAAGACTCGGCAAAAATCGGATCTAGGGCTGGGAAAAATTGGGGAGGCAGGTCTGACAAAGGTTGAATGGGAGTTTACAGGAGGAGGAACAAGTTTAAGTTCTTGCAACAAAATAATGGCTGGTGACATTATTTAATTTTAAAAAAAATTAATTTAAAATTGTGCCAAAAATACTAGTTGGCGGCACAGAGGTCTTCATTGAAAGTGATGAAACCAATTAAATAAAAACTCAATTAGGAAAGGCCCAGGTGTTTTGTGGTCTAACTTGACAGTAATGGAGCCATCAACTGGAAAAAACATTCAGAAAATGCCTAGCTTTTTTGAGATCTCACTTGACAGTAATGAGGCCATGAACTGAGAACTTCGTCAGTAAATACCCAGGTTTTTTTGAGGTCTCACTCGACAGTGATGCAGTTAACAACTGGGAAATCTTTCAGTAAATACCCGGGTGTTTAGAGGTCTCCCTTGGTAGTGAGAGAATATAAATTAGGAACTTAATCAGGAAGGCCCAGGTTTTTCGGGTATCCTTTGGCAGTGATGAAGCAATCAACTGGGAAATTGTTAAGGGAAAAAAACCAGAGGTTTTGATATCTCACTTGACAGTAATGAGGCCATAAACTGGGAACTCTATCAGTAAAGAACCAGGACTTTGAGTTCTCTCATGACAGTGATGAGGCCATAAACTGGGAACTTTATCAGTAAAGGACCAGGTGTTTTAAAGTCTCAATTTACAGTGATGAGGCCATAAACTGGGAACTCTATCAGTAAAGAACCAGGAGTTTGAGTTCTCTCATGACAGTGATGAGGCCATAAACTGGGAACTTTATCAGTAACGGACCAGGTGTTTTAAAGTCTCAATTTACAGTGATGAGGCCATAAACTGGGAACTCTATCAGTAAAGAACTAGGAGTTTGAGTTCTCTCATGACAGTGATGAGGCCATAAACTGGGAACTTTATCAGTAAAGGACCAGGTGTTTTAAAGTCTCAATTTACAGTGATGAGGCCGTAAACTGAGAAAAGGCCCTGGAGTTTTGAAGTCTCACTCGACCGTGATGAGGCCAAAGCTGCCGATGTTGTCCTTTTGCATGGCGTCAGGGAGGACCACCAGGTCCAGCTTGGGCAGAGGGATGTCCGTGCCCAGGTAGTCCAGGAAGTACTGGTACACTTCCTCCAAGCGCTCCAGAGCCTTCTCTATGTCGTTCCTCATCGCAGAGCGACCCACGACCCTCAGGACTCCTGCGACATCCGACATTCGCAGTTCACGTAATAAAGACAACACATGAATATAGAACATCAGTATTAGGTATAGATGTTCCTTCAATTCTGTTTCAAATCTTTAAAAAGGCAAACATTTAACATTTAACAACATAGTTAAAACTTTAAATGAGTAGCTTCTTAACCTGCATTAGATAATAAAACAGGGGCCCTTGACCAAACATGAATAACGTAAATTTAAAAAAAAATGAAAGGATTATATAAAGAAACACGTTATTTAAAATGAATAATTATTTCAAAAATAATTTTTCGATTTATGAAATGAACAATTTGTTGCAACGAAAAAAAAGACCCAGGGTTGCATGTAATTTGCGCTCCAATGTGAGATACGACAAAGTTTTTAAGAAATGTCCCTAGGATAAAAACACATTGGGTGTTTTCATGGAATGTTTTAAATCAATTTCAAACATTTAGGAGACAATAAATTTTAATTGACGTGGTCAAGTACGTAACTAGCTAAAATTTTACACTCGTGTGTAGGCCTGTATGTTTGTTGATGTACAACCATACGTTTGGATGATGTTATTTTGAGAAATGAATAATAATAACATAATGTTTTTCAATAATTAAACTTTTAAAAGAGGATTTCATTAAATATAATATTTATTGATCATTTACGACTAGATTTTAAGCTTAGTATTAAATTATGTTTTTTACCTCACAAAATCGTGAGAATATGTGGTTTTTCAGACAACTATTTTTGCAGAGGCCATGAATTAATTTTTTTAGCTACAGAACAATATTGGCTTTGGTCAATGGCAAAAAAATTCACGAACAATTGCTTTATGTTACTGTAATCCATTCGTACCTTTCGACAGACTGTAGTGCTGAAACTCAAACATGAACATCCCGAAAGACATTGTCGAAATCGGGGGGGACTTCACGAAATGCTTCCAGTACCAGCCTGGCCGCTCATTCCTGGAACAAATGCATTTAACAAATGATTTTAGTATCGTTAAGTTAAACACAAACCCCTAAGTGTGACGGAATATGCAGTCTTGCAATGGACAGCTAACAAACTTGTTGGAGATGGGAGGATGATTAAACCAGGGATACCACATTACTAGGGATGGTGATTCAACTAGAAAAATTTTTACTCGTTGTTAGACTTCAATATGCTTTGTTTATGTTTGTAAAATACATTACTTTACTAGCTATGTACCCTGAAAGAAGATAGTGTGGCAATACATTTTGATGAATGAGAAAGCAGTGGTTGCATTATAGAATGTCTATAATTCCTCTGAAAATAACTAGTATCTTTAACCAAAATTTACGAAAATTTACAGTGTTCTGTAAACTATCTTGATTCAAACCATGTTTTCAATAAATCATTGTCCCTGCCCATTACACTGCTTAAATTATAATGGGATCTGCATATCTGCCATGCAGAAGACTCCAACTAGGGCATTACTGTGGCATTATTGTATTAATATCGAGTATTTAAGCATCGATGGTATGAGTGCCTAGGAGTCACCAACTGTGTGAGGTACCAGCATCTGATAATAGGGAATATTCCCAGTGGAACTTTACATCGAGGGAACCCAATGTGTCCAATCTGAGAAAATTCCTCTTGTTAAGTATAAAACAGATCAGGTGGGTAACAGGTCTTCTTACAGACCACGATACTTTGAGAAGGCAACCGAGCCTCATGAATTACGTTCTAGACCTCAGGTGTACCTAATGTGGTTGGGAAGAGGAGTCGTCATCTAGACTATATTTTGGGCCATGGTAAAGCCTTTGGCCACATGAAGACATCAAATCTTCGACTCGGTTGTAGTACAGCCTAAGGGGGACAGAAAAAAAACAATCTGGTGGAAATCCAGACTTTCAATTGTAGGTTCAAACTTAGGATATATGTAGCTCTTGGGGGGGAAAGAGGACGCAATGGACACACTTTTCACTCAAGTGCAGTGCGGATGACGACGGAAATGCCATGTTCCTGTAGGAAGCCATTTTACTTGCATGTCGACGATGTCGGCCAGCGGCATGATGCTGAACACGTGCTGCCTGGCCAGAGTGGCGATCTTCACGTCGAACACGGCCTTGTACTCTGGCTCGTCGAAGCACGGGAAGATGTGGCGCGCACTGTCCATCTTCATGTTCGTGTCCACGTACCACCTGCAGACACAGCCCCGAGCCTCTCTTCTTCAGTAACCGGAGACGGACTGAGATGTTCATTTGGCTCACGTGATCACCCTACTACATACCAGCTTTTATTCCGTAACGGCACCAACTGCGAATATTTGAGAATGAAAAATTGTATAACTTTGCATTCTTTGAGCATTAATTCAATTTATTTCTGAAAAATTTCAATACAATGCATTATTTAAATAGTTTAAAGTGGGATACAGCTTTCATCATTTATTTCAGCTCTTTTTAAAAGTTACTATTAAAATGGCGAAAACCAGTAGAGTACTGATATGATATATATGGGTAAAATTGATCAAGATAAGATAAAAACCGAAAACTTTTATATATATCAGCAAGATTAAATTGTTTATTTCCAATTGTTGCGTGCGGTCGCGAGTTTCACGTGGGCTTTAATCCAGTTTTGCACATAGCAAAGATGATTCTTATCGCACTTAACCGCTGCCCTTAGGCGTATCATCCTGCCTTCCATTTTGGATTTTGCTGATAATCAGTTATTTTTTCTACAGGTACTCCATGCATCACCTTTAGGTGTATGTTCAGATTGCTGTACCAAACATCTGAAAATCACTTCTAGGCATCATGGACTTAAAGTTTGTAAATATATTAATATAAGTATTCATTATTTTATAGTTATGTTAGTGGTATAAGATAAATACCAACCAGTTAAATTATCACAAGCCATGAGTCAGGCCAGAGTTTAAATGCTAACATAAGCCAACCACAATGTAAAGGAAACACACGGAATAATTTGAATCTGGTGCAAAGTCGTGTCATTAATAAGGAAACAATTAAAAAATTGGTTGTCTGTAAAGTCAGTTTACGGACGATAGTTTAACGTGACAACGTCATAACAAAACATTGATGAAATGCAGGGCCGGTGCAAGGTAAATTGGCGCCCTAGGCGAAAAATTTTAATCCTCCCCCCCCCCCCCCCCCCGGACACCACAAAAAAATTTTCCTTGTCTCAAAATACATCACGTAAGCCTAAGATTTTGTCAACATTCAAATGTAAGCAGGCTTGTGTTTTTTTTTTTTTTTACTTTTTTACTTATTTCAAATCATAAACGGGTCACCGTGGACTTTTAATAATTACTTATATCAATATGAACATTCCAAACTGTTACAAAAATCCATTTTCATCTAGTTTCAATAATCGTTAAACATATTACATCAGCTGTAATGTGTCGTGCTGCGCCGCCCCCAGCTACTTGGCGCCCTAGGCGGTTGACTAGTTCGCCTGTATGGACGCGCCGGCCCTGATGAAATGATTGCATACTTTTATGAATAAAATTGAATAATTTTTATTTTAATAATAAAAGAATAAATACTTGAAATTATACTAGTAATTAGATTTTTAAAATGCAAAAATAATTAACCTTTATTGCCGAAATTGTTGTTGTAATAAGCAATGAAAACCACTTTAACTTTTCACTTCACTTTATAAACAGTCGACGAAACAGTTCACGTGTAGATGACTTGTAATTAATTTTAAAAACTGGCGTTTAGCTATAAAGTTTAAATATAATTATGAACAAGTTTTCACATAAATAAACTGTAATAAAATATATATCATCAATTATATGAATCACCATAATTTTTTAGTCAATTGTAACATAACCTATTATTACTGCACTCGCTAACAGATGCTAAATTTTTTAATAATAAAATAATAAATACAGCATAACGGGACAATGTGCGTAACGGGACACAGCGTCACGGAACAATGTGTGTCACGGGACACTTTTTCGTGCGTGCAGCCCGGCGTTCATCGATTTATTAGACGTTGTCACGTCAAAAAAACAAAACACTTGAGTGCTCACTGTGTTCTGTTGTTGGAGGGGTCGATGAACTTGCTGCGGTACATCCCTCCCCCTTCCCTGTCGTCGAGGCTGCCCCTGAAGCTGAGGTCCAGCCGGTAGCTGTTGTCCTTTTGCAGCTTCTCGTCCAGCATGATGATGAGCCACTGCTTCTCCAGGTCCCGCTCGATGTGCCGCACCTCTATCTCCCGACTGCGAACCACAACACACAATTATGGGGCCGCCTCCCGGTTCAGGTCAAGATATCACATTTACAGTTATCACTAGAGACCGGAAAAATTCGCGTATTCATCTCGCGATGGGCTAAAATACAAGTAGTTATACCTCAGTGCCGCCTCTGCTATTGGCTCACAACTCAGCTGGATGACTCTGTGCCAATGAGAAACACCCAACCAAAGCTTTATCGAATCACAGGCTGCTACGTTGGGACGCCTCACAAGACAGCAGCCAATGAGTGGGTGACATTTGACTGAGTGTACGTAGAACTATGGTGTTTATCCAACAGGACATTGAACCCGCGAATTTTTCCGGTCCCTAATAATTAGTAGGGACAGGAAAATTTCGCGTGTTCAAATACCTGTAGGATGAACTCCGTAGTTCTACGTACACTCAGTCAAATGTCACCCACTCATTGGCTGCTGTCTTGTGAGACGTCCCAATGTAGCAGCCTGTGATTCGTAGAGACATGCGAAATTCGCGGATTCATTTCGCGATAGGCTAGCATCAAAACAACTATACCTTCGTACCGCTTCTGCGATTGGCCCACATTTTATCCGGGGAACTGTGAGCCAATGGGAAACACTAAACCAAGAAAGTGCCGAATTACGGACAGCCTAGTTGAGACGTCTCACGCGTCAGTAGCCAATGAACAGGTGTCATTTCCGCGAGTGTTTAAAGGACTGTGGAGTCTATCCTAGAGGTCAATGAATCCGCGAATTTTGCAGGTCTCTAGTGATTCGTAGAGACCGGAAAAATTCGTGGTTTCAATGGCCTTCAGGATAGACTGCACATTCACCTGTACACTCGGGCAAATAACGCCTGTTAATTGGCTGCTGACTTGTAAGTCGTCTTAGCTGGTTTGTCTGTGATTCTATCCTTCTTTGGTTGAGGGTTTATAATTGGTTGAGATTCGTCTATTTGAACAGTAAGCCAATAGAAAAATCATCTAAAAGATATATGTATTTGACTTCTAGCCTATCGCCGAATGAATCCGCGAATTTTTCCGGTCTCTAGTGATTGGTATAAAGCTTTGGTTGGGTGTTTCTCATTGGCACAGAGTCATCCAGGTGAGTTGTGAGCCAATGGCAGAGGCAACACTGAGGTATAACTATTTGTATTTTAGCCTATCACGAAATGATTTCGCGAATTTTTGCGGACTCTAATAATTAGCTGCCAAAGTTTCATTTTTAACTTTTTTGGGTTGTTAACAAAAAAGGGGAATTTTAATTTATTGCAGAACTGAAACTTTTTTTTAGGTTTAACTGCAACACCACTGGCTGCTTCAAGAAATATGGTTTCTTTCAGAAAATATTAATTTTACCTGGCAGTTCCAAATTCTCAAATTTGTTACGATTTTGACAGTCAAGAAACATTAAATGTGTGTTTGTGATATAAATGCAAACTATTTCTCGAAGTAGCCAGTGGCATTTCAGTTAAACCTAAAATGTTTCAGTTCTGCAATAAATTTAATTCCCCTTTTTTGTTAACAACCCAAAAACGTTAAAAATGTAACTTCGTTAACTAATTATGTAAAAAGTAAGCGCTGTATATATTTTTCATTTCTTGAAGGTTAAAGAATTGAAAAGTCTAAAAGTTGATCATGACCTGAAATGGGAGGCACCCCCTAACGCAACTGGTCGTAACATGCTGTTTGTTCGTACCTCTATTTGTATGCACACGTGAATGATACTCAGTACAGGAACAGTATACTGCACAATTTTCCATCCTACTCTCAAGTAGTTTGGAAAAGATTTCTCTGTCGATAGTACACAAATCACTCGAACCAGATGAGAAACGTATACTTACCACTGGATGTCTGAAGTCTTTCCAAAAGCATGATCATGTATGACTTTGAAGTAGCTTGGTTTCTGGGTTGTAGCCGCGTCCTTGTCGAATAATTCACCGACGTTTCGGTCGAAATTGCAGTCGCCATCATCAGCGAGCAGTTACCTACTGAAATTCTTACAAGTTATCCTGACTTTATATAGTCTCGCAGGATAACTTGTAAGAACCTCAGTAGGTAACTGCTCCCTGATGATGGCGACTGCGATGTCGACCGAAACGTCGGTGAATTATTCGCCAAGGACGCGGCTACAACCCAGAAGCCAAGATACTTCAGACAATGGCCGTGAAAGCTTGCGAACATTATTAACATGTATGACTTTGTCTCTTGCTGGTCTCATGAAAATTTTCTAGACAAATGAAATGTTATGGATTCTAAGACCTGCATGATGGTCTCCACAGTTCTGTGTAAAATGGAGCCACCCTCATTTGTTCGCTTCCCATTGGAAGAATGTAGACTGGGTGACATGTCGGAATATATTTTAATGTGGTTTTTATAAGCGATCAAATTCTTACAGTGAATGATCATATATCTAGACAAATTGTGAAATGTTTTGCGATCATACACGTTAGCACAACCAGCAAGTCATCAGATGCCTTTGCATGTTGAAGAGAGCCAATCAATCAAGGACACCGCTTAAGGAGATGCGTTGAGCAGTAACAAAGGTTCAGCGCTCTCCTGAAGAGACAGCAGGTGAAAGCGTAGAACCATGGTCGAGCCAGCTAAGTGATTTTAGAACTGTGGTTGCAAGTGGTGCTAACATAGTGCGCTGGTGTTGCGCCTCAGCATTGGACTGAGACCGTGTTTATGTCAAAATACTACTGCGGTGAAAGATGCTTGCGCTAGTGGAGTGGTATAACTCTGCAAGTTCGTCATATCTGTAACTCAATATTCAGCTGCTAGAGACCAGAAGCGTCGTTTCTGTATTATGAAATATTTCAGGAGTGTTCTTTTCAAGAGTTCCACAAGTTATTTGTCGTTGAGCTGTTGAGTAGAAAACATCTGTGTCCTGTAGTGCAAGAGTGTAATGTTTCTTCAGAAAACAAATTGGCGCACTAGGTAAAAGCATTTTTCATTCTTAGTTTTGTGTTAAGAACATACTATTTGGTTTTATGTCAGTATTATATGGAAAATGAAAGGCATCCTGTTATGGTTTATTTTGACGTATGATGTTCTTGCACAGTAAGTGGGATACGTCGATTGTACTATTTAAACATTTGTCATTATTGTCAATAAAAATTTAGCCTCAAACAAAGTGGTGGTGGATAAAAATGTTTTATGACACTCTTTCAAAGAAAAGTCGGTTCCTTATTATGAAAATGTGCAGTTTCATTTTGGAATGTGTCTTATTGACAGTAAAACAATCTGCTTGTTTGCAAGTCGTTATAGGTCTCAGCATGCTATTTCCTGCCACTTTTTAATTGTCAATTACATTTATATTTTTTAATTTATCATTAAGAATTCTCGGGGGAAACTGTTGATAGAGTTAGCACTAAATAATAAAAAAAAAGGCCCAAGAAGATGCTTCATGTAAAAATTCATCCGACAGTGGAAGTAACAAAATTGTACGGTACATAACAGTAAGTAAGTAAATGATTATCAGATGGTTTGATAACTGTTACTTGAACATTAAAGTTGCGTTGATTTTGTCGTACATTGCTTTTTCCTTTAAATTCGTCATTATATTTTGTATTTGTTTCAGGAAAATGATATCTTTCAGTCAACAGCAACCAGGCGGAAAACCGATTAAATGGAAACTTTTTAGTGGTAAAGAATGACTCAACTAATGATGCTGAATACTCAAATTCTGGTACTTTCGTAGTAAAAAAAATCTTAAAATGAACTTACCCAAATGTAACTGAACAAGAAAAAGAGCAACATGAATAGATTTTGAGGACAAACAAAATATTTTGTGATTCTACTTGCTTGTTAAGTTCCTGACCTACTCAGTTCCATTATTTGATTTTCCATGATTGCAGATTCATCTGAAGAAAGCTTGAACAATGCTAGCAAGCCAATTACAGAGGAAAAAGTCAAACAGATGGATGTATGTGCTACGGACAAAACTGATATGAAAAACCAAGCGGCTGATGGAAAAACTCCTGAAGTTACATGTTAGAAATAGTAACATATGTGGGAAATGCTTGTTAAAGTTAATAACTTACTAAACTAAATTGCAAAAAATCCACAAAGTACAATGTAAACAGTTTAAAATTAAGGAAAATGCAATGCAAATCAAATAAAATTCATTTTATTTGTATTTTTTCTGCTGAAGGAATCCATCGTTCTGGATCCAGGTCTGACAAGTCAAGCTCCTCTTCTTCATCGGAGCCAAGCAGTTTCAGTGATTCAAGTAATGAAAGTGCCTCTGAAGTTGATGATACTGACGCAGACAAAGACAGGGACCCTTCATCTGATGAAGAAACCAGTGAAGATTAATTACAGAAAGACGTTGACCGTGCTGTTATCATGGCCCAAACACCTTCAAGCAGTGATGCTTGTGAAGTTGGTAAAGTAACTGCAACTGTCAGTACTCCAGATATCACGCAATCAGCACCGTTGGCCAGAACTGTTAGCCAAACTCCTAACCTACCTGTAACTAGTACCCCTGCCTCAAACAGCAATGCTGGTCCAAATACTCCTGACTTAAAATATGTTGGTGGTACCCATGCCTCAATCAGTAATGCCGAAACCTCCGTTGCTATTACCACTGATATTCTGAGTCCAGTTGAAAACGGTAAACGAAAAAGAAATGAATCCAGGAGGAACATGTTGAAGGCAGCTATAAATTGCGGGAAAGTGTACGAAAGAAACATGAAAATCGTGTGTGACTAGCAAGAAAAATTAAACCTTCTTGTTAAGATAAATGCCGAATAAAGTGCTCTGAAAAAATAACTAATGATAAGAATATGAGTATTTTGATGCGTATTGAAACATGTGTGACATTGTCAAATTGTGGGTGTTTATTCATAACTTCACCAGAGAAATTAAACCTAAATATCGTTTAGTGCACGATAGGTGGACAAAGGCCACGAATAAATAATAATGCTGCGTGTTTGTACGTTATTTTTCAGACATACCTTAGATATTCAATGACCACCCTATTCGCACTGTCTTTGAGAAGAAAGATAAACTGGCAGGTGCCGTGATGGGCGAAGATAACAGAGGAAATCAGTTTAGTCAGCCCAAGAGTTGCGAAGCTGTAGGCAAGGACGGTCTGCAGAGCCGGACCCGGGGGGACGTCGCCCCAGGAGAAGGGGAGGTCGACGGCACACTCACGCGGCCACGCTGGACGCCTGCGGGTTGACCCCGAGGACCACCTTGCTGACGCTGAGCTCCGGGTGGGCGTGCAGCACCACGGTGGACGTGGCCCGCCGGCAGGTCACGTTGATGCGCACCTCGCCCCAGAAGACGCCCTCCTTCACGTCGGGCACCAGCGCCAGGCGGTAGCCGGCCGGCTCCAGGTGGCGCGGCAGGCGGTAGCCGTCCTCCGGGGGGTCGTCCACGTCTCGGCGGGGCCTCGGACCGGCGCGCCACGTCGACGCGGCGGGCAGCAGGGCGGCCAGTACCACCACCACCACCACCACCACCACCACCGGACACCTTCTCTGCTGGCACACCGCAGCTCCCCGGTCACCTTGACTCCGTCCGGCTTCCTTGCGCGTGCCCGTTGTCGAGCTAACTTGTAGTGACAACCTTACTCAAATGTAATCTAATATTAATATTATAAAATCACAGCTATGATGTGACGCCAACTAGTATTTATGGCACAATTTTAAATTTGTATTATTCAAAAAAAACATTAATGTCGCCAGACATTTCATTTGCTTGCTGCAAGAACTTAAACTTGTTCCTCCTCCTGCACACTCCAGTTTAATCTTTGTCAGGCCTGCCTCTGCAAATTTTTCCCAGCCCTAGATACGATTTTTGCCGAGTCTTTTGCGAGTCAGACTGTGTATCCTTTTATTCCCGCCTTGGCGCACGAATGCCGCCTGTAATTCGCCTCCAAGCCGTGATGAGAGCTGCTATGTCCTGCAAGCTCTCAGGGCAGGCTGCTTCTAAGACCTCCCCTGACGTGAGCACTTCAGGGCAATGATCCCGAGTCATTTTCACCAAACGTACAGTCACACCTCCGGGCTCATTGGAGCCTCGTTCCCACCGTCACGGCAGTCTCCACCCACTCCCTTTCTCCAAGTTTTCCTGGGAACACTGGCCAGAGCTTTGACCGGCCACTAACACCGGCAGTAGATAGATTTGGTTCGTATGAGGACAGGGGCTGGGGGCTGGGGATTAGGGATTATGTCACTTCCTTCGACCATGCACACACGAAAAAGTGCCCCGTTACAATCATCAGCCATGTTGGATTACGTCACTTCCGCCGGCCATACACGCATGAAAAAGTGTCCCGTTACGTTCATCAGCCATGTACGCACGAAAAAATGTCCCGTTACGTAACGAACGAACGGAGGAGGACGGACAGACCAGCTCACCAGGACGTCTCGCTATGAAAAGTATTAGGCGGTAATAAACAGCCAGGAGGTAACGAATATAAGCCTACTACTACACGTGTTATGAACGCCGGATACATACAGCCAGGCAACCATGTGTTTTGGCGCGCTGTACTTCCACGACGCGCAACGGCACCGGCAAGTTTTTATTACTACCTCCTCTCAAGTTCTGATCTCCTAATACTTCACAGCAGAGAAGCGCTGTTGGTCGGAGCCCGTAGGTACTTCCTTCGCACGCCTAACCTAACCTAACCTAACCTAAACTAACCTCACCTAACCTAATCCATATGCTAATCTATGCTAACCTAACCTAACCTAAACTAAACTAAACTAAACTAACCTCACCTAACCTAATCCATATGCTAATCTATGCTAACCTAACCTAACCTAACCAAACCTAACCTAAACTAACCTAACCTAACCTAAACTAACCTAACCTAACCTAACCTAATCCATATGCTAATCTATGCTAACCTAACCTAACCTAACCTAACCTAAACTAACCTAACCTAACCTAAACTAACCTAACCTAACCTAACCTAATCCATATGCTAATCTATGCTAACCTAACCTAACCTAACCTAACCTAAACTAAACTAAAATAAACTAAACTAAACTAAACTAAACTAAACTAAACTAAACTAAACTAAACTAAACTTAACCTAACCTAACCTAACCTAACCTAACCTAACCTAACCTAACCTAACCTAACCTAACCTAATCCATATGCTAATCTATGCTAACCTAACCTAACCTAAACTAAACTAAACTAAACTAAACTAACCTAACCTAATCCATATGCTAATCTATGCAAACCTAACCTAACCTAACCTAAACTAAACTAACCTAACCTAACCTAATCCATATGCTAATCTATGCAAACCTAACCTAACCTAAACTAAACTAAACTAAACTAAACTAAACTAACCTAATCCATATGCTAATCTATGCTAACCTAACCTAACCTAACCTAACCTAAACTAAACTAAACTAAACTAAACCAAACCTAACCTAACCTAACCTAACCTAACCTAAACTAAACTATACTAAACTAAACTAAACTAAACTAACCTAACCTAATCCATATGCTAATCTATGCTAACCTAACCTAACCTAACCTAACCTAAACTAAACTAAACTAAACTAAACCTAACCTAACCTAACCTAACCTACTCAAACCTAACCTAACCTAACCTAACCTAACCTAATCCATATGCTAATCTATGCTAACCTAACCTAACCTAATCCATATGCTAATCTATGCTAACCTAACCTAATCCATATGCTAATCTATGCTAACCTAACCTAATCCATGCCAATCTATGCTAATCCGTATGTCAATCTATGCTAATCCATATGTTAATCCATGCTAATCCATTTGCCATTTTGTATTTCTAGTAATTTACACCAACTTCGAATCATGTCGTCACCATTGCAATTTTCGTTACGGCCGCCATCTTGAAAATCCGCAATTTTTATGTTAGAAAATCGGGAAAAATTTTAAAAATCATTAAAAAAATTAAATAATCGAATTAAATAAAAATCTTAAAAACCACTGTTGCAGTTATTGTTACGGTCGACATCTTGGATTATATAAATGTTGCATATTTCGTTACACCCGCCATCTTGGTTGAGTACCATATCATTCTTACACTTTTCGTTAAGACCGCCATATTGGGTCCTATTAATGTTACAATTATCGTTATGGTCGCCATCTTTAAATTTAGACACCATCTTGAAAATCTTTATTTATTATACGATTTTAATGAAAAAAAAGTTCAAAATTCATCAAAAAATTAACTTAATAGAATTCTGTTTATATCGATTCCCGTCCTTGATTCGAAACCGGCGAGGGCAAAAAATATAAAATCAACAGATCCTTCCTCCACAGAAGCCACCTTCAGACTGACCTACCTCCACCAATAACAAGGTATTTACCATCAGCTGGTATGACGTCACCACACCTTTGACCTTGACCTTGACCTTGACCTTTGACCTTGACCTTGAAATTTAACCTTAACCTTGAAATTTAACCTCGACATTGATCTTTGACTTTGACCTTGATGTCCATCACGGATCCGTCATTTTATGTTCAGTACATGCTAGCGGTCATTGCCACCATCATGTTTTCGTCTGCTGGAGGTCACCATATTGTGTGTACTTGTCTTACCATCATGCAAATTCTATTCTAACATGCTACAGTGCAGTAATAATTTATTATTGCTGAGGTGCCCACCATCTTGAAATTTGACCGCCATGTTGAAATCATGTAATTATTTAGTTAGAAATGCGGGAAAAATTCCAATAGTCTCCGAAAAAATCAATTATTAATTTACAAATTGAATCGATGGATCCATGTCCACGGTTAGATTCTTGACCAGTGACAGTTGTAACTAATTATTAAATAAATTTTAAATTCTTTTTTCCGTTACCTTTCGCGGAGTTTATTAATCATAAGTCAATATACCTAACCAAAGAATTAATACAGTGACGATAAGCCTATCATGAAAGTCTAATTTTTGAATAATCTGAATAACCTATAAGCCGTTCATGTACAAAACCGCACATAAAGAACAATTGTCTTCAGTCCATGAGACCGAGTCATGTCATTATCAGACGTATAGGCTAGTCATTTCAGGACCACATGACCTTCGTCGTTAGCTAATTATATTCAATTAATCCATCGTGACATTTTTATACATTCTAAAGGAGCAAGTAACCTTGAAAAATATTTTAGTAACACCAAGAGGTGATAAACTAGTAAATATTCAATCACTACATTTTGTACTACGCACAATCAACAAAAAGGAAGCACCATCAACGAAAAGACAGCACCACCAACGAAAAGGCAGCACCGACTACGAAAAGGCAGCACATTTGGAAGCACCGACTACGAAAAGGCAGCACATTTGACAGCACCGACAACGAAAAGGCAGCACATTTGGAAGCACCGACAACGAAAAGGCAGCACATTTGGAAGCACCATCATCGAAAAGGCAGCACATTTGGAAGCTCCATCAACAAAAAAAGGCAAAAAGGAAGCACAAGTTACGAGATCTAAGTCTTAGTTAGAAATCAGAATACAAGAAATAAAAACATTAAATTCTTATAATTTAAATTATTTATTTTATTGCTTTACATTATACAAATGCAAGTAAAACAAGCCATTATTGTATGTAGCCAGCATTCCTCAGTTCCTTGAGTATGAAGGATATTTCTTTGATGCACGAATAGTTTCCTGCACAAAGCGAACCATGTAAAAGTCTTAGCCGGTCAACCAATATGTTTGGATCTTTCCATGATGTGTAATCAATCTCTTCTACCACCATCTTCCTTGCACCTTTATAAATATTACGATCTCTGGTGTCTTCCGTTTTACCACCAACCTCAGGGTAACTTTCATGTTTGAGACGGTGATCATCACAAGCTTGATCAGATTTATTTAATATATCACGTCGTTTCCACCGTTTCGGTCTCAGGACACCGCCACATTCTTCGATCTTGGCAGCTTTAGGTGTTTCATCATAGTCTATGTCTTTGTCAACTGCCTCAGAGTCACTGTAACATCACACGGAAAAGTTCAGAACTCCAATTCGCTGTGAAACCTTTCTCAAAGACACCTTTCTGCTTGGAGATTCTCACAATGTCACCAACATTAGCTTTATGCTTGCGTGTATCTTTCTTATTCGTGTTGGTGAATACAGTCCCAAGCAGACGATCGTCCTTTACATCTGTCGATGGTACATCCTCCATCGAGTACGACGTTAAAGTCGGTAAAGATGCCATCGAAGTCTCAAGAACAGGCAGTTACGCGACTTATGCACCAGAAGAAACAAACTAGGTGATCCGTACACCGTCGACGGCAGTAACAAATTGGGCGTCCTGCTGTCTAGGACTCGTTTTTATACATTAACCGGTTTGAATAATACGCTAGTCAAATCAAGAACAATTTACTAAAATACTAGAGTCAAAACAACATTAAAAAAATAGACGTACCATCAACAAAAAAGGCAGCAAATTTGGAAGCACCGACTACGAAAAGGCAGCACATTTGGAAGCACCGACAACGAAAAGGCAGCACATTTGGCAGCACCGACAACGAAAAGGCAGCACATTTGGAAGCACCGACTACGAAAAGGCAGCACATTTGGAAGCACAGACTACGAAAAGGCAGCACATTTGGAAGCACCGACTACGAAAAGGCAGCACATTTGGAAGCACAGACTACGAAAAGGCAGCACATTTGGAAGCACCGACTAAGAAAAGGCAGCACATTCGGCAGCACCGACAACGAAAAGGCAGCACATTTGGCAGCACCGACAACGAAAAGGCAGCACATTTGGAAGCACCGACTACGAAAAGGCAGCACATTTGGAAGCACCGAATACGAAAAGGTAGCACATTTGACAGCACCGACAACGAAAAGGCAGCACATTTGGAAGCACCGACTACGAAAAGGCAGCACATTTGTAAACACCATCAACAAAAAGGAAGCACAATCGGAAGCACATTCATAGAAAAGGAAGCACAATCGGAAGCACAATCACAAAAAGGAAGCACATTTGGAAGCACAATCACAAAAAGGAAGCACATTTGGAAGCACAATCCACAAAAAGGAAGCACATTTGGAAGCACATTCAACGAAAAAGGAAGCACAATCATATAAACAACGCACAATCGGAAGCACAATCAACAAAAAGGAAGCACAATCGGAAGCACATTCATAGAAAAGGAAGCACAATCGGAAGCACAATCACAAAAAGGAAGCACATTTGGAAGCACAATCACAAAAAGGAAGCACATTTGGAAGCACAATCCACAAAAAGGAAGCACATTTGGAAGCACATTCAACGAAAAAGGAAGCACAATCATAGAAACAACGCACAATCGGAAGCACAATCAACAAAAAGGAAGCACATTTTGGAAGCACCATCAACAAAAAGGAAGCACATTTTGGAAGCACCATCAAAAAGGCAGCACATTTTGGAAGCACAATCAAAAAAGGCAGCACATTTGGAAGCACCATCAACAAAAGAAGGAAGCACATTTTGGAAGCACAATCAAAAAAGGCAGCACATTTGGTAACACAAGTTACGAGAACTAAGTCTTAGTTAGAAATCAGAATGCAAGAAATAAAAACATTAAATTTTTACTTTTAATATTTAATTTATTTCTTAAGATTATACAAATAGAAGTAAAATAAGCCATTATTGTATGTAGCCAGCTTTCCTCAGTTCTTCGAGTATGAAGGATATTTCTTTTATGCACGAATAGTTTCCTGCACAAAGCGAGCCATGTAGAAGTCTTAGCCGGTCAACCAATATGTTTGGATCTTTCCACGATGTGTAATCAATCTCTTCTACCACCATCTCACTTGCTTGTTTATTATAAATACTTTTAATATCACAATCGTCCCAGTGATCATAATAAGCGTTATCAGATTTATTTATTATAACACATCGTTTCCATCGTTTCGGTCTCAGGACACCGTTACATTCTTCGATCTTGTCAGCTTTAGGTGCTTCATCACAGTCTATGCTTTTGTCAACGGCCTCAGAGTCACTGTTACAATCACTGTAGAAGACATCCTCTTCACCCAGATTACCATATGAATTCGATATCGATGATGTCGAAGTGCCATTATCGTCTTCATGCTTCCTTTTTAGGAGTCCATCATTTTTACAAAGTAAGAAAGATCTACTTGAATTCGACTGGAATGTATTCTCACTTTTCACGTTAAGGATTCTTCCATTGTCTTCATTCTTCCATAAATCATCATCGTCCTTCAATTTAAGTTCTTCGTCGAGATCGGAAGAGCCACGAACATAATCTCTCTCAAGACAAGGAAAATTATTGTCGTAATGCAGATCACTATTCCTTAGTCTAGTAGATCCATCGTTGTACTCTGGCTTGTACGCAGGCTTAACGTTACAAGTTCTGTCATGTCTTTTTAAGCTCTCTCTCCGCGTAAACGACTTGCTACATCGAACGCAACTTATCATATTGCGTAGTGGATTTTTAACACAGTCATTCTTCTGGTGTTGTCTTCCATTCTTTCTCAAGATAAATTCTTTGCTGCAAAACTTACACCTGTGTCCTTTCGATACAGCGACAGACACCGAATCAGGATTCATATTAGTTACTGTGACTAATGTTAGATACAAACAGACAGTTTTCCAATTGGAACCATTACTTAAATATAATTTTTTAAATATTTCTTAAACGAGAGTTATCTCATGCAAAGGTACTTGTTGTAAGTAGTTCTGCTTTTCAACAACAGATGACACCACGTATTGCTTGCAGGTAAATATTATTTCTTTCTTTCATGCGGGATGCAGGATTCTCACTAACGATCGCAATACAGGGATGGCATCGCTAGACTCCAAGGAGAAGGTAGTTTGTTCATCCAGTTAGTGTTTCTCAGATTTCTCAGGGTATATATTATTATTATATGACTGAATAATGATTTTTTTAAAATTCCACCTAATAAAAATAAAATAGAAGCACTCAGAGAAAACCATCAGGGATGATGTCGTTTATAAACATCATAAATTACCAATTTTTTTTAAAAAATTCCAAATTTAATTCTGATTAAGCAAAGAGTTCACAAGCCCGCTTGTGCTAGAACTCTTTGCTTAATCAGAATTAAATTTGGAATTTTTTAAAAAAAATTGGTAATTTATGATGTTTATAAACGACATCATCCCTGATGGTTTTCTCTGAGTGCTTCTATTTTATTTTTATTAGGTGGAATTTTAAAAAAATCATTATTCAGTCATATAATAATAATATATACCCTGAGAAATCTGAGAAACACTAACTGGATGAACAAACTACCTTCTCCTTGGAGTCTAGCGATGCCATCCCTGTATTGCGATCGTTAGTGAGAATCCTGCATCCCGCATGAAAGAAAGAAATAATATTTACCTGCAAGCAATACGTGGTGTCATCTGTTGTTGAAAAGCAGAACTACTTACAACAAGTACCTTTGCATGAGATAACTCTCGTTTAAGAAATATTTAAAAAATTATATTTAAGTAATGGTTCCAATTGGAAAACTGTCTGTTTGTATCTAACATTAGTCACAGTAACTAATATGAATCCTGATTCGGTGTCTGTCGCTGTATCGAAAGGACACAGGTGTAAGTTTTGCAGCAAAGAATTTATCTTGAGAAAGAATGGAAGACAACACCAGAAGAATGACTGTGTTAAAAATCCACTACGCAAGTTGCGTTCGATGTAGCAAGTCGTTTACGCGGAGAGAGAGCTTAAAAAGACATGACAGAACTTGTAACGTTAAGCCTGCGTACAAGCCAGAGTACAACGATGGATCTACTAGACTAAGGAATAGTGATCTGCATTACGACAATAATTTTCCTTGTCTTGAGAGAGATTATGTTCGTGGCTCTTCCGATCTCGACGAAGAACTTAAATTGAAGGACGATGATGATTTATGGAAGAATGAAGACAATGGAAGAATCCTTAACGTGAAAAGTGAGAATACATTCCAGTCGAATTCAAGTAGATCTTTCTTACTTTGTAAAAATGATGGACTCCTAAAAAGGAAGCATGAAGACGATAATGGCACTTCGACATCATCGATATCGAATTCATATGGTAATCTGGGTGAAGAGGATGTCTTCTACAGTGATTGTAACAGTGACTCTGAGGCCGTTGACAAAAGCATAGACTGTGATGAAGCACCTAAAGCTGACAAGATCGAAGAATGTAACGGTGTCCTGAGACCGAAACGATGGAAACGATGTGTTATAATAAATAAATCTGATAACGCTTATTATGATCACTGGGACGATTGTGATATTAAAAGTATTTATAATAAACAAGCAAGTGAGATGGTGGTAGAAGAGATTGATTACACATCGTGGAAAGATCCAAACATATTGGTTGACCGGCTAAGACTTCTACATGGCTCGCTTTGTGCAGGAAACTATTCGTGCATAAAAGAAATATCCTTCATACTCGAAGAACTGAGGAAAGCTGGCTACATACAATAATGGCTTATTTTACTTCTATTTGTATAATCTTAAGAAATAAATTAAATATTAAAAGTAAAAATTTAATGTTTTTATTTCTTGCATTCTGATTTCTAACTAAGACTTAGTTCTCGTAACTTGTGTTACCAAATGTGCTGCCTTTTTTGATTGTGCTTCCAAAATGTGCTTCCTTCTTTTGTTGATGGTGCTTCCAAATGTGCTGCCTTTTTTGATTGTGCTTCCAAAATGTGCTGCCTTTTTGATGGTGCTTCCAAAATGTGCTTCCTTTTTGTTGATGGTGCTTCCAAAATGTGCTTCCTTTTTGTTGATTGTGCTTCCGATTGTGCGTTGTTTCTATGATTGTGCTTCCTTTTTCGTTGAATGTGCTTCCAAATGTGCTTCCTTTTTGTGGATTGTGCTTCCAAATGTGCTTCCTTTTTGTGATTGTGCTTCCAAATGTGCTTCCTTTTTGTGCTTGTGCTTCCGATTGTGCTTCCTTTTCTATGAATGTGCTTCCGATTGTGCTTCCTTTTTGTTGATTGTGCTTCCGATTGTGCGTTGTTTATATGATTGTGCTTCCTTTTTCGTTGAATGTGCTTCCAAATGTGCTTCCTTTTTGTGGATTGTGCTTCCAAATGTGCTTCCTTTTTGTGATTGTGCTTCCAAATGTGCTTCCTTTTTGTGATTGTGCTTCCGATTGTGCTTCCTTTTCTATGAATGTGCTTCCGATTGTGCTTCCTTTTTGTTGATGGTGTTTACAAATGTGCTGCCTTTTCGTAGTCGGTGCTTCCAAATGTGCTGCCTTTTCGTTGTCGGTGCTGTCAAATGTGCTACCTTTTCGTATTCGGTGCTTCCAAATGTGCTGCCTTTTCGTAGTCGGTGCTTCCAAATGTGCTGCCTTTTCGTTGTCGGTGCTGCCAAATGTGCTGCCTTTTCGTTGTCGGTGCTGCCGAATGTGCTGCCTTTTCTTAGTCGGTGCTTCCAAATGTGCTGCCTTTTCGTAGTCTGTGCTTCCAAATGTGCTGCCTTTTCGTAGTCGGTGCTTCCAAATGTGCTGCCTTTTCGTAGTCTGTGCTTCCAAATGTGCTGCCTTTTCGTAGTCGGTGCTTCCAAATGTGCTGCCTTTTCGTTGTCGGTGCTGCCAAATGTGCTGCCTTTTCGTTGTCGGTGCTTCCAAATGTGCTGCCTTTTCGTAGTCGGTGCTTCCAAATTTGCTGCCTTTTTTGTTGATGGTACGTCTATTTTTTTAATGTTGTTTTGACTCTAGTATTTTAGTAAATTGTTCTTGATTTGACTAGCGTATTATTCAAACCGGTTAATGTATAAAAACGAGTCCTAGACAGCAGGACGCCCAATTTGTTACTGCCGTCGACGGTGTACGGATCACCTAGTTTGTTTCTTCTGGTGCATAAGTCGCGTAACTGCCTGTTCTTGAGACTTCGATGGCATCTTTACCGACTTTAACGTCGTACTCGATGGAGGATGTACCATCGACAGATGTAAAGGACGATCGTCTGCTTGGGACTGTATTCACCAACACGAATAAGAAAGATACACGCAAGCATAAAGCTAATGTTGGTGACATTGTGAGAATCTCCAAGCAGAAAGGTGTCTTTGAGAAAGGTTTCACAGCGAATTGGAGTTCTGAACTTTTCCGTGTGATGTTACAGTGACTCTGAGGCAGTTGACAAAGACATAGACTATGATGAAACACCTAAAGCTGCCAAGATCGAAGAATGTGGCGGTGTCCTGAGACCGAAACGGTGGAAACGACGTGATATATTAAATAAATCTGATCAAGCTTGTGATGATCACCGTCTCAAACATGAAAGTTACCCTGAGGTTGGTGGTAAAACGGAAGACACCAGAGATCGTAATATTTATAAAGGTGCAAGGAAGATGGTGGTAGAAGAGATTGATTACACATCATGGAAAGATCCAAACATATTGGTTGACCGGCTAAGACTTTTACATGGTTCGCTTTGTGCAGGAAACTATTCGTGCATCAAAGAAATATCCTTCATACTCAAGGATCTGAGGAATGCTGGCTATATACAATAATGGCTTGTTTTACTTGCATTTGTATAATGTAAAGCAATAAAATAAATAATTTAAATTATAAGAATTTAATGTTTTTTTTTCTTGTATTCTGATTTCTAACTAAGACTTAGATCTCGTAACTTGTGCTTCCTTTTTGCCTTTTTTTGTTGATGGAGCTTCCAAATGTGCTGCCTTTTCGATGATGGTGCTTCCAAATGTGCTGCCTTTTCGTTGTCGGTGCTTCCAAATGTGCTGCCTTTTCGTTGTCGGTGCTGTCAAATGTGCTGCCTTTTCGTAGTCGGTGCTTCCAAATGTGCTGCCTTTTCGTAGTCGGTGCTGCCTTTTCGTTGGTGGTGCTGTCTTTTCGTTGATGGTGCTTCCTTTTTGTTGATTGTGCGTAGTACAAAATGTAGTGATTGAATATTTACTAGTTTATCACCTCTTGGTGTTACTAAAATATTTTTCAAGGTTACTTGCTCCTTTAGAATGTATAAAAATGTCACGATGGATTAATTGAATATAATTAGCTAACGACGAAGGTCATGTGGTCCTGAAATGACTAGCCTATACGTCTGATAATGACATGACTCGGTCTCATGGACTGAAGACAATTGTTCTTTATGTGCGGTTTTGTACATGAACGGCTTATAGGTTATTCAGATTATTCAAAAATTAGACTTTCATGATAGGCTTATCGTCACTGTATTAATTCTTTGGTTAGGTATATTGACTTATGATTAATAAACTCCGCGAAAGGTAACGGAAAAAAGAATTTAAAATTTATTTAATAATTAGTTACAACTGTCACTGGTCAAGAATCTAACCGTGGACATGGATCCATCGATTCAATTTGTAAATTAATAATTGATTTTTTCGGAGACTATTGGAATTTTTCCCGCATTTCTAACTAAATAATTACATGATTTCAACATGGCGGTCAAATTTCAAGATGGTGGGCACCTCAGCAATAATAAATTATTACTGCACTGTAGCATGTTAGAATAGAATTTGCATGATGGTAAGACAAGTACACACAATATGGTGACCTCCAGCAGACGAAAACATGATGGTGGCAATGACCGCTAGCATGTACTGAACATAAAATGACGGATCCGTGATGGACATCAAGGTCAAAGTCAAAGATCAATGTCGAGGTTAAATTTCAAGGTTAAGGTTAAATTTCAAGGTCAAGGTCAAAGGTCAAGGTCAAGGTCAAGGTCAAAGGTGTGGTGACGTCATACCAGCTGATGGTAAATACCTTGTTATTGGTGGAGGTAGGTCAGTCTGAAGGTGGCTTCTGTGGAGGAAGGATCTGTTGATTTTATATTTTTTGCCCTCGCCGGTTTCGAATCAAGGACGGGAATCGATATAAACAGAATTCTATTAAGTTAATTTTTTGATGAATTTTGAACTTTTTTTTCATTAAAATCGTATAATAAATAAAGATTTTCAAGATGGTGTCTAAATTTAAAGATGGCGACCATAACGATAATTGTAACATTAATAGGACCCAATATGGCGGTCTTAACGAAAAGTGTAAGAATGATATGGTACTCAACCAAGATGGCGGGTGTAACGAAATATGCAACATTTATATAATCCAAGATGTCGACCGTAACAATAACTGCAACAGTGGTTTTTAAGATTTTTATTTAATTCGATTATTTAATTTTTTTAATGATTTTTAAAAATTTTCCCGATTTTCTAACATAAAAATTGCGGATTTTCAAGATGGCGGCCGTAACGAAAATTGCAATGGTGACGACATGATTCGAAGTTGGTGGAAATTACTAGAAATACAAAATGGCAAATGGATTAGCATGGATTAACATATGGATTAGCATAGATTGACATACGGATTAGCATAGATTGGCATGGATTAGGTTAGGTTAGCATAGATTAGCATATGGATTAGGTTAGGTTAGCATAGATTAGCATATGGATTAGGTTAGGTTAGGTTAGGTTAGCATAGATTAGCATATGGATTAGGTTAGGTTAGGTTAGGTTAGGTTTGAGTAGGTTAGGTTAGGTTAGGTTAGGTTTATTTTAGTTTAGTTTAGTTTAGGTTAGGTTAGGTTAGGTTAGGTTAGGTTAGCATAGATTAGCATATGGATTAGGTTAGGTTAGTTTAGTTTAGTTTAGTTTAGTATAGTTTAGTTTAGGTTAGGTTAGGTTAGGTTAGGTTAGGTTTGGTTTAGTTTAGTTTAGTTTAGTTTAGGTTAGGTTAGGTTAGGTTAGGTTAGCATAGATTAGCATATGGATTAGGTTAGGTTAGTTTAGTTTAGTTTAGTTTAGTTTAGGTTAGGTTAGGTTTGCATAGATTAGCATATGGATTAGGTTAGGTTAGGTTAGTTTAGTTTAGGTTAGGTTAGGTTAGGTTTGCATAGATTAGCATATGGATTAGGTTAGGTTAGTTTAGTTTAGTTTAGTTTAGTTTAGGTTAGGTTAGGTTAGCATACATTAGCATATGGATTAGGTTAGGTTAGGTTAGGTTAGGTTAGGTTAGGTTAGGTTAGGTTAGGTTAGGTTAGGTTAAGTTTAGTTTAGTTTAGTTTAGTTTAGTTTAGTTTAGTTTAGTTTAGTTTATTTTAGTTTAGTTTAGGTTAGGTTAGGTTAGGTTAGGTAAGCATAGATTAGCATATGGATTAGGTTAGGTTAGGTTAGGTTAGTTTAGGTTAGGTTAGTTTAGGTTAGGTTAGGTTAGGTTAGGTTAGGTTAGGTTAGCATAGATTAGCATATGGATTAGGTTAGGTTAGGTTAGGTTAGTTTAGGTTAGGTTAGGTTAGTTTAGGTTAGGTTAGGTTAGGTTAGGTTAGGTTAGCATAGATTAGCATATGGATTAGGTTAGGTGAGGTTAGTTTAGTTTAGTTTAGTTTAGGTTAGGTTAGGTTAGCATAGATTAGCATATGGATTAGGTTAGGTGAGGTTAGTTTAGGTTAGGTTAGGTTAGGTTAGGCGTGCGAAGGAAGTACCTACGGGCTCCGACCAACAGCGCTTCTCTGCTGTGAAGTATTAGGAGATCAGAACTTGAGAGGAGGTAGTAATAAAAACTTGCCGGTGCCGTTGCGCGTCGTGGAAGTACAGCGCGCCAAAACACATGGTTGCCTGGCTGTATGAATCCGGCGTTCATAACACGTGTAGAAGTAGGCTTATATTCGTTACCTCCTGGCTGTTTATTACCGCCTAATACTTTTCATAGCGAGACGTCCTGGTGAGCTGGTCTGTCCGTCCTCCTCCGTTCGTTCGTTACGTAACGGGACATTTTTTCGTGCGTACATGGCTGATGAACGTAACGGGACACTTTTTCATGCGTGTATGGCCGGCGGAAGTGACGTAATCCAACATGGCTGATGATTGTAACGGGGCACTTTTTCGTGTGTGCATGGTCGAAGGAAGTGACATAATCCCTAATCCCCAGCCCCCAGCCCCTGTCCTCATACGAACCAAATCTATCTACTACCGGCCAGGGTCGGGCTGTCCCAAGGCCACGACTCCAGTCCCAAAAAGTACATTATTATGCCACATAGCGGCAGTTTTGCGAATCCCTTCCCCTGGGTGTTTGAACGCCCGCTAAACACCTGCCCTCTGGCATCTCCCGCAGTAACCAGTAACACGGAGTTCCTTCCCAGGCCACCAGAGCGCTGGCCTAGTCTGCTCCGTAAGTCCCATGCTGCTACCAGTCGCCTCGTGTGAGTCGACCTCTACTTGTTTCAGACACACCTCAGTAGGTCGCGCTGACTTCGGCCAGTACCACCAACTTCGAGATATCGAAGTCAGTATTTCTCGACAAGCCCCTCTGTAATCTTCAGAACCTTTCGGTCCGGAAGCCGAAGCCTCCCCCCTTTCTTTTGTTTAACTTAGCCTTTTAATTACGAGTCTCTGCCGCCCCAATTTGACTGTTCTCCGCGGCTATAAACTGACCACTCCGTATCTCCGAAATCATGACGTGTCTCCGTTTTTCTTTTAAGATGTAATCAGCTAGACAAGGGATATGATTCCCACAACTGTAGTGATTAGCTTTTAGTCAGTACATGTAGGTCTACCTCGTAAAAGTAATCATATTTTATTCAGCATAATTTATTAATTTTTTTTTTAATCATGGAAACATCCGCGACAACCGCGAGTTCGCGAGCTCAGCGCCCGGGCTGACCCTGGAAGCCATCTCCCTGTTTGGTGAGTTTTGACAACCTTTACTCACAGACCATCCGCGTGATTAGAAGGCATTTTCTGCCTATTTTGCCTGCTGTCTGTGAACCAGTCCTGAACATATGTGTTTCGGAGCTGTTCACATACAGGGTCCAAGTACTGGACAGTTCCAGAACCGGACAGATTCCAAGGACCGGACAAGTTCCCAAGGACCAGATGCTGAACTGACCACTCCACTCTCAAGTCCTTCCTCCATCAATGGGCACGACTAAGGCACCCGGACGCCTCGTTAGCAGCATAAATTTGGTCAGCCATCGTCAAACTTCCAGATCTTCAGTTTTTTAGATCTTCAGAATAACATTAAGCCACGATATTGTAAAAGTAACTGAATCTGTTTATTGTTGCGTATTTTATTTAAATTGTGTTAATAATCAATGAAATTGTCTAATAATGGCCAGCCCATTATTTTAATAATGTGATTTTAAATCCATGTTATATATGTATGTGTGTGTGTGTGTGTCAATCAACTTATAAAAAATCATGTGAAAATAATCAAAAGTAAAATAAAAACAGAGGTACTAATATCTAGACGAAATCATTATTTTTGCCTTCTGAAACCAAAAGATCCACTAGTTACCTCCAGTCATCAAGAGAGACTGAGGAGTGTAACAATGTCAAGCTTCATCAAATATCTCGCAACAAGCATGTGAGGTCCGACTGATCTAAAACACAAGGATCTTCGGATGCGAGGCCCAGAGGCATGTACACGTGGCCCAGAGGTCTGGACGCAAGATCCAAAGGTCTGGATAAGAGAACTATAGGCCTGGATAACAGACCCAGAGGCCTGGATAACAGACCCAGAGGCCTGGACGCGAGACCCAGAGGCATAGACACGAGACCCAAAGGCCTGGATAAGAGAACTATAGGCCTGGATAACAGATCCAGAGGCCTGGACGCGAGCCCCGGCTGAAGAGACTCACCATCGTGCTGGTCAGGTCCAGGAGTGCAGCGGCTGAGGCAACGAGACCAGGACTGCGATTCTGCGCTGCGGGTTGTGACGATTACCGCACGGGTCGCAATTGGAGGCAATTCACCTTCCACGAGGCAGTTGAGCGACGCGGCCCACTCCATCCTCTCCCGGACTCCGCCCCCGCCCCCCAGTGACGCACCAGCCGCCTCGTCTGCTAGCGGTCTTGGTAGCGGCGAGGCTCTTTCCCCAGGAGTCGCGGCTACAGAGCGTCCCACTCTTAGACTGCAGTGTGGAAGTCTCTCTTCTGACACACTCCGACTGATAAAGTCTTAGGGCTCAGGACACAGCCAACTGTCTGGTTAGCTGAGTGCGGTAGAGGGGCTGAGGCGGTGACTATGCTGGGTTGGTGGCCCCAGCCGCTGGTCATTGCCGAAGCTCTAACACCCTCCCGATCTACAACAGGGAGCGATCCCTAACAGTTCTGTATATTTAAAAGCTCTGGAATGTTTTAAAGAGAACTGGAAGATACTCCCACACCACCCTTCAAGGGCTCATATTGGGAGGGGAACGTGAGAACTCCGGCCGCAAGGTCGGAATACATCTGCCGTTAGCATAGCCCTTATGTCATTGTTTCTGCGCTTGGTGTTGCCAAGTGTAAAAAGTATTTTAAACTTAAGGTATTGAATATTGTTTATTTATTTATCAGGTGAACATTACAATCTTCGTGTGAATTCTTACCGGTGAATGTGTGTGAATTGTTTCCTGTTCTAAGCTAAAAAGAGGTGGTTTATTAAAGATTTATAAGAGGGATAGTAGATACAGACCTAAAACATTATAAATTACTCAAATGAACTCTTAAAATACTTCTTGTGCACTCAGAATTCCAAAGGAATGCACCCCACCCTGAACTTCCGTAACGTGTTTGATATCAGGCAACAGCGCACGCTATATGTCGTTTACTGCAATCTCAGCGTGGGACGGGCTATAGAAGTGATAATTTGTCGCGGAAAAAAATATAATACATTATCACACTACATTTAAGGAAATTTAAGACTTACTAGTTTATTTAGGCTACTGGTTTTTCATACGAGATAAACACGAATATGATGAAAATTTCAAAAAATTAAAAACTACAAAAATTAAACTAATTAAATGCTTTTATTAAAGAGCAAATCAATTTTAGGTAAGATGAAGTTTTAGATTAATTCGAACCTAAAAATTAAAAAAAAAAACATTCATAATAGTTTAATTTTTGTATTTTTTTTAAATCTAATATATTATTCATGTATTACTCTTATGGGAAATCAGTAGCATAACAAACTAGTTGTACTCACGCACAAATTGTTTTGTAATTGTTAGGGATCGGAAAAATTCGAGGGTTCAATGACCTGTAGGATGAACTCCATAGTTCTACGTACACTCGGTCAAATGCCACCCACTCATTGGCTGCTGTCTTGTGAGGTGTCCCAACGTAGCAGCCTGTGATTCTTATAAAGCTTTGGTCGGTTGTTTCTCACTGGCCCAGAGTCATCCAGGTGAGTTGTGAGCCAATAGCAGAGGCAGCACTGAGGTATAACTATTTGTATTTTAGCCTGTTGCGAAATTAATTCGCGAATTTTTCCGGTCTCTACGTGTACCGAAAGCTAAGATGTTTACAAAACAAAACAAAAAACAAAAATTGTATTTTCAGATGTTGGTAGCATTATATAGGTACGAAAGATAATTTTCAGATTTAAAGATATTGTATTTTTTTTTTTACTTTCTTATTGGCTTAATTTTTAATATAGTTTACCGTACTGTAAAATTATACTTCTGATAACTTTTGTTTCACCGTTGCGCTGCCTCAGTTTCAGGTGCTGACTGGGGTGCCCCAGCCTAGGGTAATCTATCCCTGCTGCCACGAAGTCCCAGTGTAATGGCGCCTTCTACAGCACCCTCCTCTTGTCCTGTGTTCACACGGCGTGTGTTCATACCTGGCATATCTGCAGCCCGCATTACTGACATATTCACTGTATTTTTTTTAAGTGAAACTTCTTCGCTGAAGGGGGGGGGGGGGGGGGGGGGTTTAGGCGCTACAATTTTGGAGCGTTACGAAATTTCAGATCGCACGAGGGGAATAGTTAGGCACGAGGTGGGGGAAATCGGTAGAGGAGGAGAGTGCGTCAGCGGCGACGCCACTCCAACGCATGCACTAGCGGTCGAATGGGAGTACGGGAAAAAAAGGGGAGGGGGGATAGGTACGTAGCGGAGCATGCTGTATGCTAGTTGTAATTGGTCGGATGGGTAGACGGCAAGGAAGAGGTAGAAATGACGCAGCAGTGACGTTACGGAAATCTCGTAACGCTGCTTGTTTTCGTCTACTCCTCAGTTTTTTTTACGTGACAACGTCTAATAAATCGATGAACGCCGGCTGCACGCACGAAAAAGTGTCTCGTTACGCACATTGTTCCGTTACGCTGTGTCCCGTTACGCTAATAAATTGACTAAAAATTTATGGTGATTCATATGATTGATGATAGATATTTGATTTTGGTTTATTTGTATAAAAACTTGTTCATAATTATATTTAAACTTTATATCTAAACCCCAGTTTTTAAAATTAATTACAAGTCATCTACACGTGAACTGTTTCGTCGAATGTTTATAAAGTGCAGTGAATAGTTAATGTGGTTTTCATTGCTTATTACTAGAGATCTGAAAAATTCGCAGATTCATTTCGTGTTATGCTAAAATTCAAATTATTATACCTTAGTGCTGCTTTTGCCATTGGTTCACTGTTAATCTGGAGGACTGGGGGCTAATTAGAGACCCATGACTCATAGAAGCGTCGAATCACAGGCCACAGAATCGATATGACTCACAAGTCAGCAGCCAATGAACAGTTGGCATTTGCCCGAGTGTGTAGTCGATATTGGAGTCTATCCTGAAGGTCATTGAACCCGCGATTTTTTCCGGTCTCTACTTATTACAACAACAATTTCGGCAATAAAGATTAATTATTCTTGCATTTTAAAAATCTGATTACTAGTATAATTTCAAGTATTTATTCTTTTATTATTAAAATAAAAATTATTCAATTTTATTCATAAAAGTATGCAATCATTTCATCAATGTTTTGTTATGACGTTGTCACGTTAATCTATCGTCCTAAACCGACTTTACAGACAACCAATTTTTTTTAAATTTGAGATCATACCCGCAATTATTATTATTATCATCTCTTGTTCAATAATAATTAATAATAACTGACCTTTTCTATGCCTAATAAGCAAGAAGTTTCACTTCTGTCGCTCGTGGACTCCACGCACATAATTTTATTTTGTAAATGGAACAGAAATATTCATGTAAACTTACAGAAATTTGTACATTTGTACATTTGCATGAAAACAACTGTATCGCTACAAAATAGTGTTCGCAGTAATAATGTGCTCGGCTTAATAACTGGCCATTTATGGCTTGTGTTTGTCCCAGTCCCTCCAATAGTTAAAGTTATTTGTTAACCGTTCGCAGATTATCTTTCTAGTATTAACAGCGCAAACTAATAAGTATAATAAAACAAAATAAAGTCAAATTATTGAAAATTCTATTATTTCTTCCATGTTTTTTTGAAGTTATACTTCTAATGCGACTTCCAACCAGTGGCGGATACAGAAAAATCTCAAGGGGGGGGGGGGGGGCGCAGGTCTACCTCCTCCACACACTCCCTTGTTACGTCACCTTGGTTGCTTGGATGCAGCCAGAGATCTTTTTCCAAGCTCTATCCGTTTCATTTACGTCTCGCCCGAATATTTGCTGTTGTTGGTGCATAATTGTGTGCTATATGTAGTTAAAATGGCCAATTGTGCGGTATACAAATGTCAAAATCACTACAGAAAAACTAAAGATTCTAGTCACATGCAAAGCTTAATAAAACTTATTCAAACTGTTTCCGAGACATGAAGTCGTTAAAGGTAAGTGTATGAATGTGTATTGTATAACATCGGCGGCCGGGTGCACTCCCTTCCCTTGCCAAGAACCATACTTGGTGCTGGGCTGCCCTGGTCAAGGGGGGGGGGGGGGGCGCCCCCTGCGCAACCCTTATGAATCCGCCACTGCTTACAACAAGGTTGCATTAAACGTTTAACGCTCCTGGGGAGGGGGAATAGAAAGAGAGAGAGAGCGAGAGTGAATGCTATTGCAAGGAACTAAGTAGAGAGTATGAAAAAAATAAAGATCCTGACAGTTTGTAGTGTCGCCATATTTGTTTCAATTTTCAATACCCTTTTTGTATATTACAATTTAAATTTTAAATTGCAGAAAAAATCATGTTTCATAGACACATAAATAGTGAGTGTGTGTCATTTCTCTATGTCCACGAGGTCTCGCCGCGTCAATTTTCTCCTTGGGGCGAACCCATCCGCTTAATTAAATAAACAGCTTTTATCGTTAATTATTTCATGATTAATTTTTTTTAGTTTGATTCGTTACAATATGATTTCACTAAAAATCAATTTCTACCCCTTCCTATTTTCATTTCCACATTACGAAGTTTCACTTCTTCCGCACGGAGGGGCTCCACGCACTATTTTTGCATGCAATTAAAAACTATTTTTTAATGATGCCAAAGAAGAATAACTTCTCACGCGCGTATTTAAGTACACGCACCCATTTTTTTTAAATTATGCTTTAACTAAACATACTTTAGAATATAAACTTATGTGCAAATTTTCGTCAGATAAACTCACTACTATCTCGAAAAAAACGTATTTCATACATGCAAAAATAACCATAGCCACGTGTTGTACAAAACGACAATATTTTTCTTGTAGTATCAAAGAATATTTATTGGCAACTGGTTTACAAAGAAATCTTTTGTAACAGTGCAGAATTTTTTTTTCTGTGTTGTGCATTAATATTTTTCTCTCTCGATCTTAAAGACGCACGACCTTCTTCCAGACATTGTTGGCGAAGTATAGCATGACGATGAAGAGTTACTTTCCAAAGATAGTGTTATAAAACCTCATCTCTGGGTCCATCTCTGTTAGCCCCAAATACTAGCGCACTTCTTGGGGAAAGTACCGTACTAGTACCATGTCCAGCGCTCAGATCGCAGCACAGGTACCAGGGCGTCCACTGTTGCCACTGTTGCCAGACGTCTACTGCCTGACTTGTTAATATTACAATTTTATTTTGTATACCGTCACCAATTATAATTTCTTTATTTTACTTTTTATTGATTATTTTTCTAAAACCATAAAATATTGTCTTTTGACATTATTATTATAGTTTCATACCTACATGTCAGAAAAAAATTATAAATTCTACACACGGATTTTTTTTTCACAGAGAAACTAATTTTAGCAGTTAGTCACTATTAATAACAAGGCAGCCCATTAAATGTGTGCTGCGGTCAAACAGAGCCAAAATATTTTAATATTTAATGACATGAAAATATTTTATGACAAATATATTGGTTGAAACAAAGATGGCGTCTTTCAGTTACGTTGGCTTAGAAGTAGCAGTTTTATAAAACTAATATGTAGATCTTGTGAAATACAACAAGAAAATATATTTCCAAAATTTTCATTCCAAATTTTCCTTTACAAAATAATTTATAAGTAGGCCTATATTTAAAAAAATTATCATTACATTATAAATTTGTTATTATATTTGAAAGATTTGTGCAATGGGAGTGCATGACTTGATGTAAGCTTTTGGACATACGCCATTGCTTAGCAATGGCGTATGTCCAAAAGCTTACATCAAGTCATTAAAAAGTTGTGAAGCAATGGCGTATGTCCAAAAGCTTACATCAAGTCATTATAAAGTCGTGTCTAAAAACCTTTTGCGATATTTGGGTACTTATATCTGGCAAAAAAAGCACCCTGAGACAAGGATAGTGATAATAGCGGATATCGTAAGTTGGAGAAAGAGAGAGAGAAAAAATGACCATTAAAATGAACATAGCAAACCAAGGATGGGACACACATTAGCGACATTGTGGAACCGATGTCTGAGGCTCGTGCAAGCTCTCGTGATTGGTCGCCTGTATCGCATCTCTGATTGGCTGGAGCTCGAGGCGAAGGAATCAGTGCGTGTTCTGTAATCAATTACAACCCTAACTCTTGGTACAGGTTTATTTATTGCGTGTGTAGCTAATACAGCGCAAAGGCAGTGAAGACTACAGCTTCCTCTGTTTCAGCTCCTGCGCGTAGAAGTAGCGGTTCAGCCAGTGTTCTATGACAGGGGCGTTCTTCTTGATCCAGCGGATGTTGGAGGCTATCCTGTCCAGGCTGGCCCTCAGCTCCAGCTCCACTGTCCGGCTCTGGTGGCGCCGGTAGAACTGCAACACCTCACATTCCCACGGGAAATACACACCATGTCCAGAAAAAAAATGTCCCAGTTAGGGGTAGCAGGCTGAACAATTCCCAAAAAGCAGAGACCGGAAACATTCGCGTATTCATTTCGCGATAGGCTAAAATACAAATAGCTTTACCTCAGTGCTGCCTCTGCTATTGGCTCACAACTCACCTGGATGACTCTGTGCCAGTGAGAAACACCCGACCAAAACTTTATCAAATCACAGGCTGCTATGTTGGGACGTCTCACAAGACAGCAGCATTTGACCGAGTGTACGTAGAACTATGGAACTCATCCTGGAGGTCATTGAACCCGCGAATTTTTCCGGTCCCTACGTAAAACTAAAGGTGCACTCATTGAACAAATGTAAGAAGAAACTAGGTTAGTTTACCTTCAAATTGATGTAGGATTTGTTGTAAATAGTCTGAATTATACTGTTATAATACACCATTTAAACCCGGACATTCTTTTATGGACTTCAGTTACGTTAATTGGTACAGTCATGCACAAAACAAGTGTCACGCAGAGAAAAACAAGGATAGGAATTAATGTTTCATGTGACAGCGGGAATTTTGGAAACCTACCCTACCACACAAAAAAAATTAAAACAGGCGTAAGCTAAATAACTAGCATCAATTTAACTTGAAGGAAAAACTTTGTGATGGCTACTACCAAAAACATATCCGCGCCAATATTTTTACTTCGACTCAGCTCATATTAAACATAAACACTTCAAACAATATTTGACTGACAATTTTTTTTATCATAGTTCCCACCTTGAGTTTAATGTTGAAATGAATATATTATTTATCAGTATTGTGCAAATGATTTTTACTTCTAGACTTCACGCAAACATATGAAGGCACAATTGAAAACAAAATTGTTTTGTTGTATTAGTCTAAAATGGTAGATAAATGGCTATGTTTTCTGTAGAAATGTATCAATGATTTCAACTTATTATAAGCCCACACCAATTCAAATCAAGCTGTTTGGGTAGAAACTGAGGGGAAAGAAATATTTATTATGGGACGTGACACGTATTGTTTCGAACAGTTAATTATGTAATCAGACATTCTCTCCGCAAGAATTTAGTGAAACTACATAAAATGGAATCGAAATAATGAAATAAAACAATTTGAATTGAAACGAATTAAATGAGTCGGTCGTTAGAATTGTAACGAAATAAATCGTAAGAAAAGATTTAAATATATTCAAATGATACATTTCTCAACATTTCAAAGTGAAACAAACCTAATAATCTGAAAACGAAACAAATGGAAACGAAATACAACCAAATGTAACGAAATGAATTGAAAACTAATGTATCAAAATAAATGATTGTTAATAGCTTATAGCTGTGCGGTACTCAGCAAAACTTGTTAAACTTCCTCCGAGCATGTAACACCGATGGCCGCAAAGCAACAGACCTAACGTAAACAAATCCATCACTGACAGGAATCACTAACTCAGAGAGCGAGTAGTCCCTGAAACTAATCACAGCCAAGCGCGCAGTGACGACCGACCAAGGGGTCGGAGGTCATGGGTTTGAGTCCCTCTTTGGGCTTGACTGGTTTAGGATCGTTTCATTCAAAAACCCCCAAGACACTTTAGCCTGTTTGCATAAGGTTAGTTCGTTATTGATTTCGAAATAAAAAAAATGGGATGTGACTGTGTCATGGACACGGCCGTGTGTTGCACGTGAATGCGTGTACGTAACAGGTAATATTTGGTATGCAAAAAATAAAATACGCTATTTCATGTATGTTATAATCATGTTTGAATCCTAAGAAGCCATCATCCACTTGCATAATTTCAACCGCCCCAGCTGCAGATGTACTGGCACCGTCGTTGATCCGCTAGGACGCATTCATTCTTTTACGTTCCCCGTACTGCTTCACTCGATAATATGGTTTTTGGGGAGCCCTTTCCAACCGTATATGATCTCTGTATTTGGATTTGGTTTTTTGATTATTATATATTTTTATTTATTTTAACACCATGCATATACACTGTAACTATTTTACACTAATGTTTTATATGTGCAATCGATATATTTTGACGAGAGCTGAAGATTCAATCTTAAATGAACGTCGTAGCTTCTCCGAGTCAAAAGTTATACTAAATGGAAATCTTGAAACGCAGCAAAATGTCCTCAAGATGGCGGTGCTTCCCCCTCCACCGCGCGCGATGCGTCACAGTCCTCACATAGCGTAACGAATTATTTGATCCTTTAGTTATCCAGTGATGTAATTAAATTTTGGATGGAGATGATAGATATGTAGCTGCAACACCAAACTGTATCCCCCGATTTTTTTATAATTCGTTTATTGAATTGCCTCCCACTATGGAAGCAATTTTAAAGACGTATTCACGTCAAAAATAAAATAAGCATTGATCACGAAAGCTACGTCATCAATTAATTGGTTTCACATTTTCAAATTATTGGATTGAGCCACAATTTAATTTTATGTATACAATTACTGTGGTGACAGTAAAATCAATAATGGCAGCAGACCTATTTGCCTTTTTCCCCCCTTAAGATCATTTCTTCAAGTTGTAAATCTTAGTTACGGAAAGAAAGTATAAAACAGTTATTCCTGAAATATGGCCCACTTGTTGCGTATAAAGCAGGTTATTCTTAATATGTAAAGATGCAGATTGGTATACAAATAAAACTACGTAAAAACTCAATTTTTAGATAACATGGTCGCCCTTTTTTGTACTTTGGTATTAACATTCAATAGCACATAAATCTGAACTCGTTTACGTTACCATTTCCAGTCCTTCTTCAGAAGTGAAAGATGACGTCACTGATCGCACAATGTCCCGCCACAGGTCTGGTTTCCCTTCATAACTGAAAATATTAAAAACTTGGTTATACATTGTAAGTATTGGTATAGAGTTACCTGATGCCTCTGCATTGTTTACAGGTAAATGTATACTTAATCTATGAGCTCATAACATTTATCCTAAAAATCTATTTCATTATACAATGTGTGTTACTCATGCATGTATTAACTATTTTTTATATACAATGATTGCATAAGAGAAATTAAAACATTAGTAAATAAGGTAACCAATGTGTATTTCAAATAATACTGAACAATCACAACTTAAAAATATGTATTCTAACCGCTACAAAACTACTCATTTCTTGTCGACTTATTAGCCAAAAGCTTGTCGAGACTATTCTGAATCGAGAATACACGAGTCTCAGACACTCAAATAGTAGCATGTTGTGTGTTTCAGTTGCCTTGTTAGTTTATCTACGATGATTTTATCTATTTATATAATTTTACTGTCTTGTACCTCGCTCCATTCACGACTATACAAGTTTATACTGAATATACTATACAAACTGGAGACTGTAAAAAATAGTATTAGATACAGATTTAAAAACACAAAATATTCAATAATTCACTTGAACGATAAAACTTTACAATAAAAATTACAATAACATACTAACTACAATCATGCAGAGGCTATATCCACCCCCACCCAAGAAATCGTAAGAAATCCTAAAAAAAATATATATTATTGCCAGTAACAAAGGGAAGGAATTTAAGAATTTGAAAGTAAAAAAGCGGGCAAAGAAAGAGGTTATATCACCTCAACACCCCCCCCCCCCCCCGCCTACAACCATCACCCGCGACCCAACTAAATGAATTCTGCATAATATGTTCCTGCCATCATGTCGTCTTCAGCACAACGGAAGTTGCAGCGCTGTAGCGTCAATTCTCCAACGCTTTCCTGAGAGTGAGGGAATGGGGCGCTCAGTATAAATCCTCCCTCTCCACAATCGAGCGCCCCACTACTGATCTCTGCACTTTTGACGTGACAACGTCTAATAAATCGATGAACGCCGGCTGCACGCACGAAAAAGTGTCCCGTTACGCACATTGTTCCGTTACGCTGTGTCCCGTTACGCTCATTGTACGCTTGCGCCGCATCTATCTCTCTTCCACTCGACTGTTTATAAAGTGAAGTGAAAAGTTAATGTGGTTTTCATTGCTTATTACAACAACAATTTCGGCAATAAAGGTTAATTATTCTTGCATTTTAAAAATCTGATTACTAGTATAATTTCAAGTATTTATTCTTTTATTATTAAAATAACAAGTATTCAATTTTATTCATAAAGTATGCAATCATTTCATCAATGTTTTGTTATGACTTTGTCACGTTAAACTATCGTCCGTAAACCGACTTTACAGACAACAAATTTATTTTTGTTACGGTCTGATGGATCATCGCCTTGATTAACCTTACCACACAAGGCTCTAAAGAAGTTTCACTCTCGAACCACATATTTTCTGCCAGTGCGGAATCAGACCGCAGACCGACGCAATCTCCAAACAAAGTAAAGTTCAGCATTCCTCTGCGGCACTGTCTCAGTAAGTGTATGGAAATACTAACGAATTGGTAGAGACCTGAAAAAATCGCGGGTTCAATGACCTCCAGGATAGACTCCAATATCCACTACACACTCGCGCAAATGCCAACTGTTCATTGGCTGCTGACTTGTGAGTCATCTCGATTGTGTGGCCTGTGATTCGACGCTTCTATGAGTGATGGGTCTCTAATTGGCCCTCAGTCCTCCAGATTAACAGTGAACCAATGGCAGAAGCAGCACTAAGGTATAATTATTTGTATTTTAGCATAACATGAAATGAATCCGCGAATTTTTCAGGTCTCTACATATTGGTCCGCGGACCTTCGAGGAATGTTCTGGAGCAGGGATATCCAACAAACAGCATGCAAGGCAGTCCGTGAAAAAAATTTTGAACAAAATAAAAATGTTAAAATTGTAAGAAATGTTACCCGTTTAAAAAAATATATATTTCAATTCGATATTACATTCAGTTTGTCTTTAGTTTAATTTTTTTTTGTCGTTTGGTAATCATTAATTATAAAACTGACAATGTTGAGTGGTTCTCTTCAAAATTTCGATTGTTCTGTTTATTATGACGTTTGTAAACCTTTTGTTTCATTCTAAAATAAAAAATCACGCAATTAAAATTATAAAACCTTTGTTTTATTTGCAGGATATACGTAGAATAGTCTGGTTAAAAGAGGCACTAAAATGGTGATCAAATAACAAAAATCAGACAGAGCTGAATTTTGGTAGAGATCTTGGGTACATCAGTAGAAATAAAGTGCGAAAAATCCCCATAGATCCCATGTGTGCTTAAAATTTGTTTTGATAAAAATTACAGTTTTTTGAGAGAAAAAAAAAACAGAAAAATTTGACCTTTGGCCATGAATAACTTTTTTTAGCACACATGGGATCTATGGGGACTTTTTGGAACTTTATTTCTACTGGTGTACCCAAGGTCTCTACCAAAATTCAGCTATGTCGGGAATTTTTGTTATTTGAAATGTCTATTTTGACTGGACAAGATGTTGGCCTGTTACTTAGGTGAGGCCCACGATCGCACGCAAGATTTCCAACGCGGGCCTGCAGCCCTGGCGTGTTGGACGGGAAGCCTTCTTTTCACAGACGAGACAGCCGAAACCCGAAGTTCCCCGAAGTTCATGCTTTTTTTCCGTATCTTTTATGTAGCTATCCTAACCAAATCGACCGTTCACAATGCTTTAAAGTATTTATAATGTAGCTAACCTAACCAAATTAATGGAGACCGGAATAAATTCGCAAATTCATTTCGTGATAGGCTAAAATACAAATAGTTATACCTCAGTGCTGCCTCTGCTATTGGCTCACAACTCACCTGGATGACTCTGGGCCAATGAGAAACGCCCAACCAAAGCTTTATCGAATCACAGGCTGCTACGTTGGGACGTCTCGCAAGACAGCAGCCAATGAGTGGGTGACATTTGACCGAGTTTACGTAGAACTATGGAGTTCATCCTACAGGTCATTGAACCCGCGAATTTTTCCGGTCCCTACTAATTGACCATTAGTATCCTTTTATCAACACCGCCATATTTATTTACAATGAACAAAAAAAACCGAAGATGCACGATCGGACGTTTGGCTCTCTCGTCTGTGAAAAGAAGGATTCCCGTGTTGCACACCCCTGGTCCTGGAGCGAGGAGGGCTCACAGGCGAGACAGCCGCTCCAGGAACAGCAGCGCCGTCTGGCGGCCGACGCGGCGGCGGGAGACTCCAGCCAGCAGCCGGATGACGTCATCGTCTGTCAACACGGGGTCGTCTCGCAGCAGCGCCGCCTCCAGCAACCTGCGGTAGACGGTCCAAAGCGCCGTAAGTAGTGTACTACAGTAGATTCTGGCACAGGCTTCGGGCTGTGGGTGGAGATTGCGGATTGTGACAACACGGCGGCCATCTTGGTGTCAAATTTCCTCGAAAATTCCTCAAAAATGACCAAAATTCCTAAAAACAAAAAAAATCCCTAATTTGTGGGGAAAAATTCCCTTTTTGGAAGAAATTTTCCCGTTTTTACTCTTGAAAAAATTTAAAAAAAAATCGAAGTGTTCGTTTTGTTAGTCCATTATTCTTTGTTTTTCTTTGTTTGTTGACCTTATTCCTGTTGTGGAGTATCGTGTGGCGTTAAATCCTGACAACAGCAATTTTATGCTTAATTTGTGTTTTTTGTCATTTGTGTTTTTTTGTAGTTTACTTCTACAGACATACATGTGCTAAGCAATGGAGTATGTCCAAAAGCTTACCTCAAGCCATAATCCTTAGCTGTGCTTATTTTTAGTGAAGCGTAAATGTAGAAATATATCATTTCCAATATTGGAAAATTAATTTTTGAATAACAAATAAACAACAGTTTCACCTGAGTTAATTGTATAATGTCAACATATGCTGCCTTTTAATATATTTAACTATTTTAATATATTCTTTAAATAAAAAAAAATTATATTATATTCGTAGTTTTTGTACTATACCAACAAAGTAGGTATAACATCGCATATTTGTCAAATATTTGAAGTTACAACTGTATATCTTAAAAACCCACTTGCCTGGTAATTTTTTCTTTGTCGTTAATACAACCGGAAAACAGCTTACAACACTTTCATGGAATTTCGATCCAGAACTCCTCAGTTGCATAAATATCTTCATGAGGGCTCTTTGGAATTCTGCCAAGTCTGATGTAATTAAGATGTTGCACATTGTATCACTGTAACAGAAAAATTCTCGCTATTTACATAAACTCCAAGTTTCATTAAAACAAGATACGTGATGTATTCATCAAAATAACTTTTCATATTTTCAATCTCTTGGTATAGTTTGATTCATTATTAATAGAGACCGGAAAAATTCGAGAATTCATTTCGCGATAGCTAAAATACAAATAGTTATACCTCAGTGCTGCCTCTGCTATTGGCTCACAGCTCACATGGATGACTCTGGGCCAATGATAAACACCCGAAAATAGCTTTATCGAATCACAGGCTGCTACGTTGGGACGTCTCACAAGACAGCAGCCAATGAGTGGGTGACATTTCACCGAGTGTACGTAGAACTATGGAGTTCATCCTATAGGCCATTGAACTCTCGAATTTTTCCGGTCCCTAATTATTAATAATTACTTTTCACGTTTTTAACCACAAAAGCAAAACTAATCAAGGAACATAGAATGAACAGGTTTAAAGCTACCATTTAATGACTGTTATACATGGATAGTTCTCGATTTAATACGATTTCTCGGACATACGCCATTGCAGTATTGTTAGAGACCGGAAAAATTCGGGGGTTCAAGACCTCCAGGATAGACTCCAAATTCCTCTACACATTCGGGCAAATGCCAACTGTTCATTGGCTGCTGACTTGTGAGTCTTCTCGACTGGGTGGCCTGTGATTCGACACTTCTATGAGTGAGTAGAGTAAGATGGGGCAAAGCTCCGCACTTAAGGTTTAAATTGATATTCTGACTGTCCAAATAGCAGGAGGATGTTTTTCTCTTCATTTCCGGAATACACACACATTAATGTTATTCAGTTATATTCACAACTGTAGGAAAACAAGTGCATTATTTCATAAGTTACAAGTATCGATAGATGTGCAAATCCGGATCTTTGCCCCACTAGTGGGGCAAAGATCCGAATTGAGTGGGGCAAATACCCGCACATTTCAACATATAAACCCACAGCGATCAACACTTATTATCTACAGGAAAACATTAGATTTATTATAATATGCTTATTGTAAAATATCACCACATTGGTAGTTGTAAACAGGAAATTACAAAATCACACAAAGAGTCCAAAAATCTAAATAGACAAAATAATTCATAAATTTGAAAATATTGCTTAAATATATATAAACCAATGTCAAATTTAAAAATAAAATTCTAACTTTCTTAAAATATATATTTAAATAGAAAATTAAAAATATTCTAGCTCTACAAATTTGAAATTAAATAAACCAATGAAAAGTTAAAGAAACCCAATGGCAATAGACTAACGATAGTAGACATAGTAGAAATTAGATAACTTAAACTTACACAATGTATGCAAAATATCATTTTTTCCCATTTATGTCTTGGCATAAAATAAAATAAAAAATTGAACAGATGCAGTTACAGCATTGGCATAGTGAAGGGACACATACAACATTTATCTAGTAGTTTACAGACAGATTCAATTCTGGAGCTTCATTGACACAAATCACACACCAAGTTTAGTGTGTCCTCATATGCACTACAGTTTTCGTGCCACCATGCCTCACATGAAGTACACTGGATCCAGTCCTCGTTAGGTGGGTGCCTCACAGCCTGGGCACTGTATTTTGTCTGACTGAATGGCTGATTTTACTTGTTTAACACCTCCTTTCTTCACTCCAAAACGTTTTTTTTCCTTCGCTCGTCTTTATCAGCCATTTTTTTCTCATTTTCTTTCAGATGTTCAAGCAATTTATTCTTGTATGGTGAACTGGATATTATTTCAGAATGTTTGCTTCTTTTATTCCGTTTTGTTTGCTCAGACCTCTTTAGCATTGGAAGGATTTCTTTTGGTGAAACTGAGTTCTAGCTTTAGCGCCTGAGCAACCTGGCTTGTTTATGTCTAAGACTATTGATGGTTCACACGTGTAGGGAGGAGTCACAGGATTAGGATCGTCCACATTAGGAACTGACCTACGAATATCTTGAGTTTGACACGTTGACTGTTCTGAGTCAACTTCTTTGTCCACTTGAGAAGATTCTGCTCTGTTATCTCCACGTTCTTCACTACAACGTTCACTATTTTGTGCGAAATCAGTTACACTAGAAGGAAGAAAGTCTTTGTCCGTGAATACATCAGAATTGATAGGCCAGATCCCACATGCTCTAAAAGCATTTCCTGCTTTCTCTAATGTTGCACACATTTCATAAGCTTTACCGAACAATTCACATAACTGGTAGGGAGTTATGTTTCTTCCAGGATGTGTCACTAACCATTTGTTGCATTCATCAGCATAGAAAGCTTTCAGTGGTCCGAAAAAGCTTCTGTAAATTGGTTGAATTTTTTGGCTACTGTGGGTTGGAAGTGTCAGCAAATGTATGCTATGGTCACGGCAGAAGTTAATTTCTTCTAGCGACGTCACGAATGATTATCCAGCAGAAGCAATACAGAATGATCAATGTCAGATCGCACCTTTTCCTGAAAGTGACGAAGCCATTGCATAAAAAGGCTACAATTTACATAACCCGAGTCAGAACGCATTGCAATAGTTAGTAAAGTTAAATATGTGGATATTTCAATGAAAAAGAAAGGAATGCAATGACCATTTACATTGCCAAAACATTTTCTTCCAAGAGCCTAAACCCACAGCAAAATATTGAGCATTAGAGAGGCTGAGACTTCAAATTAAAACATTATTTTAAACAATTTAATTTATGTAGGCCTATGTTAAGCATACACGGGCGAGGGGCAAAGATCCGCATGAAACATGTGCGGATCTTTACCCCGTCATTAGTTGCGGATGCTTGCCCCAGAGCGCAGTCTGGCCTGTGCGCGACTCCTGCTGCTACCTGTGTTGGACAATCTCTACTAATGCCAATGCACAGTAACCACAAAGAAGCACACTTTCTTACTGTGGTTTCATAAATCCTTCCCGATCGTTGTTCCCGGCGACATACATTGTTTTGTATTGCTGCAAAATTACATCAGATTATAGTAAATTAGTTCTTACCTCATTATGTTCGCTAGGTGTTATACACTGGCACGACACACATGGCAATAAACGACCACAATGGCGACACTTTTCTTGACTGTGTCAATGTTGCCAACAGTTTTCATTTATACGAAATATTCCAAGATAGGACCTTTGCCCCACGCGGATTTTTGCCCCATCTTACTCTATCTCTAATTGGCCCTCATTCCTCCAGATTAACAGTGAACCAATGACAGAAGCAGCACTAAAGTATAATTATTTGAATTTTAGCATAACACGAAATGAACCCGCGAATTTTTGAGGTCTCTAAGTATTGTACTGTTTGTCATGGAAAAAAAATTCAAGAACGGAAATCAAGAAATGAAATGAAAACAAGCTTGCGTTCTTAGATTTTTCTTTCCGTGACAAATGGTACAAAACTGCAATGTCATACGTACAAGAAATAATATTTGAATCAAAATTCCCAATTGCATGAATCATTTAAAGAACATATGGGTAGACACCGGAAAAATTCGCGGGTTCAATGATCTCTAGGATGAACTCCATAGTTATACGTACACTCGGTCAAATGTCACCCACTCATTGGCTGCTGTCTTGTGAGACGTCCCAGCGTAGCAGCCTGAGATTCGATAAAGCTTTGGTCGGGTGTTTCTCATCGGCCCAGAGTCATCCAGGTGAGTTGTGAGCCGATAGCAGAGGCAGCACTGAGGTATAACTATTTTTATTTTAGCCTATCGCGAAATGAATTCGCGAATTTTTCCGGTCTCTACGTATGGATAGTTCTCGCTGTATGCTGTACAGATCTACTCACGCTTGAAGCCCAGATGGCACCTTCCCTCTTCTGGCCCAGTCATCTGGTTGTGTTTCCTCGGGACCGCCATGCCCCATGCAGTTCAGAAGGCCAGACCGTGTACCAGGCCTGGCCGCCAGACCTGACACGTACCACTGTGAACCAAAGAACATCACTGCACACCTCTTGGTTCTTCTGCTGGTGAGTTACCTACTCAAATAACATGGTCATTTGGTGTGACAGTGACATACAACGTTGCTATGAATTACCATCATCTAATCTGACTTGATGTAAGCTTTTGGACATAGGCCTAATCCATTGCTAAGCACATGTATGTCTGTAGAAGAAAACCACAAAAAAACAAAAGACAAAGACACAAATTAAGCAAAAATTGCTGTTGTCAACAGGATGTATACACCACATAATATTCCATAACAAAGAAAAACAAAGAAAAATGGACTAAGAGAACGAAAAAAACAAACCAAAAATGATGAATTGAACCCCAAAAAAATTAAGCACAACAGTTGAAACGAGACAAAAACACAACAAAACGAAAAGACGAAACAAACACAATAGTTTTCCAAAACTGAATCAAGCCATTACAACAGTTGAAACGAGACAAAACAACAACAACAAAACGAAAAGACGAAACAAACACAATAGTTTTCCAAAACAGAAACAGCGACATACATGTGCTTAGCAATGGCGTATGTCCAAAAGCTTACATCAAGTCATGCACTCCCATTGCACAAATGTTTCAAAGATAATATCATCTAATCTCTTCATCATTTATGTTATACATCATTTATGAGTATTATCTTTACAGATAGTTATTTCACAACGTTAAATGAATCGACCTTTAAGGGTCTAGTAAAACATTTTTTAATTGGTGGCTGACTTCAATATCCAAACAAAATTTACAATACATATTATGAGCTTAACTACGGAAAATTTTACATATTTTTTCTTTACTTTCCATTGCGCAACAAACAATAAACACTAAAATTTGTTTGCGAAATTTTATGTCTCCATTGTCATAAAAAAAAAAAATCCATAGAATAAACTAAACCTTCAGTCATGCAAAGAATTTTAAATAATTTACTGGTACAACCATAATCATTCAGTTATATGATAGCTTTTAACATCTTTGGGAGTAGTTCACTCATCGGAAAGACAAGCTTCTGCTTCAAAACATCTGATCTTTACATTAGTTTATTAATTGAATAAGATCCGTAAAAGACTTCATATTTGCGGAATCAGTAGTATATGTAGTTGTGTAATGGCAACTTGGTTTCAAGTTGCAACACCTTGAGCTTGTCGCCTGCTCTGGATCCGTCAAGTAATCGGTCGATGTGGTGGAACATACTGAACATGACGTCCCACACATCATGCTCAGTCTCGTCCTCGAGGAACAAGGTCATGTTCATGGCGGTGTTGAAGTTGAGTTCGCCGGCGAACGCCAGGTTCCAAGAGTCTCGCAGCAGTTTGGTCCTCACGGCCACTGGCAGCACCTTCCTGTGGAGGGCTTCCGCCAGCAGGGCCCAGTTGGTGGGGTCGTAGTTAACCATGAACATACCTGTCGAGGGAGGATCACCAACAATCAAGACTATCAGCACTAGGCCGTGTTCAGCTGCAACTGTTGTCCCGAAAATAACAGGGTCTTAGCTCACTTTGAACATATCTGCCAAGAAACATGATTGGAGTTCAACCCAACACAAATTATACACATTGGGAGGTCTCCTACAATTGTGATTGCGTGTTTAAAAAATAAATTATGGTTTTCCTCTCTCCTGAAAGAGAAGTGCCGAGAATTATCTATTGCACCCTCTATGTTGTATGCTAGAACTAGTTGTCCCGAAAATAACCGGGTTTTAGCACTTCGAACATGCTTGTGATAAAAAATGGTGTCAAATGGGGGAAATCTCTAACGGCCACAGCTGGGAAGCAGTGATTTACCAAAACCTTCACATCATGTTAACACGCCATATAATGGAAACAATTTCTGCAGTGAATTATTCTTCGCAGGCTTTCACGGCCATTTTCAGAAGTAGCTTGGCTTCTGGGTTGTAGCCGCGTCCTTGGAGAATAAATTCACCGACGTTTCGGTCGACATTGCAGTCACCATAATCTGGGAGCAGTTACCTCAACTTGAGGTAACTGCTCCCTGATGATGGCGACTGCAATGTCGACCAAAACGTCGGTGAATTATTCGCCAAGGACGCGGTTACAACCCAGAAACAAAGCTACTTCAATTTCTTCAGTGATTTTACTTTCGTGAAGCCCGACACTGGCCTTGTGGATCGTGGAAGCTGCGTACTGCCTTTGGCCCCTGTGCTGCAGAGGTCAGCGTTCATATCCTTCGAGTCAGGGGTCTTAGGTCCGAATCCAAATCGGATGTGGGTGTAGTTGACATTAGTACATATTAGCAAATTCCTTCCTTCCAGCTATGCCAAGCATGAACCGGAGATGTTTTAAAATTTAAATCAGAAATAACTATTTTACCAGTATGTAAACCAGTAACCATTTAGGATAATTCACATCTAATTAACAGATGGATTAGTGAAACTAGCAACAGTTACTAACAAGAATACAAAATTGTTTATTCAGACCACTTCAAAGGACATGAGGAGTTTGTTAGTGTCTACATTTAGTTTATTAATATTTTTGATTAGTAATTGCTTCCATCTTCTTTTGTACATTGTAAACGTAACGTTTAATACTGTGCTGAATATAGTTTCGACGGTCTGGCAGTAACAGGTAACACGTAAATATATTTACTTTTACAGGAGGAACAAAAAATGTATTAAGTTACACCTTTATATAAAATTCAAGGCTTAGTACTCGTGCAATACTGACATTGTACGTAGTTCATTGATACAAATTTGAGAATTCTTATTTCTTTAATATTCGAGCTATTTCATTTTTAATAAGTTGAAATAAAAACATTTTAAATCAAATTTGTTACTCTTTACCACCAGACCGTCCATTTCTTTTATCCATTCGTTCATCAAGCTTAGCCATAGGACTGCTAAACCTCACTTCGCAGTCAAATTTTTGGAATCATTTGAAGTATGTTACTAACATAAGATTTAAATATTTCATCACTGTATTAGTAAACTTAACCTATAGTTTAAAAACGGCTAACTCTCAGGTGAACACTAGGTAATGTTATGTTCAGGGGTCGTACGCAGGGGAAAGCATGGGGAGATATTGGTGCCAATAAAATAAAATTTGAAAGCAAACAGCTGGCAAAGTGGTTCTATAACCCCCATCCCGACCCACCGAATGTAATATCTGCGTACGCTCCTGGCGATTTAAATCTTCTAATAGGAATGTGTATATAATGTCAATGTCGCGACCAGTGGCTGGTCCAGAGGCTCTTGAAAAGGGACGAAATGCTTGTGTTTCCACTGTTTTTTTCTCCCAGAAAGCGTCATTTTAATCTGTGAGGGTTGCGATCAGAAAGGATTGGGACAGGGAGACCCACCTCTTCGGTCCCATGAACCTCCACTCGGGAGAGATCAAATCAACACGCGTTGCATTGATGTTGTGGGCTTTTATCGGGGTACTTCCATTCCTTCTACCAAATTCGTTCCATCTGAGCTCCACTCTCATCTCATCGCGGCGCGCTCTGTGATAGACAATGCTCCAATAGTTTTGGATTATGCCAGGCCACATCGGGTCCTCACCATTTGTTAGATCACCGTGTCTCTCACGCGCTGTGTCTGTGCAGTCGTGGTGAAACACAAATGAGCAGTTTCAACGTGGGGCCAGAACCAACAGCAGCTGGCTTCAAAGAGGGGCCGAGGAAACCCATCCCATCATCTGTGCCACCGAGCGCCATCAGCGTACCGCGTGACAGACAGTGACGTCAGGAGCAAGCCCCCCCCCCCCCCCCAAGACCACTGGCCGGTACGGGACCATGCCTCTCTCTTCCTCTCTCTTCCTCTCTCTCTACCTCTCTCTATCTGTATCTCTGTCTCTCTCTCCCTTGGACTCCTCAGCCACCCAGAGAAGTCGGGCAACGGACTCATGGGGGGAGGAACTGTAATTGTCGAAACTAAGACCTATATTTTCGAAGTAGTTTTGGGCTCGTCCGCTAGATGGTGGCTTTCACAATATATTGCTAACATAGCCACATTGACTGTGAGAATAAATGCTTAAGGCATTATCAGGCAAACAAACCAGTGAAAATTTATTGACTCTATTTCGGTAGGTACATATTTCGTGGTGTGGAAATAAGAAATGTTTGCATATCCTAGTCAATTATATGTAGCATGACCTTTTTATCACAAAACAACATTAAGTGTTCTTCGCACAGTTGAAATAATTTTTTCCCCAAGAAATTAGTCGTCAATTTAACATTACTAACTTTGAACTAGAAACAATATCCCGAGTTTTTTTTTTGCTAGTAGTTATGGGCCCACCCAACAGATAGCGTCACATGTCGCGCGAAACGTGGTTTCCGTTTCCAATGTAAGAGTCGCACTTCTATATCTCCCTCCTTGTTCTATGGACGGACTGCAAGTGCAGGACCTCACGTCCCCATTGAGTGGGAACCTGTTCCAGAGGGATCCGCCACCAGGAACTGTTCAGGACGCAGCTGTTCGTCCACGGTCATCTCCCTCTGTCTCCTCAGCCAGTGGCGCGCCCCGGCGGTGGAGACGTCGCTGTCTCCTGGGGCGAGGAACGAGACAGGAATGTACCAGAGGCTGTCTCCTCCATCAGAGGCGCAGCGAGACTCCTTGCATCCGAGGACATGCTGCAAACAAGCATCGCATGACCATCAGCAGCTACATACATACCCTGTAAGCGTGTTTAACTTTCAACTTTATTTCACTAGTAATCAGAGGTCGGCGAGTATTCTTGAAAAATTCTAAATTTTATTCCGAATTTCAAATCAATTTTTTTTATTATTATTCGTTACCAATACATACAGTAAGTGTAACACGTTAATAAAAAAAGGGTGGTTGTCTGTACAGTCGGTTTACGGGCGATAATTTTACGTGATAATGTCATAAGAAAACATTGATGAAAAATTGCATACTTTTTTTAATTTTCAAGTATTATTTACAGTTTTTCCAAATTTAATTTAAATAATTTGTTTAAATATAATCACGAACAATTAGTTATAGAAATAAACTCAAATCAAATCAATGTCAATAAATTGTTAATTTGAAATGACGAAATTGGATAGATAAATCAAAATTTTTAAATTGCTGCTTTTAAAAAGCCCGCCTTAACCTGTTTGATATTATAGAAGATTTTCTCGCACGGTGGTTGGCCGGTTCTTGCACGCTCGGCTCAGGCGGAACGTGACAATGCGTAATGTTTTTTCGTGCGTGCAGCCGGCGTTCATCGATTTATAAGACGTTATCACGTCAAAATTTGAATAGTGTGACATATTCCTATGAAGCCAATTAGTTTTGTTGAGAAACTTGGGTTTGTTTCCTGCAACGTAGTAAAAATCTTATTTTTTACTTGTACGAAATAATAACCTGCGATATTGATTAAGAATTACTATAAATACTGTATTTTTAAAATATATAATTTTGGTGATTAACAAAACTATTTTCTTGGTTACAAAAATACATCGCCACTGTATGTTTAAACTCGATTAAAAAAATATTCGGTAATTGTGAATAATTTGATTATCGATTCAAAATTCGATTCGAACATAGAAAATGGGATACTGCTTGTATTGACGTTATCGTTATAACATGTGGTGCGGAAGAGGAATGAATATCAATAACCAACCACCCATATACCGACTCAACCTTAAGCACCGTCAGTCTGGGTTCATGTAGCAAAACGACTGTGCGGGAATATATTTGTTCGTACATACTGCAAACAGATTTGTGTATTTAATTTACATCATACATATTATCCCTTCAACAATTTCAACCATACGAAAAAATAATTTCCATGAGCGCGTGTTTCCAGGGAAAAAGATTTGTAGATTTAAAATTTTATGTAAACACCACCTTAGATGCTCTCACTGATTGTTCACGCCCAATTTCCTAAACGCCATATTACCGAGCAACCTGAAGTAGCTGCTACCTCCTTGGTCCAGCCAAGTTATATGTAATAGCTTCTTTCTCCCTGATCCAACCAGGTATTTCTGATTGGTCCAACCAAGTTACATGCAGTAACTGCTTCCTCCTGCGTTCAGCCAGGTATTTCTCATTAGCCCAGCCAAGATACATGCAGAAGCTGGTTCCTCCTTGTTCCAGACCTTTATTCCTCATTGGTCGAGCCTAGTTATATGTGGCATCTGCTTCCTCCTTGGTTCAGCCAGGTATTTCTTATCGGTCCAACCAAGTTATATGTTGCAGATTATTATATCATAGTTACAACCAGAAATGGCTCCCCTGTACTGAATTATTACACAATTATTCTGAGCTTTTTGAAACAATGGCCAGTGCGTGGTGTACGAGAGAGGGTATCGCCCTATGTGATAGACCTCTGACCATATGGCCTATAGAAGTCGTGGGCTTTAACAGACACATAGCAAGAGGCAAGGTGTTCAAGAGACTCGCATGGGTTGGAGGTGAACAGCTCAAACATTACATTTCCATATGTCCTTCTTTCATTCAGTGTGTCTGTGGCATATGTTACTCAAGTTTGCCATGATCTTCAGTCTATTCTGTCATCAAATAAGAAATCAAGATTTGCAGTTCACCATCAGTAATTCGATATCTTATATTCGGTATAGCTTAAGCTGCTCATAATCAGTGAATTTTGACTTCAGGTATGTTAAACTGCTCCATTTGAGTCCGTGTAGTTAAAAGGAAGGGCATCATTATAGCATATCATAAGATTTAATGAAATCAATTAATTTAACAGTGATTAGGCACTACAAATAGTTTTCCCTGTGAAACAATGAGACTTACCTATTGTATTTACTTTGGGGAATTACTATAGTCAAAATATCAATAAACACAGTGTAATTGTCTTTGAAAATCTCTGTTAAGTTTGTTATGTGCTTTAACAAAGGTAAATCTTCAATAATAAACAATGATAAATTTTATCATCTGAAAAAAATGCTCAAATAAATGTCATATTTACCTCCCCCACATTTTGAGTAACTCGAATTCACTTATTTATCAATGGCCTCAATATTCTCCCAGCGAAAACAACTATTTCACCCAGGTTAATTGCAAAACCTGCTGATTTAATAGTTAACAAAGAAGTTACCAGGTACTAACATGCGAGTAATTCAAGTCACCAGGTAACTGATTGGAGTGAACCAGCTGAGAGCGAGTGACGATAGTCCTCACCTGTGTGACGGTGACCGTCCCACGGGCGTAGTCTCTGACCACATTCAGCACAGGGAAGAGGTCCTTGCCTAGCCAGGACGAGGATACATCCTCCACCGTCACATCCTGTGGCAAGGTGGCATCTCTCCTCGCCTGCTGAGTCAGCGACGACCACAGGACCTTGGTGGAGAACACCTGGAACTGCCTGCAGAACACACAGTCCCTGACCACGTTGAGCATGGGAAAGAGGTCCTTGCCCACCCAGAACATGGCCATGTCCTTCGCCGACACATCCTGCGACAGTCAGCGAGGACAACAGGTCCTTACTGAGAACACATGGAACTGCCTGTGGACCACACAGTCCCTGGAAACACCCAGCTCGTGTAAGAGGTCCTTGCTCAGCCAAGACCAGGCCACGTCCTCCACCGACACATCCTGCGAAAAGTAGCTTCGCTCCTCGCCTGCTTGTCAGGGATGGTACAGGTCATTCATGGAGAACAGGAGGAACTGCCTGCGTACCACACAGTCCCTGGAAACACCCAGCACTGGGAAGAGGTCCTTGCTCAGCCAGGACGAGGCCACGTCTTTCACCGGCACATCCTGCGGCAAGGTAGCGTCACTCTTCGCCTGCTTGTCAGGGATGGTACAGGTCCTTTATGGAGAACAGGAGGAACTGCCTGCGGACCACACAGTCCCTGGAAACACCCAGCACGTGTAAGAGGTCCTTTCTCAGCCAGGACGAGGCCACGTCTTTCACCAGCACATCCTGCAGCAAGGTAGCGTCACTCCCCGCCTGCTTGACATAATTATCAAGAGGAGTGATCCCCAATGAGGGAGAGGGGGCTAGTTCGCTAATGAAAAACAATGGGGGAGGGGTTACAATAGAAAAAATTTCGATATATGAGGGGAAAGGTGTGTTACATTTATTGATTACTCTAATTTCCATATCTTTTGAGCATTCCAGAACCACCACGCTCCCCCTACTAAAAGATGTCTTAACTCTGCAGTGATAAACGGGTTTAGATTTCTAGTAAATTCACATTCTGTAAAAGGCGAAAACCTGGTTCCATCAGAAGTTAATTTCGTCAAAAGTTTTAACTGAATTTGTATTGTTATTAAAGAGTTTATTGGGTTTGTTTATTTTAATCTGCTAGTATTTATCCCATGCACTTGAAATATTTTTGTTTAGGTTTTGGACTATAATCGCAGGCTCACTGACTACTGTAAGCAGGGAGAATCCAGGAAAACAATTTGTCTTTTAGTAGATTATGTTTAAGCGATTGTCCTACTGCCAGAATGGTGGTAGTTTGTTTTTCTTGGCTCTCCAGGAAATGGAGGGGGTTCAACATCCGTTTTCGATGTGGCACTGCGCTGCACGTATGCTGCACTGAATGTGTTCTTCTTGCCCGTGCTAACGACGCACACGCCCTGGCGAGGCAGCCATGCGGCATGACGGTCTGTGAAAGCAGAGGGATCACCTACGGGTGCCGTCAGTACACTTTAAGACAACTATGTAAGTTTAGGGGATGATACAAATAAAACAGGAGAGAGGCGAGGGAATAATTTTAAGGAGAACGAAAATAACTTTGCATGAAATTGTGTAAACTGGAAATTGTAGCTTAAGGAATTCAAGCACTAAAATGATTTTTTTCAATATGTTGCCGTTATAATTCGTGCTTTAACTCTCACTCTCTCTTTTTCTCTTTCCTCCTTCGTGGCCACATTAACTAAACTATTAGCTATTTTGTTCTATTCCTGTGCAAAACTATTGACATTAATTGACTGTGTAAATTATTCGCAGGTGTTCGTTGCAAGGTTCATATATTTTCAAAGTGAAACAAATAAGACAGCCGTGGCCCGTTAGGAAGTTTGAGAGTCACTTAAGTCAATAATAGAACTTGGTGTAACACGTGTCCTTGTCATCCCTAAATGCTAACAGTGTTGTAGTGTTGTAGTGTTGTCGCGGTCTCACCTCGCCACTAGCAGCTCGTGCAAGCCGGTCCGCAGGGTCTTCTCCGTCAGGCTGTGCTGGAGCATGTGCAGGAGCCAGAACACTGCAAAACAATCACATGTATTATGTATTTTCTCGGCTTCTGGGTGTAGGCCGTGTCAGGTGTTTGCCTTGCGACGTTTCGCCAGTCATTGCAGCTGCCATCATCAGGTAGACTAAGTCTGGCTGACTGGTGCCACCGATTCATCATATTGCAATCCGGGGCAGTAAGCATGGGCGAGGCCAGAAACCGAAGTTTCTATAACTCGCTAAGTGCATAGTAATTCAGGTGCACCCCACACTGGTGAAGAAACATTTGAATCGACGGCGGGGGTGCGTGTCTTGTGGGATAGGTTTGGCACACGGGCCTATGTGTGCGCTGGTAGGCTGTGTAATGCTATAAAAGTTACATGTACCCAGAGGATGCAGGTCCTTTTATACCCTAGTGTCTGGGTGTCTGTTTTCTGTTTGGCTGGGCTGGTCGGCCAATCACATCGCCACAGTCTGAGCATCTTGGGGACGACATCCCCTCCCGAGGGGCCAGTTAGGCCAGAGCCTCTGTTGTCGAAGCACAAACACTTTTTCAGCACGCCCGAATATTCACCTACCTGTACCTTGGGCTTTTTTTTTTCATCCGCTCTACTGTGCTCGATATGTAAACCGACTCCCAATAGCCTGTACCCTTAAAGGGCGCATATTTGGGAGGACAGGAGGAGGGTGCCGACCTTGGGTTGGAACTCATACAGATGTGCTTGCAAACAGTTTTCTTCAATAGTGATCGGGACCTCAAAATCATAACATGTAGCATTTTTTTTCTCTCTCTGCTTACCTAAAATTCAACCGCCGAGGAGCTGAATTTTAAATCGAATTTATAGCGTATATGCAGTATCTGGTTGAAAGCTTTATGTTGAATTGTTAAAACATTAGTAATTCTGAACGAAATCATTATTTTTCTGATAGTAAAAATTCAAATTTTTAACATAGTTACCATTTTAACGGGTGGCTAGGTGAGGTATAAATATAAAAATGTGTGATATCTTAAAACTGGTAGGTGGTATTATGTTACCTACATTAAAAATACTTTTGATATCGTGGACGGTTGGTTAGGTTAGTTACATTAAAAATAATGTGGTTAGGAATTCACAATTTAAAATGTAGCTAACTTAATGTAATAAATGGCCCTTGTCATTTTATAGTATTTGTAATTTAGCTAACCTCATCCAACCAACTGCACACACAATTTCACAGTATTTTTATTGTAATGTAACAATGTTTTATGTCGACCCCCGTTACTTCTAGGTGGCTTCCAAATGGGGAGCCAGTTTCTTTACCAGGGTTCCCCATGCGGAGGCAATCCGTCTTTGAAATAGCACTCAACTAAAACCTCCACTGTTCATTTCATTGTTAACAATTTTGAATTTTTTAGAGTTTAAGTCTTTTGAAATAGTTTTTACTAAGTATTTCAGAATCTTCAGCAGTACACATGCTCGCATTCGGCTATTTTGTTATCTTGCATTTATTTTTTTCAAGCCAACCCTGGCTTTGTGTTCCTTAGCCACGTAATGATGGTATATTTCTTCCACTTCCCCCTGCAAGATCAAAATAATCGTTACCATCATAAAATTCGCCCTCCTCCTCCCCCGTCAGTGCCGCGACCAATTCCAGCGCGCTTCAAGGGCCAGCACGCGAGTCAACCTATGGTTTGGAAATACGCGGTCCAGCGTGTGCTTCGCCATCCAGGCGGAGACTGCGCAGTCAGGGGGAGATGAATGAAGAAAGAGCTGAGTCTGGAGCGGACCTGAGAATGCTGTGGAGCAGAGCGAGTCCACAGTCGGGCGGCCGGGCGCAGAGGACAACGGTTGCCCGAAGTTCAGCACGGAGGCAGTTCCGGAGAATTATTACCATGTCTACTGGAGTACGCCAAGCTTTTCGGGCGGAGTATAGTTACAGACAGACATAATCTCCAGTTCTGCAAGTAATAGTCGGAATAAAAATACCCCACAGCTCAGCTGGAGCGAGTCGGGATATTTCATGCGTCATTTTTTACTCGTGCTCTGTCTACTCGCGAGTAGTTGTTTTCTTCAGTATGAATGTTAAGCGAGTAGGGACAGTTAATAGTTGGCTTCACTTAATTGTCACACTATATTCAGTTTATTATTCACCTGTTTATTTAACAATCATTTGTTGTTAATCCATTTACGAGCAGTGTTTCAGTAATTATTATAATGTAATAGCAGTGCTGTCATTTTGGTATATTATTAATCAGAATTTTTGCCTTAATATTCACTAGTCCAGGTATAGGTTTTGTTAAATGACTTATTGATTCACAGGTGATTAAAGATTGTTATTTTTATGTTTTTAGACTAAGTGACCAGGCCACGAGTTGAGGACAGTGGCGGATCCAGGATTTTGGTTTGGGAGGGGCTTGACCCAGCTGAGACTAAGCTTTATCAAGGCAAACACTAAAACAATAGTGAACCGAGATGCTTTTGGAGGGGGCTTGAGCCCCTTAGCCCCCCTCTGGATCCACTACTGGTTGAGGATTGTGAAGCTGCTCAAACCTGTAAAGTCCCTAGTGAAGGAAATACTTACATTTTATTTGTATTTCTGTTTATTTGGACGAAATAATAATCACCTGAACGGAATTTTGTTTTAAGTCCTGTTTTAAGTCATTTTTTGGCCTGGACAGTGAAGTTCCCAACAGTAGGTAACCTAACGTAACTAATCGTCCACACTATTTTAAGTACTTTTAACATAGCCTGACAGTTATTTAAAAGACGAACCTGGGTGAGCAATGAACTTCGGTAAACTTTGGAACTGTTCGGGCAGCCAAATTACACGAAGGCAGTTCCCCTTCAGGCGTACTGAAAAGTCTGGCTGTCGGCATGCGAGCGGGCCGCCGACTGATTGTGAGTCGAATGGTCCCGGTCCTGTTCCCTGTGATTTGGGCTGTGAGATGAGTCACGTTGGCACAGGCGGCTCTGAAGTACGTGTCTCGCCTTATCCGTGCACTCGCCCGCGATATGCCGACTATAAACTGTTCTCGGACAGAAATGATGCTTTATGCATTTCATTTCCACTCAGATCACCCAGTCTTGTGTTATGCATAGCCACAGGCTGGGAAGAAAGGATATTCTCCAGACTGATGGTATGTAATACAATGAAGGCATGCAACTTTAAGGAAGATTATCGGGGACGAACCACAACGCCGAAATACCACAACGCCGAAATGCCAAATTGACCACAACACCGACAGCTAGTAAACTGCTGTTTACCACAATGCCGAATTACCACAACGCCGAAATACACTAACGCCGAAAAATGTCATCGCAGGACTGCCACAAAGGTTAAGTTAGGTTAGACTAGGTTAGGTTAGACTAGGTTAGGTTAGACTAGGTTATGTTAGACTAGGTTAGGTTAGTCTAGGTTAGGTTAGGCTAGGTTAGGTTAGGATAGGCTAGGTTAGGTTTTGGTTTGGTAAGGTTAGGTTTGATTGTGGTATTTCAGCATTAAGGTACATTTAATAAACACACACAAATTCATTCAGTTATTTCGGCGTTATGGTACACAGCAGTTTTCTAGCTGTCGGCGTTGTGGTCAATTTTGACATTCGGTGTAATGGTATTTCGGCGTTGTGGTAACGACCCAAGATAATCTCATATGAATAGCGCTTGTTAGTGCTTCTTGTATTAAAAAAAAAGCCTAAATATCCAATTATTGTTCTAAATATAGCTTTTTTCTTTTACAAAATGCTCTGCCAAAGGAATAAACAGATAAAGTAGCATACTCCTACCTTTGTTCCTCATTTTCTCTGCCTCGGACTGACGCACTTGTTGAAATATCTCTTGCCCATATCCGTAGTTGAAGCTGGTTTCATCCAATTCGTCCGCATATTTAAACTGTAAAATAAAACAGAACACTCTGAAATTCGTAGTTTAAAATTTTTAAAGTATTCTTTTAATTCTCATAAGTGGTTAAGATAAATATTTAACTAGGCATAAAAACGTTATTTTTTGGTCCCTAACAAAACGTTTTTTAGGTTTTTAAAATAATTGAAAACCAAATTTTACTTTAGCAGTTAGATTTTCGTATGATAGATGTTTTTGAAGTTATTTAGAATTTTTTTAAATTTAAGCTACTTCCTTTATTTGTCAAACTATATTCAGCTAATAGTATTGCCGAGTGTCCAGATATTTCAGTGTTGATTTTAATTGAAAACTTACTGAGAGTGAGCCATGATTCGTCGACCACGCTAGTGGCTGTACCTCGGTCCGGAACTGGTGTCCCAGGAACAGGGCGAGTCCAGCGCAGGCGGGCCAGTCGTTCCGCCCCCGGGGCGTGGCCAGGTGCCCCACCCACTGCGCCGCCATCTTGCTGGCCAGTCCCCGGCGGTCCGCAGAGGTCACACAGTCCTCCCTGCAGGGAGACGCACAGGCAACCCCGGGTAGTGCGGCATTACGTGCCGCGACCTGCCACATGACACTGGAGATACAAGACCTCGTCCATTGCCATCCGTCAATTCGGGTGATAGCAAGGCGTATAAACTATACACTTCTGATGCACACGTGTTCTGTCTCTCAGGCATAGGACAGGAAAAAATTCGCGGGTTCAATGACCTCTAGAATAAACTCCACAGTTCTACGTACACTCGGTAAAATGCCACCCACTCATTGGCTGCTGTCTTGTGAGACGTCCCAACGTAGCAGCCTGTGATTCGATAAAGCTTTGGTCGGGTGTTTCTCATTGGCACAGAGTCATCCAGGTGAGTTGTGAGCCAATAGCAGAAGCAGCACTGAGGTATAACTAACTTGTATTTTAGCCTATCACGAAATGAATTCGCGAAATTTTCCGGTCTCTACTCAGGCGGGTCGAGAAAGAACACAATTTTGACGTGAATACGTCTTTAGAATTGCTTCCATAATGGGAGACAATTGAACAAACGAATGATAACAAAATCGGGGGATACAGTTTGCTGTTGCAGCTACATATCTATCATCTCTATCCAAAATTTTATTACACCACCGGATAGCTAAAGGATCAAAGAATTCGTTACGCCAAGTGAGGACTGCGATGCATCGCGCGTGGTGGAGGGGTAAGCGCCGCCATTTTGAGGTCATTTTGCTGCGTTTTCGAGATTTCCATTTAGTATAACTTTTGACTCGGAGGAACTACGACGTTCGTTAGGTTTAAATCGTCAGCTCTCGTCAAAATCTATCGATTGTGTATATAAAACATTAGTTTAAAATAGTTACAGTGAATATATAGTGTTATGTTCACGTATTCACGTACAACACACGGCCGTGCCCATGACATAGCCACACCCCATCGAGGTAGATTTGTCCCTTTCTTTAATCCACCATGCAATTAGATCGTTAGTTTCATTGCAGGGGTGTGCGCATCAAACAAACTCAGCTCTCCAGTGCTGATCCCTCTGCTTGGAAAACATAACTCTTGGGTATGATGGCCCGCACTCTCGCGTATAACACGGACAGCTGTGTGATGTAGTACCTCACCCCAGCACGACGAGCCCCCAGCTCGCAGACCCTCGGTACACTCCAGGCACGAACACTATGTCCAGCTTCTGCAGGGGGTACGGGAAGTCAAAGTAGTCTTGCAGATATTCGTAAACATCTTGCAGGTACTTTATAGTGTTCTCGATGCTGCTCTCGATGGATGTAGGTCCCACGATGTGGAAAGACCCTGAACAATAAGAATTGTCTACAGTTTTATGTGGAAATTTTTTTAGAATGTCAATTCATTAACCTAACCTAACAACTTAACCTAACCAACCTAACATAACCTAACCAACCTAACATAACCTAACCTAACCTAAACTAAGCAACACAACATAAAATATCGACAATGCACGAAGGTGGATTATTCGGGCTTTGATTCGAAGTCATTGGACCTAGGGTTCTCTGAACCAGGTAAATGTGACCTACCTTCTGGCTGGCTGAAATGTTCGAACTCCAGGACCACTATGCCGGCGGAGTAGGTGGACATGAGGGGTGTCACAGGGAAGTGTTTCCAGTACCAGCCCGGCAGACCATCGCTGGAACAGTCGACAGTCCAACTGCCTGAATCCGCGAGAGCTGATCCATGCCACGGGATACAACTGAGAACCAGGCAAGAATACTTCCTGTTCCTTTTCTACCAATGAAATCGGCATTTAAACACAATTTTCTGTATTGTTTTGATAGCTTAAATAATTAAGTCTTCTTTAGAGTGAGGAACGTGGAAGTGATGGTTTTACATTATCCAGTTAACCTGGAACCAAATGTATGCATAATTTTATTTTCTAATTGGTGAGGGGGAATAGAACCACATCAACCACTGTTTCCTTTCAATTTCTCTCCTAAGAATTTGGAGGAGGTACTGAACTATTTTCCTATAGTTTCATTTTGAAATTATCAATCTCAATTTGTGGCATCACATCCTATAAATATTATACAGCCTTCTATGTTAAATTTTGGTACTCATTAAGAAAATTCAGTCTGTATCTTAGGTAGGGTTAAAATTGATAATTTCACTTGGTCAGCTACAGATGTCATAATAATACACCATCCCATAAAAAGTTCCCAAAGCTTGGTCGATGCCACGTCGGACAAGAAAAAGGTTGTACAGAACCTATTTCGCAAGCTTTAGGAAAATTTAAAAGACCGCCAGTTTGTAACCTTTTTATATCATTCACACTGAGAGCAATGAGTGTGGTCGATGCTGACATAGAGTAGTGACGGCTGTAGACTGAGTCTTGTCTTCTGCGCTCGAGGCCATCGTTGACATACATGACAGCTCTAATACCAGACAAGTTGTTGAAACGTGTAACAGATTGAATGGACAGTCTACAGCCGTCGTCCATCCATGGATGATGGCGGGCAGAACCACTCACACGTTCTCGATGTCAGCGAGTGGCGTGTTGCTGAAGACGTGCTGGTGCGAGGGAGTCCCGACGCTCACCTCGAACGTGGCCTTGTACTCAGCCTCGTCGAAGCACGGGAACACCTTGCGGGCGTCCTCCGGCCTCAAGCTCGTCACGACATACCACCTGGACCACACGGGCACATAAATATGAATGTGCATAACCATATATCTGTACCAAATGATGTTTCATGTGTCTGTAATATTGTCCTGCCAAGCAATATGGGATGGGCCAACTGTTTCTCACAGGCACACGCCTCTTCTTAATCATTTTCCTTAATCCACCACTTACCTCGACTATGATGAATTTTTGCGTTAATGTGGTTATAAACAGACAAAATTTGTGGATATGTTCTATCGAAGATTTGTTACCTAGGCAGTAAGGGGATCCAGAGGCAGAAAAGCCAGCATAGCATTCGAGGTGAAGTATAGGTACTTGCAAGGGGAGATACGTCATGGATGTTGCAGGTGGGTTTCACTTCAAGTCTTTTTTCCCCTCCCACCGATTAATTACATCGTGTCTCCATTACAAGGCCTCATTCCATAAACATTTAATTGAAACGGATACCAGAGGTGCCCCCAGGTAAACGTTTTGCCATTCCGTGCTTAACATCTCCACGTGAATTATAAGTATGTTAGACTTTGGTGTACTCTCCGCGGGAGCCGATATCAATTTTAAGTGAGATACTATGGTGTTTATTTTTTATTTAAGAGGATGTATGTCCCAGTCGTATACTGTTAAGATTTAGCCTATGGGAAGACGGCTTACAAACTATATTATATGAGATATATTTCTAGGAAACATTTTTTTTGGAGACAATATGAGCCAACACACATATCTCACAATAAGTTATGCTATAGGCATTTTGCTATATAAGATATATGTATGTGTAGGTGTAGGTGATTGTGTGCATGATTATTAAAATAATTTTATATATTTTTTTATTTGTATTTGCAATTCTGTGGATTTTCTGAAGCTAATCACTTGCCCATCAGAGTAAACTCCCATAAACTTTACAGGGAATGTCAGAGTAAATATTCTCTCCACCTTACTCGGTGTTGTTGGTTTCCCGATCGAAGTACTTGGTGCGGATGAGCCCGTGTTCCCCCTCGCCGCCCATGCGCCCCTCGAACTGCAGGTGGATGCTGTAGCTGCTGTGCCTGTTGAGCCGCCGGGAGAGGAGGAGGATGATCAGCTGCCGCTCCGAGTTCCTCTGCACGTCCACCACGGACACCGGCTCCGACCTGCCAAGCACACGACTGTCCTCAACATCCCACCACTCTGACACCTGCGAGGCACTTGAAACAGCATTCCGTTCTAAATCTACCATTAAAAGTATTGTTACTAAGGTGAAACCAGCCACAGAAAAATTACAAACCCACAACTGTGTGTATCAGATTCCCTGTGAATGTGGCCACATGTACATAGGTGAAACTGGCAGAACTCTATCCACCCGAATCAAAGAACACAAAACAACTGCAAGAAGGGTGAAACCCTAAAATCCAGACTTGCTGAACATACATGGGAAAATAGCCACAAAATTCTCTGGGAGGACTCCCCACCACTCATAAAGGAACCCGATAAAATAAAAAGGAAAATCAAAGAATAAGCCTTCATTATTAGCAATAAAAATATTTTCAGCCAGCAGAGCATTGAATTTAAAAAATATTTGGATCCCTTTGATTAAGAGAGAAACATTCCTGCAGCACAAAACAATAGCCAATAGAATTCTTTGGGTTCAATATTTTTGTGCTGTCATCATTTGTGGGGTTTTTTTTCGTGCTCTTAGTCCATTTTTCTTTTTTCTTTTTCTTTGTTTGTTGACCATATTTCTGTTATGGAATATTATGTGGTGTTTATATCCTGTTGACAACAGCAATTTTTTTCTTTATTTGTGTTTTTGTCTTTTGGGTATTTGTAGTTTTCTTCTACAGGCATACATGTGCTTAGCAATGGCGTATGTCGAAAAGCTTACATCAAGTCACCTACGAGGCACACCATACAGTCAAGTTAGAAATTAAGATACCAAAAATTGTATTCAAGAACTCCTTGACTCATGCAAACCTCAATTTTCTTTGGTACTGTAAGACTGGTATGACTGGTATTACTGGTACATTTCAGAAGCCAGTGAAGATATCCACCGTACAGAGACGTCTTATTTCCAACATCCTCACGAAACCACAGCTTAGATAACTTTCTAAGTAGCTTGGCTTCTGGGTTGTAGCCGTGTACTTGGCGAATAATTCACATTGCAGTCGTCATCATCAGGGAGCAGTAGGTAACAGCTCCCTGATAATGGCGACTGCAATGTCGACCGAAACGTCGGTGAATTTTTTCGCCAAGGACACGGCTACAACCCAGAAGCCAAGCTACTTCAGACAATGGCCTTGAAAGCCTGTGAACATTATTAGATAACTTTCGTCGTTTGGAATGTCCAGTCTCCAATGACTGTTTCATTTACAGTTTAGACCAAGCATGACTCAAACTGACAGTTGATCTAGGCGCCCACTCATGCAATTATAAGGAACAAAAGTTTCAAATATCAACTTTGGCTTCACAAGAAGGATGTTGATCCTTGGCCTTCCATGATCACACTGGAAGGGCGGGGATTTCCACATTCAGTAAACTGTTACAATTTTTAAATTATGTAATGTGCTTTCAGGGCCGACAGCAAAACAATTATTGAGAAAGTTGCTGATAAAATGGAACACTGACGAATAAAAGTATATTACTAGCTCTGTATATATGTGCAGTGCTGCGGTTCGCTGCCACATTGCGTCACCAAAACAATATGTCCCCGCAAATAAACACATGAATTTCCACCTCCTCATCTGGCTGCCAGTCCCTTGAGTACAACCAGCTTACTATTAAAATTATACGGTATTGACTGTTGACATTTTAAAAGAAGGCACTATATCGTATGTCTATTTTTTAGTATGTTTATTGTAACATGTCTGCGAAATATACATAGAAAATGTCGGGAGCAGCAGTAAGAGAAAAAAAATAGACGCCAATAAAATTATCGGGGAATTTATAACACTTACATTCATTAATATTAATTGATTAAAAAATAGTCCTGCCTCTCACCAAGGTGAACATAGAACATGCCCGAAGGGTTAGCAGTGTTTGGATTTATCCACAGGGTGGTAAGTGGAAGTGAGAAATTTAAAACTTATCGATAAAAATTCTACTCTCTGTAATATTTAGTTCGGAATGCTACCTGTACATATTAGAAATGCAATTGTTTTAAAAAAGCAATCTATACAAGCAGAAATTAAATTCTTCCAAGATTACTAGCTGATGGATGTTTGTGGTTTTGCTCCATGATGTGATGAAAGTACGAGGGTTATATATTTTTTCAACCTCCGATCGGCTGTAATAAAAAAAAGGGAATGAATTGGGAAATTATTTTGATGTCAAAAGAAACGTACATCTTTACTCTATTTTTCCACATAATCACCGTGCAGATTGAGGCATTTGTCGTACCGATGCACCAGCTTTCCAATACCCTCTGCATAAAATGATGCCTCCTGCCTATTCAGCCACGTTTTAACAGTGCTCTGCAGTTCATCATTGGTGTTGAAGCGTCGTCCTTCAAGCCACTTTTTCAACGTGAGGAAAAGGTGATAGTCACTCGGTGCCAAATCCGGACTTTAAGGAGGGTGATCAAACACTTCCCATCGAAATCTGAGGTGTGCGTTGGCCGCTCCACATGTAGACCAGGGTCGATAATTTTTGAAACAAAAAAAAAATAATAGTACGATGAAACCCGTTAAAAAATGTCGAGAATATAACAAAAATGAAAGGAAAAATAATTTACGGGCGATCTGAGGTCGGGAAGTGGAAGGGGGTGAGTTTTTAAGGGTAAAAAACTGTGTATCTCGATTTCCGGCAAAACTACAAGTCCTATGGAAAAATATTAAATGACAAAGTTGTAGGTAATAAAGAGACCTACAACTTTTGTAATTACACTTTTTTCACATAACCAAAAAATTCATGTGAAAAATTCAAATAATCAAGTTTTTGGCTTTTTATTTTTATCTTATGCAAAACAAATTTTCTTTTTCACGAAATTTGGTGAAAACTTGCCATTTTATGTCCTAAAGACACTGTAATTTTTTTATTTGAAATATTTATTTTTTCACCTTATTTTGATTTAATATCGAAAAAACACCTTAATTTTCAATCGAAAATTCTCGCGTCAAAATATCAGCTTTTTAAATAAAGTCGGAGAGTTTTTTATTCGTTGAAATCTCTTCTTTCTGATTATGTAAAAAAATATATACATTACTATGGTAAATGTTCTCAGAAAATGCAAAGAAAAGAAAAAAACTGGAATCCGAAATTTTTTTTTAATCACTATGTACAATTTTGAGCTATTAAGTAAAATTTACACTTTAATTACTTGAAAAACGTAAGATTCTATGTTACATTGATAAACAAAAAAATTACAAATCCATTAATAATAAAGATTCCAAGAAACATGCGAAAATAGTTGTTCTAAATATTAAAGATGGGTTTTAAAGGGGGGATTTCAATTAAAAAATGTGATTGCTGCAATTTTTCTAGTCAAAAAGTTGATTTGTTAAATTCTAATTACTTTTATGCCATAGAAAATCTCATAATATATGAATATAAATGTAAATCGTAATATTGAATTTAGATACTTTATACTGATTATTATTATTCATAATAATATTTTAAAATGCATTAATTTTCATATTTATAAATCTTATATAGACCCCTAATCACTTATCCATTACTTTATGTCTCTTCGGTGGCATTTCTTCATCGTTAGATTCGACAAACCTTCCCGATTCTAGTAGATCTTCGAAATCTTCAAGACCATCACCTTCTTCGTATACAATATTATTTTTAGTCTGAATTGGTCCTTCATCCACAATTTCATCTGAATCACTAACTTCCTCGTAGGTTTTTTCTTCTACATTGGTGCATTTTTCAGAACCATGACAATTTGAGCATAAATTTGTGCATTTTAAGCCATGTTTTTGGCAGCCACAATTTAAACTGTTACATCCAGTTTCACAGCTGCAGCAAATAGTTTTGAGCAATATTTCCGGAATTAACTCCTTCTCTGTAAATTTGGGCATAATCCCACGTTGATGTTGCTTCCAGCCCCAATCTGTTGCTGTCAGTTCGTTACCAAGCCAAGTTTGAAGTAACAATGTTGTTCTGCTGCACTTTCTGCGGGTAACTCAGGTATATAAGTTATCTTAAAATAGCAATAAATAGGCACATAATTTAAAGAATATTCTACAACTTTCTCAAAATATTGTAGATGTCTTATTAAATATTAACTTATTTGGTTGTTAATTATAGTAGTATTTTTCGATTTGTATTTTTTTGTTTATCAATGTAACATAGAATCTTACGTTTTTCAAGTAATTAAAGAGTAAATTTTATTAAATAGCTCAACATTGTACATAGTGATTAAAAAAAATTTTCGGGTTCGAGTTTTTTTTCTTTTCTTTGCATTTTCTGAGAACATTTACCATAGTAATGTGTATATTTTTTTACATTATCAGAAAGAAGAGATTTCAACGAACAAAATAACTCTCCGAATTTTTTTAAAAAGCTGATATTTTGACGCGAGAATTTTCGATTGAAAATTAGGGTGTTTTTTTCGATATTATGTCAAAATAAGGTGAAAAAATAAATATTTCAAATCAAACAAATTACAGTGTCTTTAGGACATAAAAAGGCAAGTTTTCACCAAATTTCGTGAAAAATATTTTTTTTTCATAAGATAAAAATAAAAAACCAAAAACTTGATTATTTGAATTTTTCACATAAATTTTTGGGTTATGTGAAAAAAGTGTAATTACAAAAGTTGTAGGTATTTTTATTACCTACAACTTTGTCATTTAATATTTTTCCATAGGACTTGTAGTTTTGCCGGAAATCGAGATACACAGTTTTTTACCCTTAAAAACTCACCCCCTTCCACTTCCCGATAACAGATCGCCCGTAAATTATTTTTCCTTTCATTTTCACTATATTCTCGACCTTTTTTAACGGGTTTCAATCTACTATTATTTGTTTTCACTTTTTACCATTTTCAAAATTATTGACCCTGGTCTAATGGTTGGTGGAAGGGGGTAAACACTACGAGACGTGTCGATTCGTGTACGAGAGATTAGGGTATCGATTAATGGGCATGCCATGGAGAAATGAAACTGTAATCACACTGCAGGGCACTGTTAAAACGTGGCTGGATAGGCAGGAGGCATCATTTTATGCAGAGGGTATTGGAAAGCTGGTGCATCGGTACGACAAATGCCTCAATCTGCGCGGTGATTATGTGGGAAAATAGAGTTAAGATGTACGTTTCTTTGGACATTAAAATAATTTCCTAATTCATTCCCGTTTTTTTTATTACAGCCGATCGGAGGTTGAAAAAAAAAATAACCCTCGTATTATAGTCCTGTATATGTTATATGTTTAGCTATTAAATAAAATATTATTCCGTCAACAGAATTATCATTTTATCACTAGTAATTTGTTACTGTGATGTTTGTATGTTTAAATAGCTAAATGAACACATTTTATGCAATTTTTCGTGCTAAGAAGGTACAAATGATGCAAAACTTGGTTGAATTAGAGCTTAGAGAATAATTTCATAATGTAGCGAGTCTTACTAACTTTTACTTTTATCTAACGTCTCGTTTGAAACGGCGATACAGTCTCATCCTTCTTAACTTGGCTGTATTTGTTTAGTGGTTGTAGTGGTTTGGCGACGTGATGCTTCGGGGATTAATCATTCGCACATAAGTATCTTGTGCTTTGTACCCGTTGGCGGTGTAATGTAACTTATATTTATTTAACTACTCTGGTATTTTGGTCAATATTTGGTATCGGCTACCACCTTGCGACCTTGGATTTTCCTTGTGCTTGATATTTCCTTATTTGATAAGACAGCCCTACCATGATTAGCACCGGAAGCACATCCAAAAGCTGGTGAATTCTTAAATGGCTCCTTGATTAGGGATGAAAACTTAGTTTCCTTTTCGCGATATCAGATGTAACTATCTCCCTGGCTTGAATTCTAGGCTTTAATTTTTGTCTGTGTTAGCTGGGTTAAACTCTGTACAAGACTTCATAACTTTAATTATTATAGTATTTCGTGTACTTGTCCCTTTAAGTGTAAAGTGTTGTGCTTTTTTTACATTTGTTGGATCAATCGTTAATTTTTGTAATTTTTGGTACCTTACCCACGATTTTCTCATATATACATGGTAGTAAGTATAATTCTTATTGAGTTACATTGTATACATAAAAGTTTCGCTCGTGTGCGCTAAGCCTTTTTATTGATATTTCTGGAATTGGAACACAATTCTCACTTAAACTAAAGAGTCTCTTGCTGTTTTAGTGTGTTTTATAATGTATCTCTTTGCTAATTCACTGTCGAAATAGAACATGTATTTTAATTTAATATTTTGTAAGTGGTACACGTACAATTTCTTATTCAAGTTTGATTTTGGTTCAGGCCTAAGGGCATATTTTAATGCAATAAATTTGATGATGTGCAAGCTATGCTTATTTTGATTTAATTTAAAAAAAATGATCACTGCTTCTTCGTGCCTGTAACAGAAAATGCTTGTCACTGTGGATCCTGCTTGTGTTCTGTATTTTCTCCTGAGCATGGTGACTGGAGTGTACACAGATAACTGTTCGTTCTCTGTATGCTTTAGCTTAAATACCTGTATTGCTATTACATTTGTAATGGCATGTAAGAACATTTGACTTTGTTGTGTATGTATGGGTCCCGGGTCAAGGCAATGTGGTCACACTTATTGGGTATGAAGGCCATTAACTAAAAACACAGTTGATCAGAAAACGAAACCTTTTCCTGCTCTGTGCTTTTTCCTGTGCTCTGATTGTCTGATACTCAATATTTAGAGACAACTGTAGTTCAGTCCAGGTGCTAAAATCGCCTTTTCTGTATCTCCTGTGCAACCTTTCATCAGGATGGGGAATGCCCTGTGAGCATGATTTAACATACGAAGAATACGAAGCATATTGGTCCAGACGTTTTAAGTTTTATAGTTGCAGCATTGTCCTTCATGCGCCAGCAACTATCACAACCAGCCGTGAGGCACGCTACCAAGAGACGTCTGCCCAATGGTGAGAGCCAGAGGCGAACCATGCAATCGGTCTGAAATCAGACACTCCATGGTGTCATGGCCTACTAACCATTCAGAGACCCGCCGCTGTTGCTTGTCCAGAACTGGCTCCGATATGTATCACCACCAACGCGTCGACCCCTCGTGGGAGGGAAACATCCCTCAGGATGGACAGTGTCGGGGCACTCACCAGGAGGCCCGGGACCAAGAGATGTCTGTCCAATGGTGAGAGCCAGTGTTTAACCATGCAAGCGGTCTGCAACGAGTCCCAGTCAGACACTTCATGGTTTCGAGACCCGCCTCTGTTCTCCGGTCTGTATCACCACCAACATGTCGACCCCTCATGGGAGGGGAACATCCCTCAGGACGTGGTTGATGGACGGTGTCGGGGCACTCACCAGGAGGCCCGGGTAGACGGGTGGCAGACGGTGATGTCGTCGGCCGTGACCCGCAGCGCCGGGTCGGCGTGGAGCACCACGGTGTCGGTGTCGGCGCGGCAGGTCACGTTGACCCTCAGCCGGCCGGCGAAGGTACCCTCGGCGGCGCGGGGTAGCAGCTCCAGACGGTACCAGCGCGGCACCACCGTGCCCGGCAGGCGGAGCTCCCCGAGGACGCACCTCGTGGTCAGGAGGAGCAGCGTGGCTCCCGGCCACCACTGGGCCCTCATGTCACACCGTGGACCCCCTGGCTGGAACAGTTGCAACACGTCCGTCACAGCGTCGCCCACCGGCTACTTCAGGCAAACTTGCACAGACTTGCGCTGACTGAATGCAATGGAACTTAACTTTCGTAAACAACACTTTGACTTGCATAGAGCTGTAACTGACACTTTAATCAGACTTGCGAAATGGTGAAGCTTGCATCATGCCTAAATATGACGATCAAGACACAAACCTATATTTGATTATTTTACAATGAGCTATAACTATACTTTCCTTCCTAAATTTATATTGAAAAAAAAGTTGTGCCTTGTTTTGAGTTAATTTTTATATTGTGTTATAACACAGTCCATCCATCCCGAGTTCGGTTTACATAATTTCCCAAAAGAAAACCACTACGGCCAAATACTGGGTTTGGTTAAAGGGTTATTTACAACATTCCATGGCCGATTCCTGCCTCAGTATCACTGACTTGTAATATAATGTGTCCATCCCTAATGACCTCATTGGCGATGACTATCAGTGCTTATTGTTCTAAATGTATTAATTAATGAATTCACATGTTAGTGCTATTTATTAGGTGGTAAAGTTCTGTTTGAGTTACATGGTGTAGTTTTAAAGTACAAGGTGGCTGAATAACACGTTGAAGTATCCCCGTGTATGGCTAGGTGTTGAGGTAGTCAAAACCCTCAAAACCACAATATTGTTACTTACTACCCTGTTATGCCTAACTGGTCCCGAGCGTTTTTGCCCGCATGACCTCGCTGTAGGTTCTACTGAAGCAGAGGCACTCACCTGCAAGGCCCGCGAGCGAGTGAGGCCGCCTGGCCTCCTGGGAGCAGCCCGGATGCCCCTGGGACGTGGTGGACTGGCCGAGAGCCCCGGCCTTAATTGTGGGAGAGATTTCCAACCCGCAAAGAAGGCCAAGCCCACTCATCCAGACGTCCGCCAATCGCCGCTGCTGGCATTGGTCCGCACGCTCTCCGTGCATCTCGCGATCCCCCGCTCTTTCTTTTTTGGGTGATCTACGTCTCGCCGGCAGTGAGGTCATGGCGCGTCACCAAAACAGCGCCGGAGAAATTAGGATCCGTCCCAGAACAAGCCTTAATTGATTCCCTGAAACCATATGAATCTTCGGAAAAACAAAATTAGGATGGATGGATGGACCGGAATTAAAATCGACTGGGAGTCCAGTGTCTTACAGCTGCGCCACCTCGCTATGACATCTCTGGAGTGTATGGCAGCAGTTCATTTGATCGTCCATTCTGCACATCACACGACTCATATTTCCATCTAACAGCATCAAGGGACCAACTACCCGGGGTGACTACTGTTTGGATGGAAATAAGGAAGGGATATGAGCTAAACTAACATATGTGCATAAAGTGTCTAGTCAACTCTGTACTCAAGGCAGTGTGTCGGTTTGCTGTCTTGTTATCCTTCTTCATGCAACTTTGGAACTTTTAGCTGTGACACTGAAATGCCATTGTGGGTAGAGGCACAAACAAAGATCAAATCAGACTTCTTGGGTTAGTTCGTAGATTTTTGTTTAGATGGTTTTATGATATCACAGCATGTAAATAATCTTTTCATTAATGCTGCTGATGGATTTCAAATGTTTACCCGAAGAAAAATGTCTTAGAAGTGGGCATGTTCAAAAACAATCTGAGCTACTACTTTGGTATCAGGGTATCGAGTGATTCTTAGAAAAAGTATATTCATACATAATATTATAAAAATTCGTTACTTGTGACAGTTTGGGGTATTGCATGGAAATGGCCAAGTGGAACATATTTACTGCCCAGTATCCCGCTATGGCTAGTGTCACTTATGTCTCTGTTCCTTTATGTCTCTCCCTATTCACAATCATGCCTCCCACCACCTTTGGGTTTGTTGTCTTCCATATTTTCCCTAATACTCATAATCTATGATTATTTATTTATTTTTGCAATAAATATAATTTTGAAGTATTTACCCATGTGTATTGTACAACATGGCACAAATAGTATATTCCAAAGATTTTATTATTTGGTATTGCTCCTATTTATCAACAGAATCCAGCCTCCAACCACTGGGAGGAAATAACTGAATATTCCATGAACGTGCCATAATACACCCACAACTGTATTATACTCCCTCTTCAAGTGCCATACTTCAAGTGTGGTTCAATGATTTGAAACTTCAAGATGAAATGAACAAAAACTTTCCTCTCCCCTTCAAAGAAGAGCGAGATCCATCCACTAATGTGACAGAAAATGACGTCTGGAAGTCCATAGTGCACCCGAGAGTGTTTCTCAGGATTCTCGAGGCTGTGTGCGGCAGCTAGTTGCGAGCGCAGTAACGATGAAGCTTTGGCATTCATCACCTCGAGCCCACGCCGCCATTAGCGCCGACATGCGGACCAACTGGCAACTAGCCGCCCACGGACTTCTCCGGGCGAGATGATGTGCGACTATCTTCTCCGTTCACGCTTGCCAACACGACGCACGAATGAATCCTCTGATCCACGCACGAGTGAATCCTCGGAGTAATTCCTCTGATCCACTCGTAGCTTCAAGCTTGCAGGAAATGATAGAATAATTCGTGTCTGATTTGTGTACTGAGGGTTCTCTTCCATCCGTGCTTTTTTCTTTTCGTTTGCCGACTATGGCAGATGAAGAGTGTCAGTACCTAGTGACTGCATTTCAGATTTATTGTCTCATTGCAGGGACCGACGAAGCACGGGACCTAGATTTGCAAACTTTGCGAAGTCATCAGTCAGGGTACAGAGTTGCCAGACCACTGCTATTCTTCCCGCAAGGAGTACAAAACACACTTTCCGAACTGGGCGGGCGAGTGCATCAGGGCTCCTGGATCCGCCCGAAGGAGCGAGGTCCAAACGGAATTAGTTTAGAATTCCTGTCAGGCCAACCTTATTTTTTTCATTTTCCTTGGTTATTTCTCCAGGCATATTCTGGGATGGTTTCTTACTGCAGACCATGACTGATTCCTTTCCTATCACCTGTGTTCTTTGTCGTCATGAGTAACTGATTCTAAAGACCTCGCTGTCGATGAGACTTCAAACACTATGTTTATATATACATAAATATGTAATACCGACTTGAATATTCTGAGTAAATATATTGTTATACAAACCAACAATCTGTACAAGTTACACTTCCAAACAAGAACATCAGTGAGCTTAGTTTGCACTGCAACATAACGAACCGCTCCTGCATCACATGGAATAATTTAAACCATGTCTTAGTATGTTCTACACAAGAATAATTTTGTTGCTGGCAAAGAAGTCTTGGTTTTTGCTACTTCCTTTCAGCTTGAGCTTACCACAGAGCTGTTGTATTTTCCTTTCACTACTCAGTTTTCTCGGCAGGTACAAATTCTGGACAACAAGGGGGGGCCATGGTGAGCTTTCTGTACTATAGGTTGTTCTACAGCGAGTTCTACTCCTACTTAAGGCTGTGAAATATTATTGGTAATTAAGTATTAAAAATTATAAATATTAGTTTTAAACGTACATATTTCTACGATTATGTAGTCAATTGGCGTGTTATATTCCAAAAATTATGCAACTTTCTATTATATTCATTATAACTCTGGTGGGGGGTTTGGAACTCAGAGTCCTTTCCTTTTTTCCCTCGTCTATGTTCCTAACAGGAGAAAAGTAGTCTGCTCACAATGGCAGCACTCAGAGATCCTCGTGCACTCAGAGATCTCGGGTTTGCTCGGGGAGGATCATTGAGCAGCGCGGCGCCCACACGCCGTCTGCCGCGTCGTGATCTTGGCGACTGTCGCTGAGCGCCGCGCGACGAGGCGCGTGGGAGAGGGAGGGGCGTCTCGAATTGCCCTTGATTGAGGTCAAAGGGGAGGCGGCCGGTCGTGACCCGCCAGTCGCCCCGCAGCTGGGTGCCAGGGTACTCGCTGCTCGCCGGCAGGTACGTGCGTCGCTCGCGGTGGTACCACGGTGCCAGTGCTGGCTCGCGTCCCCCGCTACAGCCACGTGGCAGGGCCTCGACTCTGTGCAGGTCCGCAGCCATGAGGGTCGCCGAGGTGCTGCTGGTGCTGCTGGTGCTGTGGTGCTCGAGCTGCGGTGCCAGCCTGGACGCGGCGGACGCGCTGAGGCACCAGCACGACTTCTACCTGCCGCGCGCCGTGGTGCCCCGGGCCTACCGCGTGCGCCTGGTGCCGCGCCTGGAGGAGGGCGACTTCTCGGGCGAGGTGTGGGCGCGCGTCAGCTGCCTGGAGGCCAGCGACTCCATCACGCTGCACGCGCACCAGGACCTCAACACCACGTCGGCGGGCCTCAGCGTGCGCCGGCTGCCGGCCGACCCCGCCAGGTACGCTCCCGTTACTGTCCTGGTGCAAGGTCTCTTAGGTTATATTTTATATACTTATTTCGCAGTTATTATTATTTATTTATGATTTATTACAGTAGTTACATGCACGCCAACACCTCAATAAGAGGGTACTAGGGTGTGCACGGGAAGTACTAAGGTGTGCACGGGAAGTACTAGGGTGTGCACGGGAGGTACTAGGATGTGAACGGTGGGTACTAGGGTGTGCACGGTGGGTACTAGTGTGTGCATGAGGGGTACTAGGGTGTGCACAGGGGTACTAGGGTGTGCACAGGAGGTACTAGGATGTGCACGGTGGGTACTAGGATGTGCACAGTGGGTACTAGGGTGTACACGGTGGGTACTAGGGTGTACATGGTGGGTACTAGGGTGTGCATGGTGGGTACTAGGGTGTGCACGGTGGATACTAGGGTGTGCACGGTGGGTACTAGGGTGTGCACGGGAGGTACTAGGATGTGCACGGTGGGTACTAGGGTGTACACGGTGGGTACTAGGGTGTGCACAGTGGGTACTAGGGTGTACACAGTGGGTACTAGGGTGTGCACGGGGGGTACTAGGGTGTGCACGGGCGGTACTAGGGTGTGCACAGGAGGTACTAGGTTGTGCATTGTGGTTACTAGGGTGTGCACGGAAGGTACTAGGATGTGCACAGTGTGTACTAGGGTGTGCATGGGAGGTACTAGGATGTGCACGGGCATGTCCTCAGTGAAGGGACTGTCAGCTGGCGATGTGTGTCGCAGCAACGACAGCGAGGAGGTCCCGGTCAGCAGCACGAAGAAGAACTTCGCCAAGCAGTGGTACATCATCATGCTGGGCGAGAAGCTGCAGAGAGGCGTTGACTACGAGCTGCACGTGGCCTTCTCCGGCAAGCTGGACAGCGCGGTGGCAGAGGCCTTCTTCCGCGGCAGCTACGTCGACCAACGGTCCCAGGAGACCAGGTAGTAGCCGGCTGGTGGTCTTGCTTCTTCCCGTGCGATGTCGGGTTACATCTCTGTCCCGTCAGAGAACTGACATACCGGGGAAAATTCTGCAATTAATCTTGTGAGGATCTTCTTTAAGGGCTTTGGCTGTCGTAAGTGGATGGCAAGTTTAAGCCTGTATCACACGGTGGAAGGCTCTCCCAATAGAAGCTTCCAGCAAAACTGCCAGCCAAAGCTCTTTTGGCAGCAGGTATGAATGTTTCTGATGAAGAAACTATCAAACGTAGAATTGTAACTGACGTAGGCCTAGCTTGTTCGAATGGTTTCATTATGATATTTAGCAAATAAAGCCTGTATCACATGGTGGAAGGCTCCCAACAGAAGCTTCCAGTAAAACTGCCAGCCAAAGCTCTTTTGGCAGCAGGTATGAATGTTTCTGATGAAGAAACTATCAAACGTAGAATTGTAACTGACGTAGGCCTAGCTTGTTCGAATGGTTTCATTATGATATTTAGCAAATAAAGCCTGTATCACATGGTGGAAGGCTCCCAACAGAAGCTTCCAGCAAAACTGCCAGCCAAAGCTCTTTTGGCAGCAGGTATGAATGTTTCTGATGAAGAAACTATCAAACGTAGAATTGTAACTGACGTAGGCCTAGCTTGTTCGAATGGTTTCATTATGATATTTAGCAAATCAAGCCTGTATCACATGGTGGAAGGCTCCCAACAGAAGCTTCCAGCAAAAACCTGCCAGCTCAAGCCTCCATGGCAGCAGGTATGGATGTTTCTATGGCAGAAACTATCAAACGCAGAATTGTGACAAGTGTAGGCCTAGCCATTGCGAATGGTTTCATTACGATTATATGATCATTTTTGTATTTTATGAACATGGATGCTTCTCATAACTGTCCCATAACACTGAAACTGCTTCAACAGACCATATTTCACAGCATTACCAATAAATAATCAAGAAAACTCCAATCCCTCTAAAATCAAATTACCATTTTAAACACTTGAGACACACTACCACATCTTTCTGATTGGCTAAATTTCACACCTTCTACAAAACCTTCCATGGAAATTTGAACACGACCGATTACAAAAAAAATCCATGAAAACGGCCAGCGCTCTGCCAATTCTTCCACAGAGTCATCCATACCTGCTGCCATGGAAGACCTCACAAGGGAATATTCCATCGTGTGCTAGGGCCTTTAGTTGTAAAAGCTTAGTTGACTATTTACATATGTACCATATGTTTCCTTGTTCAGTTTGAGAGTAGGCTGAAATGGATTCAGTAAGACTTAGTTCAAATGTATACAGATAAGTACGTACTACTTTATTTTCTAAACAGTCCTTGAGTGAGATTTCAATGTTGAGAAAATAAATGATTCAGTCATGAGGACTGTCAACAGAAGTGAAAACTTAAATCATTGTTTTTAAATGTGTAATATGACATCATTTATACATCAAATGTACGTAAGAAAATGATTTTGGTAGTATATCATTATGAGGTAAGCATGGTATAATTTATACTTATATCATTTTTTAGTCACAGCAGATGATAGTGGTATGTCAAATTTTTCGTAAAATTTCATTGCCTAGCTATGACTTACCAGTGATGTCAGACCTAGTTCATTTGTTCAATGGGCAATGCACAGTATACACAAATTAAACTTTTCACGTGGTCAATTTAACTTCACTTACTGCTACCTACTAGAGCCATGTCGGTGACGTGAACTCACAAGATTTTACCCATCCAAAAAGAGTCCAACACGCACATGATACGGGAATCCATTTTTCACAGACCAGAGAGCCAAACGCTCGATCGTGCATCTTCGGTTTTTTTTTGTTCATTGTAAATAAATATGGCGGTGTTGATAAAAGGATACTAATGGTCAATTAGGTTAGGTTAACTACATTATAAATACTTTAAAACATTGTGGACGGTTGATTTGGTTAGGATAGCTACATAAAAGATACGGAAAAAAAGCATGAACTACGGGAAACTTCGGGTTTTGGCTCTCTCGTCTGTGAAAAGAAGGCTTCCCGATACAGTCGAGTATATACAATGTATTAGTGTATATATGCGTGTACATGTACACAGGCCGCTGCGCGTCGCCAGTCTGGCGCAACACGTCACTAGCATGTCGGTGACGCGAACCGATAAGTTTTGCCCCTACCAAAAAATATATCAACGCGGCTAAAGAAGTTTTCACTTCAAAAATCGCAACTGTACAAAGTTTCACAAGTCTGGAATTTTTAGCAAAACGATTTCCGCGAAATGCGCATAATTGGACGTGTAAACTGAGCTGATATGTGTATCAGTCATGTCTAGAGACCACGTAAAATTTCGCGGATTCATTTCGCGGTAAGTTAGTCTCCAAACTCGTTCACATTCATTCCGAGTCAGTGATTGGACCACCGTTTACCTGAAGGACTCTACGCCAATGAAAAACCTTCAACAAAAGAAGTATCAAATCACAAGCATGCCCGGTAACACGTGTCACGAGTCATCATCCAATGAGCAGGTGCAAATTTGTCCTAGTGCATAGAGGATCGTGGAGTCTAACCTAGAGGTCATTGAAACCGCGAAATTGTCCAGTCTCTGGTCATGGCACGCAGTCGTCGTCAACAAGGGTGGTTGTCGCTGCTCCACAGCTGGTACGCTGCCACGTCCATGAAGACCACCAAGGCCCGCCAGGTGTTCCCGTGCTTCGACGAGCCCGCCCTCAAGGCCAGCTTCCAGATCTCCGTGGCGGCGCGCAGGAAGTACCACGTGTGGTCCAACATGCCGCTCAAGGACACCCAGGACATGTGAGCGCCTCTCGCACCGCTATGTAGCTAGGGGAAACTGGAGAGGAGGGGAATAGTTAGGTATGTAGTGGGGGAAACTGGAGAGGAGGGGAATAGTTAGGTATGTAGTGGGGGAAACTGGAGAGGAGGGGAATAGTTAGGTATGTAGTGGGGGAAACTGGAGAGGAGGGGAATAGTTAGGTATGTAGTGGGGGAAACTGGAGAGGTGGGAAATAGTTAGGTATGTAGTGGGGGAAACTGGAGAGGAGGGAAATAGTTAGGTATGTAGTGGGGTAACCGGATAAGGAGGAGACATCAGGTCCGTTCTGTTTTTTTGTAAAACATTAAATTATTATCTACAACATACATCTGAAATATATATTTTTTTTTTTCAAACGACTGATCATTTCTGCAAGGTGTGAAATAAACAGGGGATGAATGGCAAAAAAAATTCGTAACTCCTGTAGTAGGCACACTATAAAATCAGTTGAAATAGTTTGTAAACCTTAATAATATTTTCAAAACTTTAGTCTCAAATAATTTTTGGTACAATCAACCATTGCTACAAAGGGTAGATGAAGAAATAAGAAAATAAAATTTTCCTACCATGTACTCTATCGAATTAATGTTCATTTTTTGTTTTAAATTTTAAATATTGTTTAAAACTTTTGTATGAAGTAAATTTTATGTAACAATCATTACTGAAAGGGGTGGAAACAACAAGTGTAGAAAGAGAAATGTCATTAATTTTAAATATATATAATATCAAATCCATTATAATTTATCATAAAACTCCTACGCTTTATCTAAAATGTTTGGCTGAAACAATTTTTGATGAAACGAACTATTACCGTAAATATAGGGGTTGAAACTAAAAAATAGAAAAATCAAAAATTCCTTTGTATGAAGGTCGTTAGAATTTATATTAAACCATCTTAATATTTTCTTAATCCTTGGTTGTTTTTTTATACTACCACAAGGGATGACAATAAATATTTGATAGTAAAAATTTTTTTAACTTAATTGTAGGTGTAATATTAAATTCGTTCATAGCTATTTAATAGCGCCACAGACTCTGCAGCAATGCTAGGAGGAACGGGTTAGCAAAGAGCAATGTAAAAATTGAGCCAAAAAAAATTCAAGATATTTTCGCTGCATGGAATATGAGAAAATGTTTCATCAGTCGTTTTGGAATATTGGAAAACATATAGAATTTTACGTACATTGAGTTCTTGAAATGTTACAGAAGTAAGTTTCCAAAACATTTCCAAAAGATATAGAGTTCCGAAATCTACCTACTCCTGTAGACTGTGCCAAAAGGAATTTTTTTTTTTACTAATACGGGCTTTAATTGAGTGGTTTTCCAACATTCTTGACGACTTGACTGATGTTACAATATAACCATATTTCTAATAGCTGCAGCAATTACCTAAAATTCCTTCTTCGAATGATAGATAGCTGCCAGGTGTCTGGTACTTACGAACATCCTTCGAAGCAAGTGTTAGGAACTCATGTACCTAGAGTTCTTGGTAATTTTTGTCGTATAAAACACTGAAATTAAGTTGTTTTTTTTTCCTTCGTCTCAATGTCATAGTTATATGTTGCTTATTGTTGAGTTGAGTTCTACAGATTACTTCAACGAGTGATAATTGTGCAGTTATATCTTGAAATAATAAAAGGAGGCGGTCAGAAGGAAACGGGTATAAAGTAATGTAGAATAGTGTGGAGGCTTTCAGGTTTGTTTTCTCAAAAAAAAAACATTTTGCTAGGTAGTTTACAAAAACTTGCTTGGCTGCAGAAATCTTAGAGTACACATGCATTTTGTTGGGACGAAACGAATAACCTTTGCGTACAAACAGTTTTGCATTAACATTCAAATTAAAAAAATTGGTTGTCTGTAAAGTTGGTTTACGGACGATAGTTTAACGTGACAACGTCATAACAAAACATTGATGAAATGATTGCATACTTTTATGAATAAAATTGAATCATTTTTATTGAATTATCACTATTTTGTATGGATACAAAGAAGGAGTGAAATGAAATCTACAATTTAATTGATAAATTTACTTTTATTTGCACTCATTAATTCAAATATGTTTATTACTTTAACGAAGAGATTATTTTAACTATAACTTTTATACATGTTTGCTACTTAACTTCTTCCAATCTGTGTCATTCTGTTAAGGATAGGACGATGATAGGAAAAGTAGGAAACGAATGGGAGAGTTTCAAGTTTAATGTGCCTCGAAAAAGTCAAATCGATGGTTGTTCCAATCGAGTGGAGAGAGATAGATGCGGCGCAAGCGTACAATGAGCGTAACGGAACACAGCGTAACGTGACTATGTGCTTAACGGGACACTTTTTCGTGCGTGCAGCCGTCGTTCATCGATTTATTAGACGTTGTCACGTCAAAAAAAAGGAACATTTTTCTAGGTAGTTTACGAAAACTTGCTTGCCTGCAGATATCTTAGAGTACACATGCATCCTGTTGGAACTAAACAAATAGCCTTTGCCTACAAACAGTTTTGCATTAACATTTAACTTAAAATATATATCTATATTCTGTCCCTCACACCTTGATTCTGACCACCTCGTGATGTCGACGCGGCACGTAACAACTCTTCAGTCACGTGGTCACCCCCTCCACTGCGCGGCTCTGGATGTGGCGCGGGCGCGCTTCTCGGAGTGGAGCGCCTGTGGGGTAGTACACCCGCTGCACGAGGCCGTAGCACGGGTGGCAGTCACTTCAGGGGAACTGTCCTGTTCGTTGAGCAGGGCCCCCACATGGCCGGTGCTACCGTTGCTATGGCAACGGGGCCCATGGGTCTAGGGGGCCTACGAAGGAATAGAAAAAAAACTTAAAACAAAAAAAGTAGACAATTTTAAATAAATCATAGAAAACAATTAAACAGTAAGGCCTAAATTTAGTTACCGATGAAATATTACACCAGAGTAGTATTATTCGGAATATGCTGTGCGTACAGAACGTGTCTGAATCTACAATTGTGAGTAACAAAACCACCACCAATTGACGTGACACCATGTTGACAGTGCAGAACACTTACACTCATTTATTTGCCATTATTCAAAATAAATTAACGTTGATAATCGAAACACTGACTTAAAACTAATTTAATATATGTTTTAAAAATAATTGTGAAAAGGTTAAAAAAATATAACTAAAACAATGTACATAAAGGAAAAAAACATTTTTTTATCTCTGTTAGAAAAAAATGGGTGGCATGATGACTTCTAGCAACGGGGCCCACAGAATGGTGTTGGGGGCGTAGCTACCACAACAATATCTAACAATTCATTATAAAATTTTCACGCATCGTAGGCATGGTGTAATGAAACACCACTGTGTACGCTGAAATACGGCGTAGACTTGGGTCTTAACAAACGACTTCGACGCATGAGAGCGTTATTATAATTTTAATGCCTTTTTTGACGTGACAACGTCTAATAAATCGATGAACGCCGGCTGCACGCACGAAAAAGGATGACTCATTGTCCCGTTGCGCACATTGTCCCATTAAGCTAATTGTACTCTTGCGCCACATCTATCTCTCTTCCACTCGATTGGAACAACAATCGATTTAACTTTTTCGAGGGACATTAAACTTGAAACATTCCCATTCGTTTCATACTTTTCCTATTATCGTCCTATCCTTAACAGAATAGCACAGATTGGAAGAAGTTAAATAGCAAACATGTATAAAAATAATCTCTTCGTTAAAGTAATAAACATATTTGAATTAATGAGTGCAAATAAAAGTAAAATAATAAATTAAATTGTAGATTTCATTTCACTCCTTTGTATCCATACAAAATAGTGATAATTCAATAAAAATAATTCAATTTTATTCATAAATTATGCAATCATTTCATCAATGTTTTGTTATGACGTTGTCACGTTAAACCATCGTCCGTAAACCGACTTTACAGACAACCAATTTTTTTGTGTGGCACGAAGGCAGAGTAAGCTGAGAATGGTGGCGACGGGTGTGTAACTCTGTGACTTGCTGTTCCCAGGGAAGACAAACCTGGCTGGCTGTGGCACCACTTCCCCGCCACTCCCCTCATGTCCACTTTCTCTGTGGGCGTGTTCATCTCGGACTTCCACTACACGAGCAGCATGATACCAAATGGTCAGTATTGCACTGTAGAAGTACTACAAACTACACCACGCTGAGTATGTGTTCGGAAACCGACCCCTCCACCCAGGGCCGGATCTAGAGGTCTGGAGGCCTCGGGGCAACAGAGGAGCGGAGGCCCCCTGGCCCCAAATTATTTTACAAATAAAATGAACAATTTTTATTCAGTCGAGTTTTCCAATAAATAATTTATTGTGAAAATCAAGTAGATTCTTTTAGTATTTAAAAAAAATACATAAATATAATCGGAGACAAAAATTATATGAAATTAAATTTTAGTGTTAATGAATATTTATGTTAATATTTAACAATAATATAATCATGTATGTACAAAGTACTGTTGGTAAAGGTAAAACTGCGAAAAAAGAATATCAAAGGAAAATATGTTTACTAGTGTTTACTTGTCGGAATTTAAAAGATTTTTTTTTTCCGAAGTCTCTATTGTGGGGGCCCTCCGTTTGTGGTTCCACCTATTCATAACCCCTGTATGTTTATTCTTACACATCGAAAAATCTTCAGACACATGTCTGTGACACTGCAGAAACATTAAACTATTTTAGCATAACAATGTTGCATTTCTGAAATGTATCCGGAACATTAGTTATTTTTTAATTGGTCGTGACTACACAAACTGTGTTGTGTACACAGTGCAACTAATTTTGACGCATAGCATAAGGTTCTGGGAAGTCGTGGTTCAATTGTTTATGGAAGTGATAAATTCAAAAAATGCTGATAATCTTGTGTTATCCTCCTTTATTTCCATGGTGTTACTAATATCATTCTAATACGACAATTTGGCTCAAACTGGCAAGCCTTACAAAAATAATCTCAATAGTTATATATATTCATTGCTGAAACTGAATCCTGCATATGCCACAATGAATATTCATAATATTTACACCCATTATAATTATCCAATTTCAGGTTCTGCAATATTTATTCATGTGCAGTTTTGAGTTAATTTATTTACAAAAAAAAAAGAATGTTTGTTATACTCTCGCAAACACAATGTTACATTTTAAATATATAGTACTTAAATTTAATTATCTATTTAATTACAACTTTGACAAATGGAAATCTCCAAACGATCGACTGATCGGTGTAATTTCCTACCTTGTAAGAAATCTCCCACAGATATTCTGCAGGACTAAAAATCGAAACCTGCACATTGACTGCCTGTGGACTGAAGTAAACTCTTGCTAAGTGTTTGCTTTCAGTCATCATACTAAACATCCGCATAGACACTACTAAAAAATCTTCAAAAAATCTTCCGTGATTGCCTACCAGCGTTTTTTGACTAAAGATGCATTAAGAAAATGAGAGAAGAAATAGGAGGTGCATCAAATCTAACTCACATGTAGAGCAAGTTTGGGCTTCTGCCAAGATATACACAAATATGCTAGATTTTTTTCAGTACTGTTGTTGGTAGTTCTGAGGTCAATGAGAAATGCGTGTATTTTCAAGGGTTATTGTATATTTTTTGCTAGATTTTTTTTTAAAACTTGGTTTTCACCATGAAAATCATAGAGTTAAGTCATGTTTATCTAGTGTGAAATTTATATTGTTTTAAAGAGGTTAGTAAATCCCTAAACTCTGGGTACACGTACCCAAATTACTATGTCTGTACCCAGTACCGAAAATATCCGCTCGGGTAAGCAAATGTAAACGAATTTATGAAAAATAAAAAAAATTAAATAAAAGTCGAAAAATTATTCAACAATATTCACTTGGAATAGAAAACCAATTGGGGCAAAAAACAGTAACGCAATGGCAACCATTCCTGTATTTTTTAAAACAGCCTCGGCTACGCTATATCACTTAGGATATCTGGAGAACCACAGGATCATGATGCAGCTAGTAACAAGTAAACAGTATGGCGGTGACATCGGGGTCAGGGATAACTCTCACTGAAAACAGTCTCAGCCATACTAGTAAAGGAACACACATATTTACGTTGTAATAATATATTACAGGCAATAATTACTCACGGGCCTTAGCAGTAGAGTCAATATTGCATTGACTATAACATTTTAATTAATCACGCTATTATGATATTTGTGTTAAGATAGCACTATTTTCCTTATATTTTTTTTTGTATTTATCTACCTGAATGACACCCGAACTGAGAATCTCTTTAACCCAAAAGTACCTGAATGCAGAGGCAAGTGTGTACCCAAAAGTACCTGAATGTAGAAGCGAGTGTGTACCCAAAAGTACCTGAATGTAGAGGCGAGTGTGTACCCAAAAGTACTTGAATGTAGAGGCGAGTGTGTACCCAAAAGTACCTGAATGTAGAGGCGAGTGTGTACCCAAAAGTACCTGAATGTAGAGGCGAGTGTGTACCTAAAAGTACTTGAATGTAGAGGCGAGTGTGTATCCAAAAGTACCTGAATGTAGAGGCGAGTATGTACCCAAAAGTACCTGAATGTAGAGGCGAGTGTACCGAAAATGTGTGTATTATGGCTGGCACTACTTTGGGAGGGGGGGGGGGGGGGGCACAATCCAGCCTACAGGCCATCAAGTTCATTAGGGTGACAGGCACCTATGATGTTTCCCTACATAATTTTCTTGCCAACAGAAACATATGTCGAAGGAGATATAATAAATGTTATCACCATATATCTCGTGTTTAGTAGTTTATGGTTTATTTTGATGTTTTGACTTTCCTAACTTATCCCTATCGGAATGGATAGTCTGAGCAGCCCCCCCCCCCCTTTTCCCACACTCTCTTGGATTCACAACGGGTTAGTTTTGCACTGTGCTGGGAAACAAACTAATAGTTGTTCAAAAAATGGTGTGTGGCTGTGTCATGGACACGGCCGTGTGTTGTACGTGAATACGTGTACATAACAGGTAATATTTTCTATACAAAATAAAAAATACGCTATTTTTTATTTTAACACCATATACATTCACTGACACTATTTTGCACTAATGTTATACGTAGGCAATCGATAGATTTTGACGAGCGCTGACGATTGAAACTCAAACTTACGTCATAGCTTCTCCGAATCAAAAGTTATACTAAATGGAAATCTCGAAACACAGCAAAATGGCAGCGCTTCCCCCTCCACCGCGCGCGATGCGTCACAGTCCTCACTTGGCGTAACGAATTCTTTGATTCTTTAGCAATCCAGTGGTGTAATTAAATTTTGGATGTAGATGATAGATATGTAGCTGTAACACCAATCTGTATCCCTCGATTTTGTTATCATTCTTTTTTTTTTTTAATTGTCTCCCACTATGGAAGCAATTTTAAAGACGTATTCACGTCAAAAAAAATATGTTTTGAAAATCGAACAAATTGTTAACCACTATGGTTGACTTTTTCAGGCTACATACGACTGTCTTCTCGCCCAGAGCTACTCGAAAGTTTGGAGAAAATTAACAGACTTTCAGCTGTAGCTTTCAACTTCGCAGAAGAGTTTACGAACGTCTCCTACCCATTGGAGAAGCTAGACGTCGTAGTTCTGCCGGTCAACTCCAGCGACTTTCTGGCCAACAGCTGGGGCTTGATCATGATGAGGTGAGTCCTGGACCTGAAGACCTCACACGTGTGCCAAACTATCGGTGGGCCAAACTACTGCAGCCTTTACCTCTAGAGACAATAATTAGAACAGCTGAGTGGAAAAAGGATAACATAACATTCCACAAAATGGCGAAATGAACCTGAGATAGCCATTTTGTAGTATTTCTTATACTAAATCCATTTAGTGTAGGAAGGATAATGTTGCAGTGGTAGGCCATTGTTGAAAATGATGCTGAATATTTCATTGAGATGAAGGATAAATTCCCAGGAATTTTATCCTTCTTCCACCCAATATGAATGCTGTCAAAAATATTATATATGACTATTAATTCCCTCAAATGCGTGCAAAAATAAATTTATTATGTTTAGTGCATTAATATCTTGTATTTAATGCATTATTTCTTATGCTTTTGAGTTGCAAACATTATTTATTATTACTTTTTTGACTGTTATTTGATCAGTGGAAAAAGGATAACATTCCAGTACTTTCAATTATTCGTATTTCTTTACTTTGACTATGGACTGGGAAATTTTGTAATATTGATGTATACTACTACACCTACAGTTGCTCAATAGTGAAGTTTTTGATCCAAACTGTAGTTTTCGTACAAATCAGTTTTTCCTATTTTTCTCAAAACATGTATATATGGAATATTAACCTTTTTCCACTCAGCTGTTCATATTCTTTACAGCCGAAATACACGTAAACTACAGAATTCTATCCAAATAATTCAAATACGTAATAATTTATATGTAAGCAAGTGTTTGTGTCATGTTCGTATTATCTTAAAAATTCATCTCACAACTTTTAACTTCATAAATAATTCAGTCCAACAAGGTATATTTATAGTAAGTAAGATTTATTTATAGTAAACACATGTAGGAAGGTTCATTTGCATCAGATCCATTGGTATCTTTACATATTTTGGTTGGTGAAAAAATAATAACCGAGATGGAACTTGCCGCAGTTGAGTGGAACGACTTAGTCTGTTGTTGTCCCAAGACCTCTACGTGATGACGCGCAGGGACGGGCGGATAGAGCCAGCTTCAGGACTGTTGTTGAACGTTGGTGTGTTGTTGTAACAAGCGGGCCCCGATTCACAGACGTGTCAACCGGGCATTTTCCCTGAGCCCCGGGTCTCAAGGGGGGAGGGGGGAGAGGATATGATGTGCGAAAAAAAATTGGTTGTCTGTAAAGTCGGTGGACGATAGTTTAACGTGACAACGTCATAACAAAACATTGATGAAATGATTGCATACTTTTTTAATAAAATTGAATCATTTTTTTTAATTATCGCTATTTTTTATGGATACAAAGAAGGAGTGAAATGAAATCTTCAATTTATTTGATAAATTTACTTTTATTTGCACTCATTAATTCAAATATGTTTATTACTTTATCGAAGAGATTATTTTAACTATAACTTTTATACATGTTTGCTATTTAACTTCTTCCAATCTGTGTTATTATGTTAAGGATAGGACGATGATAGGAAAAGTAGGAAACGAATGGGAGTGTTTCAAGTTTAATGTGCCTCGAAAAAGTCAAATCGATGGTTGTTCCAATCGAGTGTAAGAGAGATAGATGCGTCGCAAGCGTACAATGTGCGTAACGGGACACAGCGTAACGGGACAATGTGCGTAACGAGACACTTTTTCGTGCGTGCAGCCGGCGTTCATCGATTTATTAGACGTTGTCACGTCAAAACCGTAGTATTTAGTTTCATGATGTGCTGTTTTAAAAAGCGATGATGAATAAGCTCGAACTTGTGAACTATTGTGATGCTTGTTGGGATTGTGGAAGGCAGCTTGGTTGGGGACTGAGCAGTGTACTGGGTCGCGGGGTGCTGTCACTACTTAGAAACACACAGCTTAGAAACACACAAGATATAATCTTCTAAGTTATGCCTGTTCTAAGTTGTGAGTTTCTAAGTTACGTGTTTATAAGTTATGACAGTTCTAAGTTGTGATAGTTCTAAGTTATGGCTTTCTACGTTACGACGTTTTTAAGTAGTGTGGTTTTGCGTTGCGTGTTTCTAAGTTACGTGTTTCTAAGTTACGACATTTCTAAGTTACGACATTTCTAAGTTACTACATTTCTAAGTTGTGTGTTTCTAAGTTATGTGTTTCTAAGTTGTGATTATTCTAAGCTGTGACAGTTCAAAGTTGTGTGTTTGTAAGTTGTAATAGTTCTAAAATATGACGTTCAAAGATAAGACGTTTCCAGGTTGTGTGTTTGTAAGTAGTTATGACAAGAGACACCTGTATTTCGCGATTTCATTTCATGTCAAGGTATTTCACAAAACACTGTAGCTTTTTCTAAGAGTCATGGCTAGAGTCCCGGAAATTTCGCGGATTCCTCTGGCCTCAGGATAGAATTCAAAGTTATAGGTGTGCTCGACCCATGTTTACTTTCCCATTGGTTTATTTCTTAGCGAGAACATTTTTATCCTTGTTATTTGGCACTACCTGATTCGCTTACTTCTCTCCTAGCTGGACATCGTTGGCTCACGGACGTAGAGGGGCGTGTCCAGATAAATGCGGTCCAATCATGGACACAGTGCGACAGTGTGGAGGTTTGCATTCTAGCTTGAGACTAAATTAATGCGCGAAAATTCCGTGGCTCTAGTCATGGCAAATTGTGAGGGTGCAGCAGTACGGTGACCACATTCTCATTGGCCCCGTCAAGAGCGGGACGACACCTCTCACCGACCACAGGAGAAAAGCTACAGTATTTTGTGAAATACCTCGAAACGAAATGTGTTCGCGAGATACAGGTGTCCCTGGTTGTGACCGGTCTGAGCCGTGTGTGTCCAGGGAGAGCGACCTGGAGGGCGCGATGCTGGGGCGGCTCGTGGCGCGCGCGGTGCTGACCCAGTGGGCGGGCCACCTCGCCTCGCCCTACTGGTGGAGCGCCGTCTCCCTCAGCTCTGCCCTGGTGGACCACCTCGCCGCGCAGGTCTGCCAGCCTCCACTCGCACTTCCCTGCACAGTCTGGCACAGTTCTCAGTTCGGAAACTCAACCACACGGATACGTAGGGACCGGAAAAATTCGCGGGTTTCAAAGACCTCCAGGATGAACTCCGTAGTTCTACGTACACTCGGTCAAATGTCACCCACTCATTGGCTGCTGTCTTGTGAGACGTCCCAACGTAGCAGCCTGCGATTATTATTAAGCTTCGGTCGGGCGTTTCTCGTTGGCCCACAGTCATCCAGGTGAGTTGTGAGCCAATAGCAGAGGCAGCACTGAGGTATAGGTAACTATTTGTATTTTAGCCCATCGCGACATGAATTCGCGAATTTTTCCGGTCCCTACAGATACGGTTACGTTAGGGGCAGGCGTTTTTCGCGAAAAGATCTAAACGCTTAATAGACTGAAAAAAAGTATACCCGAACCTGTGATTTCTTCCTTGTGATTGGCGGCCGTCTGCGAGAGACGTCGTTGCCTTATTTGGCCGAGCCTCCCAGGACGCGTTTACTTTCGCACTGAATCAGTGTGATGGGTGTTGTTACAATCGATATGTATCTGGGAGAAACTCACCCAATCACAAAACACAGACGATGCTACAGTGTTTTAACTTTCAGCTACTCTTGGAATCTTTTCGCGAAATGTACATGCCCCTACGCATACTTTACAAACAATAATTAGAGACCGGAAAATTTTGCGAATTCATTTCGCGACAGGCTAAAATACAAATAGTTATACCTCAGTGCTGCCTCTGCTATTGGCTCACAACTCACCTGGATGACTCTGGGCCAATGATAAACACCCGACCAAAGCTTTATAAGAATCACAATGCTGCTACGTTGGGACGTCTCGCAAGACAGCAGCCAATGAGTGGGTGACATTTTACCGAGTGTACGTAGAACTATGGAGTTCATCCTATACAGGCCATTGAACACGCGAATTTTTCCGGTCCCTAACAATAATTCATACTTTGTGGATCGTTCCTATTGTTCCTACCCAACTCTTAAATTTTAAGTGAGCCATTTTTACGTTGTAAAGAAAACCCGAATGTTGGTTATATTTAGTTCTTTTTTTTATGAAAAAGAAATTGTACAAAATGTAACCGTTTGTTTCTGTTGAAAGTAAAACTCTTTGCGAAATTTCCGGGTTTCACAAAAAAATAATAATAATAATAATTTCCGGTAAATTACTGGAAAATTTTTCCCGAAAATACTATTCCTGAAGAAACAGACACCTTTAGTCGTACGTAAATGCAAATGAGCAATGTAACAGTATAAAAATGTAGCTCTCAACCATAACAAAAATACCTATATTTGCAATTCACACATTTGAATTTTAAATAATCTTCGCCTTTTTTTATTATAAATTTATTTAGCAGTCAATTAGCCTTGTCCTGTCAGAGTGACGGTCCTTTGCCTGAACCTTGGCTGGACGACTTTTGCAGTTGTCCAGACTCATCGCTCACTTCCCCACCTACACACTTGAGTTTACCGCATTCAGTTCCCGGTAGGGCCAAACCAGAGTTCTCTCTATGCCCATAGTGCATGTGTGTAGATCCCGGGGGGGGGGGGGAGGGGGGTTTGGAGCCCCTGGAATTTATGTTTTATGGATAGAGACCGGAAAAAATTCGCGTATTCATTTCACGATATGCTAGAATCCAAACAACTGTACCTTTATATTGCTTCTGCGATTGGTAGAGACCTGCAAAATTCGCGGTTTCGATGTCCTTCAGGATAGACTGCTCATACCCCTGTACACTCGGGCAAATAACGCAAGTTCATTGGCTGCCGACTTGTAAGTCGTCTCAGCTGGTTTGTCTGTGATTCGATCCTTCTTTGGTTGAGGGTTTATAATTGGTTGAGATTCGTCCAGATGAACAGTAAGCCAATAGCAAAATTATCTAAGAGGTATATGTGTTTGAATTCTACCCTATCACCGAATGAATCCGCGAATTTTGCAGGTCTCTAGTGATTGGCATACAGTTTATCTAAAGGACTTTGAGCCAATGGAAAACCTTCAACCAAAATTAGTATCGAATTGCAAGCGTCCCAGTTGACAGGTGTCACGAGTCAGTAGCCAATGAGCAGGTGGCATTTGCCCGAGTGTGTAGGGGATTGTGGAGTCCATCCTAGGGGTCATCGAAAGCGCGAATTTTTCCGGTCTCTATTTATGGAAAATTTTCTGTACATTTTAAAGTTCTATGCTTAATGTACGCATTTAGGCCAAAATGTGTACGGCATACAACATACAAGCACGCCGTCCAGAGACGACTTGTATCGGTTGGAACCCACGCGCTAAACTCTTCGGGCCGCCTGCGAATTTCCGCCCCCCCCCCCCCTCCTGGCTAATCCAACATATTTGCGCCCATGTTCATGGGTGTTTTCTCGGGGTACTCTCAGCTGCCTCATCCTGTTCATTCCGCTGATGCTCCATCTTCATCAGCTCGCTTTTTTGTTGCCTCTAATGGCTTCGATGCCAACGAGAAGTTTAATATCCGATTCATTGACTTTTGTTCGCTTTCGATCGGCTGTACTCCGGCATGATAAACGTTGATACATTTTTTTGAAGTCGTTTATATGCATTCTGGCAATGTGTAAATTTGAAAACATCTATAGTCTCAGAGTGTTGAGAGTTTAATAAATTTGTTTACGCTCAACTGATACTAGACGTATGTGTGACTCACAACTTTCAAAATGACTACCAAAAAAATGTGCTGAGAGTATGCAGCGAGTGAACATCAACACCTTTGTACCTTTGTACCTTTATTTGCATAATGTATTTAAAATGCTCATCGACAGCTGGAAAACATGCAGACAGTCAAATAAACACATATACATACAGAAACATAAACACAAAGGACAATGCAGGCACTACAATCAGGCAGGCACCACGTATAAGCAGGCATTATCTACGTGCAAGGACTGCAATACAGAGGTTAGTCACTACAAGATGAAATACATCAATAAAAGTACACACAAATATATTTAAATAAAGGAGAACATGATAATGATAATGACATAAATACATAAACATAAATTATAAAATAACAATATTTATGGCACTAGACAAACAGGCTAGAATAACATAGTCAATAACAATTATGTTAAAGTTAGTAACGATCATAAAAATTAAATATTTTTTTTATTTTTTTTATTTATGTTTTCATACTTATTAATCATTAATTTAACACTTAGATTAAGTAATAATAATTGCATATTGTTATATTATCAAATATTTATAAAATAATGGTAGAATCAATTGTCTTAAATTCAGTCATAGAAGTACTGATTATAATTTGTTATAACTGGCTGATAAAAGTACATTTTTTCATAAACGAAGGGGAAATAGGTTGTTCGATGGCTATTAATAACATTTAAAATTGAAAATATTTATATCTAATATGTAGAGACCAGAAAAATTCGCGTATTAATTTCACGATATGATAGAATCCAAACAACTGCACCTTTATATTGCTTCTCTGATTGGCTCACAGTTTATATGAAGGGCTTTGAGCCAATGAAAAACCTCAACCAAAAAAGTATCGAATCGCAAGCATCCCAGTTGACAGGTGTCACGTGTCAATAGCCAATGAGCAGGTGGCATTTGCCTGAGTGTGTAGGGGGTTGTGGAGTCTATCCTAGAGGTCATCGAAAGCGCGAATTTTTCCAGTCTCTACTAATAGGTAGAGACCGGAAAAATTCGCGGATTCAATGACCTCTAGGATAGCCTCCATTATCCTCTGCACATCTAAAGTAAACACGCGTGTTCATTGGGTACTAAATTGTGAGGCGTCTCCACTGGGTAGCTTGTGATTCGACGCTTCTTTGGTCGATAGTCTCTCATTGGCCCAGAGAGCTCCAGTTAAACTGCGAGCCAATAGCAGAACCAGAAGAATTGTACACATGTTTGAATTTCAGCCTATCACGAAATGAATCCGCGAATTTTTCCGGTCTCTACTAATAGGTATGTACATGTTAACAGTTTCTAATGTGCTCAGCCTGTGAGTTCCAAAGAGGGTGGCTGCACCGTGTGACACAGCCCACACTGGAGCTGAGTGAGTGAGTGAGTGAGTGAGTGAGTGAGTGAGTGAGGTCTCTGTACGCCCGCAGCAGCAGAGCGCGACTGCTGAGAGTGACGGGTGTCCTCTGGACACGTCGCTCACAGACTCCGAGGCGCAGCATCAAGCAGCCACAGGCCACGAGTATGCTCACAGAGGTAAACATTTCAACAAGAACTGCTCGTGAAATCTTCCGACAAGTGCTCGACTGCTAGGTCCCCGTGTTTTTTGACGTGATAACGTCTTACAAATCGATGAACGCCGCGTCGGCTGCACGCACGAAAAAGCATGACTCATTGTCATGTTCCGCCTGAGCCAAACGTGCGAGAACCGGCTAACCACCGCCGTGCGAGAAAATCTTCTATAATATCAAACAGGTTAGGGCGGGATTTTTAAAAGCAGATATTTAAAAAAAATTGATATTACGTTATCACGTAAAATTATCGTCCGTAAACCGACTTTACAGACAACCCCCTTTTTTTAAAAAAAAAAAAAATGCTGTAAAATGGGGCCGGGGGACTCAGCAGTAAGTGGTGAGACTCTGAACTGGGATGACTCCAGCTTCATGCTGGAAGTTCCAAGTCGTAATATCATGTCTGTGTTGTCGTGTGTTCCCGTCTTTGATAGCCTGACTTCGAAATACAAAAACCTTAACTATAACGATTTAAGTTGTAGGGTCTTTCATAAAGAGAGAGTTAAAAAATATATGCCTGAAATTTTATTTTGAATGTATTTATTCCATTAAAATTTAGATTATTGAAGCCACTATAAATCTATGGAACCAGAAATTTGTACATATGTGAACCAGTGTAATATTTACAGTTTACATATCCAAAAGGATGAAAAGGATATTAGAATCGTAATGAGACATTTAGAAAATTAAATACATATTTGCAACAAAATAATAATATATATATATACAAAAGATAACAAGTTTCAGAATTTTTTTAACGTTTAGTTTGTACAATTTTTAAAAACTTATTTTTTATGATACATGCATCTGTTACAAAATGTTTGACATTAAAAAATGTATAAATTATGAAATAAAAGCAAGTATTATATGATTAATATACTATGCAAAGAAGCAGGAATTTTAGTACTGATATTGCCCCAGTACACAAGATAAACTGCATAAGGGAATTGAAGTCATTCTTTTCCGCCTTCATCATGTACAAATAACTACTTTACCAATTTAGTATCTACATCCAGTGGTATATTCCCAAAATACTGTTCCCCTTTCTGCAGTATACATATTCTTTAAATTCTTTCCAATTGTAGAATTCACGAGGTAAAGGTATATCTTTAATGTAAATTCATACTTGCCAATATTGTCCATTTCCATAATTTGATACGGTAAAGTATTGAAGGGTATTCGACCAACATGATGGCGCCCTGTTTCAAACTGAGAAGTGGAGTTTTGAGTGTGAATCAGTTTATTGCAACCTCGAGTGATATATTTGTGGATATCTTGGTTCATTTTGAATTTATTTTAGGGTCTATGGTAAAACCTTAATGTCCTGTAGGTGTATTCGTTTATAAAAGTGGGGATTCCTTTATGTTTAAATTTTTGTCTGCTGCTGGATAATTTTCTGTCTCTTGTTATTATTCAAAAACTTTTTTTTTTTTTTTTTTTTGTAATTTTAGTACGGTGTTCTTTTAGCATTTCCCCAAATAAAATATAGTATGACATAATGGAGTGTAAGTATGCATGATAAACTGTTTTTAAATTTTTTAAATAAACTAATTTCACAATATATTTTAAAACAAAAAAAAATTGAAACGAAATAAACATGTTCCATAAATTTTAATTGTTGATTAATATAGATCTCTAAGAATTTTTGAAGTAACTTTAGTTGTATGAATTGTTTAAAATGACATAACAGGTCATTTAATTAATTTCATACAGTTATAGCTGGAAAAAACTGTGATAGATGATTGAATTTCATATCTGTGTAGGAATTACTGTGTTTTAACAACTAGTACTTTAAAACTGCAAGGCTGCATTAAAGATGGCCAATTTCTTAAAACACATCAGTAGTATACGAATGTATGTCCTGCGGCAGGCTTTAAGGTTGTGCTGCTGTGTGTCCGATCCGCCATCTTGGATTGAGACGTCACGGCGGCCATCTTAAATGAGCGTAACGGGACACAGCATAACGGGACACAGCGTAACGGGACAAGTAGATCACGGCAGCCATCTTTGATCCGCCATCTTGGATCCGCCATTTTGGATGACGTCATTTTGTTTTCTAGAAAATTCCGGCATTGTGTTGTCCGCCATATTGGATGATGACATCACCGTTGCAATTATCGTTATGGTCGCCATCTTGAAATTTAGATGCCATCTTGGAAATCCGCAATTTTTATGTTAGAAAATCGAGATGAATTCCAAAATTCATCAAAAAATTAACTTATTCGAATTCTGATTGATTATATCGATCACCGTCCTCGGTTCTAACCCGGTGAGTGCAAAAAAAAACTAAAAATGGCGACAGGCTCCTTCCTCAATGGTGGATGCAGGCAGACTGACTCGTACCACTTTTTTTCAAAGCATATATATCGTCAGCTGGTATGACGACATGACCGCCATCTTGTCTTCGTCTGCTGGAGATCACGTTCTTGTTTTCGACCGCTAGAGTGTGCTGATACCATGTTAGTATAATTATCTGGTCACCACACCTTTGACCTTGACCTTGACCTTGAACTTTGACCTTGAACTTTGACCTTGACCTTGAAATTTGACGTTGTCCTTGTCGACCATCATGGATCCGACATTTTATGTTCAGTACATGCTACCAGGAGCTACCACCTGCCGGAGTACTCCATCTTGTGTGTGTACTTGTATTATGGAGTTCATTTCCATCTGGATAATTTTATTCTAACCCACTACAGTGCAGTAATCATTTATTACCGAGGTGCCCCCGCCATCTTGAAATTCGACCGCCATCTTGAAATCATGTAATAATGTAGCTAGAAAAGCGGGAAAAAATCCAAAATTCATTAAATAAATCACTCATTAACTTACATATTGATTCGATTCGCTCCAGTCCTTGGTTCGATCCCTGAATGATGCAAAACATTTAATTTTATATAAAAAATAATAATTTCAATAAACCATGTTCAAAATTCTTAAAGAGACTTTAAATCCTCTACTACCATCACCATATAAGACATCAAGACCACCATATTGGAAATTCGTAATTGTAATGCTAGAGATTGGGGAAAAAGTTCAAAATTCATTAAATAAATTTGTAATCTATATACTGATTGATTAGATCGACTAAGGTCCTTGGTTCGATCCCTGGCCGATACAAATCAACTTTAATTTTAAAAAAGTACCAGAAAAGTGTAAGGTTCGAGAAATAAAACACCTCAAAGTCTTTTACAAACATAATATTTATTACACAATTTATATCCTACTACAGAATCACTTGCGAAAGCCAGCAATCTTATAAACATTTAGCCCTGCATAGACGTGCAACGACTACTTCTTAGCTCCAAATGGCTCCAAATGCTCCAAACGGCCTTCAAATGGCTCCAACAGCTCCAACAACCTACAAATGCTTGACAGCTCCAAATGGCTCCAAATGCTTCAAAAGGCTCCAAATGCTCCAACAGCTCCAAAAAAAGGCTCCAAATGCTTGACAGCCTCCAAATGTTTAACACAGCTCCAAATGGCTCCAAATGCTCCAAATGGCTCCAACAGCTCCAAAAGGCTCCAAATGCTTCATAAGGCTCCAATTGTTCCAAGAGCTCCATCTTCAATTGGTTCCAACTGATTCCAATTACTTTTCTTATCGAACTTGGCATGATTACTAACATGTCTTTATTAGTATACATTTTGACTGGCAGTGGTAACGTATTTTGCACCTTTAAGTTATAAGTTTTATTTAGAAATCAGATTTCGATAAATGGTAGATACCATTTGGAAAGAAAATATATTAATTTATCTTCAAGTTTATACACATACATTTAATTTAAGCCATTATTGTATGTAGCCAGCTTCCCTCAGTTCTTTGCGTATGAAGGATATTTCTTTAATGTTCGAATAGTTTCCTGCACAAAGCGATCCATGTAGTAGTCGTAGCCTGTCAACCAATATGTTAGGATCTTCCCATGAGGTATAATCAAACTCTTCTGCTGCGTTCATCATCCTTGCATGTTTATAATAAATATTATTATCTCTGGTGTCTATCGTTTTAACACCAACCTCAAGGTCACTTCCGTCATCGTGCCAGTGATTATCACAAGCTTGATCAGGATAATTTATTTTATTACGACGTTTCCATCGTTTTGGTCTCAAACCACCATCACAGTCTTCGCTCTTGCACGCTTTTGGTGCTTCAGCACAGTACTCAATCATGTCAGCCTTAGATGTGTCAGCACAGTCTTCGTTCACGCCAGCTTCTGATGTGTCACTACAGTCTTCAATCATGTCAGCACCACAAACTTGATCAGGATAATTTATTTTATTACGTCGTTTCCATCGTTTTGGTCTCAGACCGCCATCACAGTCTTCGATCTTGCCTGCTTTAGGTGCTTCAGTACAGTACTCAATCATGTCAGCCTCAGATGTGTCACCACAATCTTCAATCATGCACGCTTCAGATGATTCATCAAAGTCTTCGACCTTGTAAGCTTCAGATGGTTCTCCATCTTTCTCATTTTCATGGAGACGACTAGATATTGGAGTAAATATATTTTCATTTCTAATGTGGTTACAACTTCCTTCGTTTGTTTTAAATTTTAAATTATTATCTTGATCTAGATCAGTAATTTTAGCATTAGCTTTTTCGCCTTCGTTCCTCTTCCGCGATGTTGTAGCCCAGTCTTCGTTATCTTTATTCATCTTAATTGTACAGGTCTTGTAATGTCTATCTAAGTAATATCTTCTACCAAAGGATTTCTGACACTGACTGCAATGAAATGGTTTTTGACAAGGACCCAAATTACACTCGCTTCTCTCATGTCGTTTAGCATTCTGTCTCAAGGTAAACACCTTGCTACAGTATCTACAGTGATGACGTTTCGATACAGCGTCAGATCCTAAATCGGAATTCATATTAGTTACCGAGACTAATGCCAGATGCAAACTAAGAGTTTTAAATTAGATATATTACTTAAATAGAATTTTTTAATTATTTCATCAGCGAGAATTAATTTATCTCATTCAAAGGTACTTGTTGCAAGTAGTTCTGCTTTTCAACAACAGATGTCGCCACATGTTACTTGCAGGTAAATAATATTTAATTCGTTTATGCGGGATGCGGGATGCTCACTAACGATCGCAATAGAACGATGGCTTCGCTAGACTCCAAGGAGAAGGAAGTTCGTCCATCCTGTTAGTGCTTCTTAGATTTCTCAGAGATTATTTGACTGAGTAATGATATATTTTTTTTAAATTTCCACCTGATAAAAATATTACAAGTGATGATTAAGTAGCAGAAGTTCACTAATTATATGCAACCTTGAATAAAAAATGACATGCTTCATTAAGTAAAAAAATCCTTCATGCAGAGATATTTCCTCATCAGTAACCAGAAGCACTAGGAGAAAACCATCAGATGTCTAGTCAGGAATAATCAGAAGCACCCAGTGAAAACCATCAAAATATTGTCAAGAATAATCAAGAGCACACGGAGAAATCCACCATAATACTGTCAAGAATAAACGGGAGCACACGGAGAAAACCGCCATAATATTGACAAGAATAATCGGAAGCACACGGAGAAAACCGCCACAAGTTTTCTTTGATATAAAATTTCACGAAAAAATAATAATAATAAATAAAAATAAATTAATAAAAAATTTAAAAAAATAAAATAAAAAATACATACAATTCTGGCTTGTACTAGAACTATATCTTTGCTCAACAATAAAAAGTTCACAAGCTAGCAGAATCTGTTTATGTATGCTGTGTGTCCGATCCGCCATCTTGGATTGAGACGTCACGGCGGCCATCTTGGATGAGCGTAATGGGACACAGCATAACGGGACACAGCGTAACGGGACACAGCGTAACGGGACAAGTAGATCACGGCAGCCATCTTTGATCCGCCATATTGGATCCGCCATTTTGGATGACGTCATTTTGTTTTCTAGAAAATTCCGGCATTGTGTTGTCCGCCATATTGGATGATGACATCACCGTTGCAATTATCGTTATGGTCGCCATCTTGAAATTTAGATGCCATCTTGGAGCATTTGGAGCCATTTGGAGCATTTGGAGCTGTCAATCATTTGGAGGCCGTTTGGAGCATTTGGAGCCTTTTAAAGCATTTGGAGCCTTTTGGAGACATTTGGAGCATTTGGAGCCGTTTGGAGCATTTTGAGCCATTTGGAGACATTTGGAGCATTTGGAGCCGTTTGGAGCATTTGGAGCCATTTGGAGACATTAGGAGCATTTGGAGCCATTTGGAGCATTTGGAGCCATTTGGAGCTGTGTTAAGCATTTGGAGGCTGTCAAGCATTTGGAGCCTTTTTTTGGAGCTGTTGGAGCATTTGGAGCCTTTTGAAGCATTTGGAGCCATTTGGAGCTGTCAAGCATTTGTAGGTTGTTGGAGCTGTTGGAGCCATTTGAAGGCCGTTTGGAGCATTTGGAGCCATTTGGAGCTAAGAAGTAGTCGTTGCACGTCTATGCAGGGCTAAATGTTTATAAGATTGCTGGCTTTCGCAAGTGATTCTGTAGTAGGATATAAATTGTGTAATAAATATTATGTTTGTAAAAGACTTTGAGGTGTTTTATTTCTCGAACCTTACACTTTTCTGGTACTTTTTTAAAATTAAAGTTGATTTGTATCGGCCAGGGATCGAACCAAGGACCTTAGTCGATCTAATCAATCAGTATATAGATTACAAATTTATTTAATGAATTTTGAACTTTTTCCCCAATCTCTAGCATTACAATTACGAATTTCCAATATGGTGGTCTTGATGTCTTATATGGTGATGGTAGTAGAGGATTTAAAGTCTCTTTAAGAATTTTGAACATGGTTTATTGAAATTATTATTTTTTATATAAAATTAAATGTTTTGCATCATTCAGGGATCGAACCAAGGACTGGAGCGAATCGAATCAATATGTAAGTTAATGAGTGATTTATTTAATGAATTTTGGATTTTTTCCCGCTTTTCTAGCTACATTATTACATGATTTCAAGATGGCGGTCGAATTTCAAGATGGCGGGGGCACCTCGGTAATAAATGATTACTGCACTGTAGTGGGTTAGAATAAAATTATCCAGATGGAAATGAACTCCATAATACAAGTACACACACAAGATGGAGTACTCCGGCAGGTGGTAGCTCCTGGTAGCATGTACTGAACATAAAATGTCGGATAAATGATGGTCGACAAGGACAAAGTCAAATTTCAAGGTCAAGGTCAAATTTCAAGGTCAAGGTCAAAGTTCAAGGTCAAGGTCAAAGGTGTGGTGACCAGATAATTATACTAACATGGTATCAGCACACTCTAGCGGTCGAAAACAAGATGGTGATCTCCAGCAGACGAAGACAAGATGGCGGTCATGTCGTCATACCAGCTGACGATATATATGCTTTGAAAAAAAGTGGTACGAGTCAGTCTGCCTGCATCCACCATTGAGGAAGGAGCCTGTCGCCATTTTTAGTTTTTTTTTGCACTCACCGGGTTAGAACCGAGGACGGTGATCGATATAATCAATCAGAATTCGAATAAGTTAATTTTTTGATGAATTTTGGAATTCATCTCGATTTTCTAACATAAAAATTGCGGATTTCCAAGATGGCATCTAAATTTCAAGATGGCGACATTAACGATAATTGCAACGGTGATGTCATCATCCAATATGCAAAATGACGTCATCCAAAATGGCGGATCCAAGATGGCGGATCAAAGATAGCTGCCTTGATCTAATTGTCCCGTTACGCTGTGTCCCATTACGCTGTGTCCCGTTATGCTGTGTCCTGTTACGCTAATCCAAGATGGCCGCCGTGACGTCTCAATCCAAGATGGCGGATCGGACACACAGCAGCACAGCCTTAAAGCCTGCCGCAGGACATACATTCGTATACTACTCACATCTTCAGATGTGTTTCATATCCTTAAACAAATGAGATCCTCGTCGTATAGCTTTAATTTGCATGTAGCTTAGCTTATATGTTGCTAGCATACAATAAATATTTTAAAATTTGGCATCTAAGTTAATAAGCAGAAAGTTAGAAAGCTTCTATTGTTTCAATTACTTAATTTTTGAAAAATTTCAACTGACGAGCAACGTTTAGTTTCTATATGTATATATTTCTGATTGTAAATTTGGCAAATTTTGGATATCTTCTTTTATTTTCAGTTTTTCAGTTACTGCGTCTGCTGAATTACTCGTTGACTGGAGATGTGTTCCGGCAGGGAATATCCAGTTTCCTGGAAGACAGGTAAAGCATGCAAGTTCGTGAAACTGATGTTTGCTTACAAATGGCTGATGGACAGTTTCACCATAAAGTTCAGTCACGATGGTTCAGAACATGATTTTATCTTGGTGCAACCTTTTTTTTTCTGTTGTCTCTTGAGTGCACCTAGAAACAAATCAGTTGATTTGAATATCCATTTTTTTGGTGGTTATGACTGTTGATCACAGTTATCGGTTGGCCTTTCTCTAAATTCACCACGTGTCTTAAATCCCTTTGGTATTACATAACGGTTTGACAAACACTTCACACCTCCCAGAGGCCTCTTGTTTGCAGAGGAAACTGTGGGTTATCAGACAGGTATGCAGGCACTTATACTCAAGGAAAGACATCTGAAGTGACTCAGGTAGCTCCGCCGTACTGAGAGCTCATCAGTGGCGCCGATGCCTGGCTCGGGCGAGACGAGTGGCCAACTCATGGCGGAGGGAGGGGCTGAACCAGTCCCGATCTCAGCTTAAATGGGATAAAAAAAAAATTTCTGGTTAAAACTGCAGGAAGCATTAATTTGTGAACACGACAGTAGGTGGAGAATTTTAGTTCTGGAACACACAAACGATATGCAAATTAGTGTGGAGAGGGTTCTCCAAGAGCCATTCACAACAGAAAACGAAATAAGAAATTAATGAAGAAGGGGAAAAGGGGGTGGAGTCTCTGAGGGCGTGTGGAGAGGGGGAGATGAAAACGGGGTGTAGCCTCTGAGGGCATTTAGAGAGGGGGAGGGGAAAAGGGGGTGGAGCCTCTGAGGGCATGTAAAGAGGGGGAGGGGAAAAGGGGTGGAGCCTGTGAGGGAGTGTGGAGAGTGGTAAGAGGCGGTGAAGTCTCTAAGACCATGTGGAGAGGGGGAGGGGAAAACAGGGTGGAACTTTTGATGGAGTGTGGAGAGGGGGAGGAAAAAGGAAATGGAGCCACTGATGGAGTAAAGAAGGGAAAAAGGGGAAGAAGACTGAAAAAAAAATTGTTGCATGCTCCAGAACGAACTTGCTCTCCCTACTACGTGTAACCTTCCTTTTTTTGTAAAGTGACAAAGGCAGTGTCTACACCAGATGTAGAGTGTTCCCCGGTGCGCAGGCAGTACAAGACGTTCACGGAGCACGACCTGTGGGCGGCGCTGATGGCGAAGGGCCGGCAGCTGCAGGCGCTGCCGGACGGCATCGACATGCAGGACGTGGCGATGTCGTGGCTCGGCAAGCAGCACCGCCCCGTGCTCACCGTCACCAGGGACTACGAGGCCAACACGGCCGTCCTCCGCCAGGTACCTGCTCGCCGACACAGGGCTAGCGGCCGTGGCTCCGCCAGGTACCTGCTCGCCGACACAGGGCTAGCGGCCGTGACTCCGCCAGGTACCTGCTCGCCGACACAGGGCTAGCGGCCGTGGCTCCGCCAGGTACCTGCTCGCCGACACAGGGCTAGTGGCCGTGGCTCCGCCAGGTACCTGCTCGCCGACACAGGGCTAGCGGCCATGACTCGACCACACCTCGAGTCGCACCACTGCGATGAGAGCGCTGAGTGGAGATCAGTGGGAACTTTGATTTGAACCGACCGTCGGGTTGGTTCATGGTTCGACACAGTGCGAGCAGATATGTTTGGAATTTGTACTGACTTTTTTGAGGTTTAATTTTGTAATCGGGCATAAAATTATAGAATGATTACTACATTTCAGATCATGAATAATAATAAAGATAGGTATCAAAAATGCATCTTTTTTTCTAAGGTTATAACCACATTCCACATGTAATGCATATTGTAAATGTTTATAATGCATGTGATTTTAGTTTAATGCTTTAATAAAGCTTTTTATTTTTTTCAAATACTTTCATATAAATAGAAGCTTTTTCTTGGCAAAACCAATTTATGTTTCACATGTTTGGTTTAACAGCAGCTCTCAAATACCGGAACGTATTTTTCAGACGTAACTTAAAACCAAAAATTTATATTTAACTTATAAAATTATATGTAAAAACTTTTTTCTCTTCAAAAACAATTCTTGTAGTAGGAAAGATCTGTGGTATTAGCTTAAATATATATTTTATAAGCTGTTTCAGAATACCTTAGGAATAAATAGATTATTTAATTGCCACGCATGATGTCGACTAGGGAAGTGTCTGGCACGGTCGCTTGCAGCACGTGTTCCTCCGCGAGCGCCCGCACAACATCCCCGGCAAGGACCGGATGCTGTGGTACATCCCAGTGATGTACGTCTCCGGCGACAACTCCAGCGCGACCGACCTGCGCCCCACGGCCTGGCTGAGGAACGAGCGCCAGATCACCGTGGAGGACCTTCCAGGACCGGAGTCCTTCGTCGTCGTCAACCCCGAGCAGATCGGTGAGTCGCTGCGAGGGGCTGTGCAGGGTAACGATTTTTGAAATACCTTGGAGTTACTGACAGTAACTACTCCATGGTGATGGCGATTGCAATGTCGTCCGAAACGACGCAACTCCCGATAATGGCCGCGAAAGCGAAAAATACTTTCTTGTAGCCACCTTAAAACCTGCATAAAAATTACTTTATTTCAAACAGTATTAAAAGGCAATGAAGTTGCAAACTTTTTAATGCCAGAAAACTAAAAATCGTAATGGATAAATACTATAAGAATATTGGTATAGAAGGCTGTCTCTGACTATAAGAAGTATGGTTAGGGACCTGAAAAATTCGCGGGTTCAATGACCTCCAGGATGAACACCATAGTTATATGTACACTCGGTTCAAATGTCACCCACTCATTGGCTGCTGTATTTTGAGACATCCCAATGTAGCAGCCTGTGATTCGATATAGCTTTGGTCGGGTGTTTCTCATTGGCCCAGAGTCATCCAGGTGAGTTGTGAGCCAATAGCAGAGGCAGCACTGAGGTATAACTATTTGTAATTTAGGCTATCACGAAATGAATTCGCAAATTTTTCCGGTCCCTACTCATGACGCGTTAGCTTCCGCGCTGAACTACTGTGATTGGTAGAGACAGGTACCTATAATTCGCGTTTTGGATGGCATCTAGGATAGACCCCACAATCCTTAACAGACTCGGCCAAATGCCATCTGCTCATTGGATATTGACTCGTGACACCTGTCAACTAGGACGCTTGCGATTCGATAATTTTTTGGTTGAAGGTTTTCCATTGGCTCAAAGTCTTTCAGATCAACTGTAAGCCAATTACAGAAGCAATATAAAGTTACAGTTGTTTTGATTCTATCATATCGTGAAATGAATCCGCGAATTTTTCCGGTCTCTAGTGATTGGCAGTCTGACAGAAGACATGCAGAGGCGGGGCTCTCGGCTAGACTCGCCGTACACGTGTGGTGTGTGACGGCTGGGGTTGCGCAGGGGAGTTCGCGGTGAACTACGACGCGGCCAACTGGGCGCTGGTCTCAGGCGCGCTGCGGGACGGCTCGCTGTCCGAGTGCACCCGCGCCCAGGTGCTCGGCGACGCCTGGGGGCTGGCGCTGGCCGGCGAGCTGGGGCCGGACGCGGCCCTCGACCTCGCGCTCTTCCTCCAGGGGGAGCGGTCCCCGCGCGTCTGGGCGCGCTTCCTCGCCGAGGCGCAGGGCCTGGCCTGCTACCTGGGCGGCACGGAGGCGGCGCCCCTCTTCGCTGTGCGTCACACATCATCCTGTATTACTTACCCCCATGGAAATATTAGTAAAATACTAATGCTTCATTTATACTATTAAATAATTTGTAAATAATAGGTCTATAAACAAATATATTCAGAACAATAGCAAGCGCTTGTGATTTAAAATTGATTCAATAAGAGATTCACTATCAAATAAATTCTACTAATTTTACTGATCTATGCACTTTCTTCAACTATAAAACATTTAAATATTGTTTGTATTATGATTTGAATTAAGATTTTGTCAAACAGTTCTTAATTTCATTATATAACTTTTTTTCGGTGCAATATGGTGATTTCAACGAGGATTACACCCTCTTAAAAATCCTGCTTTAAGCACCCTCTCCACCCACCATCTCCCTCTCAGAACCACCATCACCCTCTCGGAACCACCATCACCCTCTCAGAACTACCATCACCTTCTCGGAACCACATCACCCTCTCGGAACCACCATCACCCTCTCAGAACCACCATCACCCTCTCGGAACCACCATCACCCTCTCAGAACCAACATCACCCTCTCAGAAGCAACATCACCCTCTCAGAACCACCATCACCCTCACAGAACCACCATCACCCTCTCAGAACCACCATCACCCTCTCGGAACCAACATCACCCTCTCGGAACCACCATCATCCTCTCAGAACCACCATCAACCTCTCAGAACCACCATCACCCTCTCAGAACCACCATCACCCTCACAGAACCACCATCACCCTCTCAGAACCACCATCACCCTCTCGGAACCAACATCACCCTCTCGGAACCTCCATCACCCTCTCGGAACCTCCATCACCCTCTCGGAACCACCAATACCCTCTCGGAACCACCATCGCCCTCTCAGAACCACCAATACCCTCTCAGAACCACCATCACCCTCTCCTTCCACCATCACCTTCTATACATACGTCCTGCCGAGTGTGTGCGTGCTCGCTTGTGTATGTCCGCCTCTCAAGATTCAAGTAGAGTCTGTGCCAATGTTACACTCTTCTCTCTACACTGGTGTAATGTAAATGTCTCCTTGGAAAAACTTTGGGAGACTGGTGAATCTTTTAGTTTCAACTACATAAATAACAAATGCAATTTCGTCTATATCTGTGCACCTATTTATTTTACTCATATAGTTACTGGAAACTGAGCCAACAAAACATTATAACTATAAACATGATAAAGAAGTTAGTTCCTTGACATACATAATTTGACTAACGCATTATTCATTAGCCATTATAATGGTAGCTAATAAACAAATCTATTGGTTTGTAGGGTCGACCCTTTGTAAAAATATTATGAGATGACTTCCACCATATTTAACAATAAGAATAAATCATTAACAATAAGAATAAACAATCCCAAGATTCTTATGATTGGCACATCGTGTAATTCAAGTTCTCTAGTTATCGCATTTTGGCATGCTGGAGGTCTAACAGAGAATTTGGAAATATGATGTTTGTAACTAGTTGGCCGAATATTATGTTTCGCGCTGTAGTTGGATTACCAGGGCGCCATAGCAGTCCTGGGTCTGAGGATGGGAAAAAAGCATGTAGCCTCCATGCTTGCTCCGGCTCTTGAACCCTGTCTGTGAACAAGCCAAATCCGACATGATTAGACCTGGTTCAGAGACAGTCATTAAATGGGCAAAAATGCCCTCAAAAATGTTGATAGTCGGGGAAGAGAAAGGTTGTCGAAACTCACCAAACCAGGGTGTAGCTCGTAGCACTCAGAACGTGTGTCTGCCGGAAGGTAAGCAAATCCATCCCGAACAAGAGCAGTTTATGCAGACGCACTCATCATTGATAAAAAAGAGAATTTAGCAAAATATGACTATTTCTACATGGAACACAGACTGACTAATTAAGGTCTAAAAAACTTAGGGAAAATATCCCTTTACGAGACGACTAAATTCTCTTATGAAGTGAAGTCTTGATGTGGGCTGGCCGAGGATGTGAAGTGGTCAGTCTGATAGCGCGGCGCGAAGTCTCTGTGTGGCGGGAGCGAGTCTTAATTAAAACCGGTGCTTGCTTTCAAAAGAAAGGGGGGATTTCAGCTTCCAGACCGAAAGTTTCCAAAGATTTCCGAGTGGGGGTCAAAGAAACACCTGCCTCGATATCTCGACATCGTTAGCTGCAATCTCTTGGTTGGTGGCCGAAATAGAAAACAAATTGACTTGTGCATATCTCGCATGAGGCTACTTCGAATGCAAGGGGCTTATGGAGGCGACTAGTGGAGTGCTCTGGTGGCTTGGACAAGAATTACAGGGCACTGCTTGTAGCATGAGTCGCTAGGGGGCAGGGGTGTAATGGGTATGCAAACACTCAGGGAAAAGAACACACGAAACTGCCACTAGAGGTCAGAGATGGTACTTTTGGAGACCTATGGCTAGCCTTGACTTAGGCCGGGGTTAGTGGCCAGTCATTGTACTGAGGGCTTCTGGGGAAGAAGGGGGTTTTGTAAACTGCAAAAATGGTGTGAAACTAGCTCTACAGAGCCCAGATATGTGACTGAGGGTTTGATAAAAACGACTCGTGATCATGCTTTGTAGTGCTCATGTCAGGAGGCCTCTTAGAAAAACGGGGTCCTGGGAGACTGCAGGGACAATCGGTCTTGGTCACTGCGACAGGGCTCTGTTACCTTGCCCAGATGTGCAGCAAAGTAGGGATAAACGAGCCTGCATGCTGGCTCGCAAAGACTTGGCAAAAATCACATCTGGTTCTGGGCATGGATTGGGGAGACTAGCCTGATATGGATTAAGTTGGAGTGTGCAGAGAGCAGAAATAGTTTTAGTTTTAGTTATAAAATTACTGGTCATATTATGATTCAAAATTCAAATTTAAAATTGTGCCAAAAAATGCTAATTGGCGGCACACCACGCACCCCTGATATAATATTTTAATTAATATTATTTGTAAATTTAATTATTTTTTTAATTCCTACACTGTCTTGTTTCTCTCAGCTTAAAAAGTGACGCCACAGCATAATCCGCGAACACTTTGGGAACTCACCCTACAAGGGCAGTTTATTTTTTAACTTAATAAATAATTATTGATAATACCAATAATTTTTTTAACACTTAGTGATTAATTGTAATTTATCACTCATTGCTCGAGGGAATTGGATGTTTTGTTTTGTTTATGCAAGTAATTATAAACGGCTTAACGGTTATCTAACTGCTTCCTGCCGCAATGTCAACAGGACCACAGCCCAGTCTCTCATTCGCCCTCTGGGGTAGGAAGCATCCTACACACCTCGTCGACTACATTGTTTTATTTCAACTAAATTCTTAGCATCCACCATTGTTAATGTCCTTTTAAATCTTCTTCATCATCTTCGATGCCTACCCTGGGTGGTAGACTGTTTAATTAATCATTTAAGTCAAAGAGGACATATTAAATCGAACGACGTGGCTTATTTAACTTCTAGGCCAGGCCACATGGTGCCCTGGTCCGCCCTTAGACCACGTGAATTGTCGTTGTCATCTTATGCAGCATTTTGGTTAAAGTTTTCTTTCATAATTGTGTTCACTCGTGTATGACTCAGCCAGACCTGTGAATTCTTGATTGGTGCGATTAGTATAGGGACAGGGTGTGTGGGATGCCTTAAGAGCCTGCTGAAGACCATCACTCGGGAGAGCATGGCAAGCCGGCCGCTAGAGTGGGCTGAGACAGGAAGGCTCTTGGGCAGTGTAGGGGGTTAGAGCCTATACGTACTCGGGCCAAGTCATGACACTGAAATGCAGTCACAAGCCGGGCCCACGAGGTGGCACCCATGTCTGCGGTCCATATAGTGCCTAATTTATGAACAACATAGATTCCCCACGACGTCAATGCTCCATTTACTTCCATTTTAGTGTTATGCAGTGTTTTAACATGATTTTCAGTTCTATCGCAATCCACCTTATAATCTTATCCCTGCTTATGATTTGCATTTACAAAAACAGACACTTTTCATTGTGGTTGTTAGTTAAAACGAAATGCTGTGCATCGCTAGATGATAAACTTGTCGCATTGCAAATGAAGCTGTAGCAGCAGTTCGGGTGGCATCATTATTTGCAAATTACGAATATATGTCAGTATCCTTCCACCAGCTCCGTCCAGTCACACTTGCAGTCAGTAGCGGATCCAGAGGGGGGGCTAAGGGGCTCAAGCCACCTCCAAAAGCATCTGGGTCCACTATTGTTTTAGTTTTTGCCTTGATAAAGCCTAGCCTCAGCTGGGTCAAGCCCCTCCCAAACCAAAATCCTAGATCCGCCACTGCTTGCAGTCCAAACATGCCATGTTTTATTTCCTCGTATGCAAATGTGGGGAGGACTGTTTCCCATTGACAAGTATTCCTCAAGTCGGTAGCCTCTACATTGCCGTATAGATTCTTGGAATTTCACTTCGTCGTGCTTCAAGAAGTGTATTTGGAACCCATTGCAAGACGGGTTGTATGTAAAAAATTTTTCTGTAAAAACCTTAAAATCTGGCAGGTGGTTTAGCCGCATTGTAACATTGTCCATACTACGTGTGTGTGTGTGTGTGGAGGGGGAGAGTAATGCGGCTGTGGTGTGGCAGGAGTACGCCAGGATCCTGACGGACCGCTGTCTCCGGATGCTGGGTCCCGCCGCGCAGGGAGAAGACGAGAGCGCCCGTCAGACGAGGGAGGCGGCCGAGAGGTTCCTGGACTCGCTCTCCGAGGAGCAGCACAACGCCTCCTTGGACCAGGTGTACGCGGCGTGGGTCGAGAGCAGCGACCCTGCAGAATATGCCAGGTACCACTTGCCTGATCACCCGGGCTTATCCCAGGGACGTACTCCACTCCTTGCCTCTCGCCTGTCCCATCCTTCCTTTTCATGGCCCAACACACGCTCCCTTTTTTCTATTTAAAACATTACTTAATATGTTTTAGAATATTTTTAATTATTTTTTTATATTTAATTCAATATTTTATATGGTTTATGTTAGTACTGAACTTGGATGTTAAATTGGTAGATGTTTGATTAGTAATCACTGTAATGTGTAATTTGCTAGTACGTAATTTCACGTTTGATACGAGATACAGCTTATTATACGTCGTTTATGTCTCGTGGTTCAGTGTAGGAGAAGGCTTGAACGCCTTAACTGCGCCAAACAAAAGTCGAGTAAAGAAAGTAAAGTATGTTTGCTTGCTGGTTGCTGGAAGAGCCCGCGGACTGAGGGAGGGTTGTCTCGTCCTGACAGGAGTCACGAGGTGCCGTTCGAGCGAGTCCTGAGGTGGGCGTCGCTGGAGCAGTTCAGGTTCGTGCTGGAGTACGCCCTGAAGCTGCTGGAGCTGGAACACGAGCAGGAGGCCAGGGGCGTGTTCCAGGCCCTGGCCGCGTCCACGTCGCAGCACTCCGAGAAAACCGAGTGGTGCGGCATCTTCCCGTTCTCTTACACTAGTGACTAGCACGTACCTCATTGATAATGTGTTGCCGTGCTATGCTTCTGGTCTATTCTTCTCTGCTTGGTTGTGTTCACTGCATGGTTGGCAGAAACAACTCGCTGAATAGACTATGTGCTTTATCACAGTGTGTATGTGCGAAGCTTAGACTAAGCGAATCAATTGAATATATATATATTTTTTTTAAATTTGACTTCACCAGGAAATATGCTATTCGTTTTATTTGAAGCTTCGGTTGTAATGCAGAAGCTTTGAGTCTGATGTGAACATAGGAGATTGTTGCGAAGCTTTGGAAACATGGACACCAGAGTTTCGCTTATGAAAATACTTAAATTTTTTAGTGTTGTAAATTTTCTTGCACTAACAAGTTGTTTACTTAAAAAAATCAAATGTGACGCTCAGGTTTACTTTTATGAATGCTCAATATTAACACTGTGCATGGTTAGTTTAACAATTTTTATTTAATGGTTTTATATATAGGACCCATTTGGTTCAAACATTTCATGCAGGTTTTTTTTTTTTTGGCATGTGTCATAGCAGTTTTACACTGTTTATCTTGGAAAAATTCCACAAGTCAAAAAAAAATATGGTTTTCAAATTTTATTTTTTCTCCAGACAGATGTGCGTGGTCAGCCTGTGTTGTTGTTGTTGCAGGTTGCTGAAGGAGCTGCTGCTGACGGACTACGCCGCGGTGCCTGAGGACGTGAGGCGCTCCTGCCTGGACCAGCTGTCGCGCGGGTACAACTCCTCTCGCGCCGTGTTCCACTTCGTGCAGGACAACTGGGACGAGTTGCGACACAGGTGACTCCCCCCCCCCTCCTGCCACTTGGCCCAGCCCCCCCACCCACCCTTTCAATGCCTCCCCGCCCCAGTCCACAGATCAAGGAGGGAGATATAGAAGCGCGACTCTTACAGTGGAAACGGAAACCACGTTTCGCGCGACATGTGACGCTATCTGTTGGGTGGGCCCATAACTACTAGCAAAAAAAAAACTCGGGATATTGTTTCTTATATATATATATATTTTTTTTTTTTTTTTTTTAAATGGGGGACCCCCCCAGGGGGTCCGCCCTGCCAAAAAATTCGCGTCCAATGTTAAATTGACGACTAATTTCTTGGAGAAAAAGTTATTTCAACTGTGCGAAGAACACTTAATGTTGTTTTGTGATAAAAAGGTCATGCTACATATAAATGACTAGGAGATGCAAACATTTCTTATTTGCCACACCACAACATATGTAGCTACCGAAATAGAGTCAATAAATTTTCACTGGTTCGTTTGCCTCATAATACCTCAAGCATTTCTTCTCACAGTCAATGTGGCTATGTTAGCAATATATTGTGAAAGCCACCATCTAGCGGACGGGCCCAAAACTACTTCGGAAATCCAGGTCTCAGTTTCGGCAATTACAGTTCCTCCCCCATTGCCCATCCCTCCCTCTCCCTGACTCCGGCCCGACTTTCCCCGCCTACTTGTCACTCACACGGCCATGTCGTCTAGCGGGAAGTACTAAGGCTCCTTCTTTACATGATTCGTGCAACGGTCGAGTTCGGATTTAATACCATTGTTTGTACACACGCCATTGCAGTTCTCCACTGTTCGTCACAGGAAAAAAATTCATAAATGCCAAATAAGATGCAAAAAATTAGGTGTGGTTGTTTCATGGACACGGCCGTGTGTTGTACGTGAATACACGTACGTAACAGGTAATATTTTCTATACAAAATATAAAACACGCTATGTTTTTATTTTTATTTTGACACTCTATATATTCACTGTAAACATTTTACACTAATGTTTTATATGTTCAATCGATATATTTCGACGAGATCTGACGATTGAAACTCAAACGAACGTCGTAGATTCTCCGAGTCCGAAGTTATACTAAATGGAAATCTCGAAACGCAGCGAAATGACTTCAAAATGGCGGCGCTTCCCCCTCCACCACGCGCGATGCGCCACAGTCCTCACTTATCGTAACGAATCCTCTGATCATTTAACTATTCAGTGGTGTAATTAAATTTTGAATGGAGGTGATAGATATGTAGCTGCAACACCAAACTGTATCCCCCCGATTTTGTTATCATTCGTTTTTTGAATTGCCTCCGACCATGGAAGCAATTTTAAAGACGTATTAACGTTAAAAAATATCAACATAAACCCAACGATGAACATAAACAGTTATTATCAGTCTGTTTGTGTCTGATGACGGGAAGAGTTGCCTGTTCCCGAAACGTCGGAACTGTTTTTTGTCATAGGGAACCCTACTGTGTACTGTGTAACGTCGGTGTTTTCAACGTTACGTTGTCCATATTATATGTTGATCTTTATTCGTTGTGTTCGTATATTTGCTGCGTTTTTCAGGTTTTGTTGTCTGTGTGCATTTACTGTTATTATTATCTTTGAAAATTTGTGCAATGGGAGTGCATGACTTGATGTAAGTTTTTGGACATACGCCATTGCTAAGAACTTTTTCTGTTGAAGAAAAACTAAAAAATAAAAAAATTAAGAAATAAATAAATAAAATACCCAAAAAAGACAAAAACACACAATATTAAGCAAAAAATTGCTTTTGTCAACAAGGATATAAACGCTGTTAAATACTATTATTGTTTTTAACTGTTTCGTCGTTGTTAGCCCACTGTTCGTCTTTGCTGTTGTTATATATTTTTTTCATGACTATTTGACTTCCTCGGAATTCTTGTGCTGTCTGATATTTAAGTTTGAATGTGTTCGTCTGTGCTGTCGTTGTTGTTTGTCCATAAAACCTGTTTAGGTGCATCGTTGGTTTTGTCTGTTTGACATCAGCTGATTTAGGCTTGTTTCCTGTGAGTTTATGTTACAAAATTTTATATCTTGAATTGCATTTATGAATATTTTTCCAAGACAAACAGTTCAAAACTGCAATGGTGTATGAGAAATTGTATTTTTGGAAGGCACGGACACAGGACTTGCCGATGGAACAGGCAAGAAGTCAGCGAGCTACCGGAGTTTTTTTTTAAGTTGCAATATTATGCTATGGGTACTCTATTTTTTTCTCCACAGTTAGTTTTTTTAATCATTGTATACGGAAGATTTTTGTTTTTTATTGTGTTTACTGATAATCTTGCAGGTGTTTAGCCATAAAATCTAGAATGAACCCTTGCTTGAAAATCTTTTTAAGTGTCAGAAATATTACTTTAAAGTCTACTTTTATACTTTAATTTGCAAAATATCCCAAAACAATGTTGGTATAGCGGTAACTTCATTCAGTAATTTTTACCTCAACTTTTTTTCCAGCTTGGATGGAAACCCTGAGCTGTGGAAACTGCTGATGAAAGCCGCCACGGCAAGATTCGTCACTCAGGAAGACTTGGACGCGGTGAGAAAGTGTGGCGACCCGAACGCTAAGGCAGTTTTTTCAGCCGTCGTGGATTCGATTGGCCCGAAGTGAAAAGAAAAAAAAATGACATTTTCTTGACACTGCAGTGTGTGAATCACAGCACGCATTTGCTATCCCAGAAGGCAGTATAACACACACCCACAGTTACAGAAAAATAATTCTGATTGGCATGTTCAATTAAGTGGTATTGCAAGAATGGCAGTCATTGTGCAATACGCTAAGGATACAAAGCGTTGAGAAAGGATGCAGTAAGCTGGAGTTAGTTTTGAATGTTGATTAAATTCGAGCGAATTGTAAAGCATTGACGGCAGCCAATCTGCGTGAATTGACGGGATCCAGGCTACAGTATAACACGCACAACCAGAGTTAGAGAAAATATAATTCTGATTGGCTTGTTCAATAAAGTGTAAACAAATAATTGTTCCCAGAGATAGAAGTCGATACTAAAGTCCCTGCGCATTTATATATATATTTTTTGTTTCGCTACCTAACTAGCAGTTTTTCCAACAAACACTAAGTTTGAAGTAGCTAGGCTTCTGAGTTGCAGCCGCGTCCTTGGCGAATAATTCACCAAATATTCACCAAGTTACTTCAGACAATTGCCGTGAAAGCCTGCGAACATTATTAAACACTAAGGTTTTTTTTATGACTGAACGATTTCCGATAAGCAGCAGAGCACGTTGAGCCACTGCAGTGACATACACTGAGAAGAAAGGCCTGGCGCGCGCAGAGTGAGGCACCACACGACACGACATGTTGTCTGACAGCAGTTCACTCCCGTGTGCTCACACGAGCGCAATGCGCGCAGCATCAGACGCGGCGCGAAGCAAACATAACTGTCGCGACCAGACACGATCCGACAACATCGACTTTACTGCTCCAGCTTCGTCGCGAGCAGACCGTCAGACTGTCCTAATATTCCTGCTCTGTATCGCTCTGTGCAACTTCCCCTAATGCTCTCGCTGTCTTATCAATAGAGACCGGAAAAATTCGCGAATTCATTTCGCGATAGGCTAAAATACAAATAGTTATACCTCAGTGCTGCCTCTGCTGTTGGCTCACAACTCACCTGGATGACTCTCGGCCAATGAGAAAAACCCGACCATAGCTTTAAAGGAATCACAGGCTGCTACGTTGGGACGTCTCACAAGACAGCAGCCAATGAGTGGGTGGCATTTGACTGAGTGTACGTATAACTATGGAGTTCATCCTGGAGATCATTGAACCCGCGAATTTTTCCGGTCCCTACTTTTAGATGATTTTGTTATTGGCTTACTGTTCATCTGTACGAATCTCAACCAATTATAAACCCTCAACCAAAGAAGGATCGAATCACAGACAAACCAGCTGAGACGACTGACAAGTCAGCAGAAAAATGAACTGGCATTATTTGCCCAAGTGTACAGGGGAATGTGCAGTCTATCCTGAAGGCTATTGAAACCGCGAATTTTTTCGGTCCCTATTATCAAAACATTAAGTTACGAAAAAAGAAAATGATTATGGGTGAGTGAAATAAAGTGCCCATAATTTTTAAATTATGCTTCTTTAGCGCGTTTCGAAAAAAAATTATGAATGTGAATTTTTACGATGCTTGCGCGCCAAGTAACAAAATTTTCACAGGATAAAAAAAAGCTACATACAAATAATAATTATATATTGCTGTTATATATCCTATACTCTAGTGATTATTATGAATACTTGTCTATATCATTAAAAACATTTAGTTCTTTTATGAATATTAGTGATAGAAATTGTGTTTATAAACTTTTCTTAAGTGTATTGATGAAGTGAGTTTATGTTCCCGCATGTATAACGATGTCAACATGCTTGTGAGCTTCCATTGTGGAAGGTTTAGTAGTCTTCTGGCTTTTTTTACGGGAGTGTTTTTGAGGTTATGTTCCTGTATGTTTAATTTATTGGGATTATAATTTAATACAATAAACATTCATCATGTTTATTGAATTTCAGTACTAATTAAAATTTATCTCGATTAATTTACTAAATAAAATCATTTATTTTATACACGTGTTTATATAAAGATTGAATAATGAGTATTTATTTATATTTTTTAGTTTGATTCAATTCATAATTCACCAACCATATATAATATTATTTCAGTCCTTTTAATAATTTATTTCTATTAATTTATCGCATGCATAATTAGTTAGTTTACTATCACGCGTAGAAGGGCGCGTTCTCGAGTACCTACACGCCCCCGTGAGTCAACCCCCCGTGCCGTCTGCCGGCAGTTCTCCGAGCTGTACGTGCAGCGGCGCGGCCACTTCGGCAGCGCGGAGCTGCTCGTGGAGAGGGCCCTGGACCGCATGAGGGAGGACGCAGAGTGGACCAGCGACAACGTCCCCGTCGTCCACCGCTGGCTGGAGGACTTCCTGGAGTCCTCCGCCGCCTCGCTGGACCCGTAGACTGCTACGCAGAGCGGCCGGGATCCTTGCTGTCCTCGTACAACTTTCAGAGACCTCTTCCAATCCTGCATTATTTTTTAAGTGTGAAATAGACTCCAGGCAAATCTTACTTTTAAATCAAATCTGTGCGTGATGATTGTTAAAATTAAAACACTTTTGGCACAAAATTATTCAACTGTTTGTGTATTTTCCAAATTTAACTGTCAACTAACTACTAACATTTGATGTGCAATTTATTGTAAAAACCCAAAACACCTTTCAAGTGAAAAAAATTCATTACTAAGATTTTGTAAATAAAAGCTATGTATCAGTTGTAAGATTCACTGTGGTTTTGCCCGAATATCCGTCATTGGGCAATTAGCTAAAGATTCAAAGCGTTGAGAAAGGATGCAGTAATCTGGAGTTAATATTGAATGTTGATTTAATGCGAGCGAATTGTAAAGCATTGACAGGATTAGGCTGCGTGGATTGATAGGAGCCAGACTGCGTGGATTGACAGGAGACAGACTGCTTGTATTGACGGGAGCCAGGCTGCGTGGATTGACGGGAGACAGGCTGTGTGGATTGATGGGAGCAAGGCTGCTTGGATTGACGGGAGCAAGGCTGCTTGTATTGACAGGAGCCAGACTGCTTGTATTGACGGGAGCCAGGCTGCGTGGATTGACGGGAGACAGGCTGCGTGGATTGATGGGAGCAAGGCTGCTTGGATTGACGGGAGCAAGGCTGCTTGTATTTGACGGGAGACAGACTGATTGTATTGACGGGAGCCAGACTGCTTGTATTGACGGGAGCCAGGCTGCGTGGATTGACGGGAGACAGGCGGCGTGGATTGACGGGAGACAGGCTGCGTGGATTGACGGGAGACAGGCTGTGTGGATTGACGGGAGACAGGCGGTGTGGATTGATGGGAGACAGGCGGCATGGATTGACGGGAGCCAGGTGGCGTGGATTGACGGGAGACAGGTGGCGTGGATTGACGGGAGCCAGGCTGCGTGGATTGACGGGAGCCAGGCTGCGTGGATTGACAGGAGACAGGCTGCGTGGATTGACGGGAGCAAGGCTGCTTGGATTTATGGGAGCAAGGCTGCTTGTATTTGACAGGAGACAGACTGATTGTATTGATGGGAGCCAGACTGCTTGTATTGACGGGATCCAGGCTGCGTGGATTGACGGGAGACAGGCGGCGTGGATTGACGGGAGCCAGGTGGCGTGGATTAACGGGAGACAGGTGGCGTGGATTGACGGGAGACAGGCGGCGTGGATTGACGGGAGACAGGCGGCGTAGATTGACGGGAGCCAGACTACATGATGTGCCCTGCCGAGTGGAAGCAGGCAATGGGTGCTATGACTCGGACATCACACTGAGAAGCTCGCTGCTATCACTGTTCACCCGACCAATGAAGTGAGCGGTGCTGCTAGATGGAGAAGGTCGCTCTGAATAGCAAGCTGGGCATCTTATTGGTTGTTCAGTCGCCACGCTGCTACCTCTAAGGAGAGTGCTGAAGCCACTACCAACAGCAAGGTTCATTTTTTGAGGCGACAAACACTTATATATGATAGGTCTCTGCGAATCCCGTTTTTTTTTTTATTCCAATCGAATATCAAATTTAAAGATACAGTTTTACACTTTCAGAAATTTCTGAAAAATACTGTGAGATACATAAGGGAAATTTATATGTAACCATAATCAAATGCTGAAAATGCAAGAAAAAATACTGGCAACACAATTCATTATTTTTTACATTTAAAATAAAAAGAAAATAAACCATAAATGTCTCATTACACCTTCTTGGCATCATACAAATTACACTTTTAAACTTTTATGAACGTTTTCCACGTGCTGTATCTATTGGTAACGAATAAAAAATATATATTTGAGTTTAAATGTTGAAACAAATATAATTTTTTGAATACTTGCATACCTCAGTCTTCACACATCAGTGCAACCTGTTTTTCTAACCAAGTGGCTGGATTAACCAGTCCTTGAGGCAGTGACAAACATTCGCCAGTGACGGGATCAAATTCTGTTATCGCCTTCCAACTGAAGTGGCAGCCGATGACAGTGTACTAGCTCCCGGAATTAACAAACCTGTGCAGCATTGTGTTGTATTGAAACATAACGTGAAATGTAAGGACTTCGGTTACAGAATTTCACCACAGTAGGTAAATTTTCTGACAGAAAGTACACCTGTGAATTGAACACCTTTGTAAAAATCAAACATATACTCGAAAGATATCCAATGGTTTACACACTTGCTCTTATGGAGGTTTTTCCTTTTTGCCAAAAAATATAATTTTTACTTGTGTTACATGATGTGAAAATATAAAAGTTAAGACGTTTCACTTGACATTTTCTTTTTCGTTTTTATTGGAGACGTCAGAATTTCAGTGGTCCATTTAATTAAAAACATTTATATTGTGAATATTAGTGATAGGAATTGTATAAATTTTATTGGATATTTAATCATAATTAATATTAATTAATTAGAATAAACATTCAGCATATGAACTGTTTAAAATTTTTATCTATTATCTTACCTTATTTAATAATTAATTATATATATGTTTATATTAATATTTTATATTATAATATAAATTTAATTCATTTTAAGTGTAACTTCTAGCGCGTGTAATTGGTGGGATGAAAGTGGTACAAAACTAACAAATATTTTTTGCAAAACTCCGTTCCCCCGAAGAAACCCCCGGAATGGCCACTGCCTAGAAAAGAAACGGGCTCCCCATTTGGAAGCCACCCTGCAAGGTTGTTTTTTTTTCCACCCACCGTCTCTTTGGTAGCCTGACTTGTTACAAGGGAATGTATTCCTATCAGACAAATGCCACCATATGTCTGAGACAATCCGCCTTGGAGGAGCCGGGGCGCGAACCCGGGTCCTACAAGTCACAAGGCAGGCGCTCTACCCCAGAACCAGAGTGGTAGAGCGACTATCAGCAGTCTTCTTAACACTGACAAGATGTTAATACATACTGTTTATTTGTGGCAGTTTATTTGAGAAGCAAAAATGTTTTTTTTAAAATATGTAAGCGAGGTTTTTTTTTAGTACTCTTTAGTAATGTGTAACTTCTAGCCTCAGTAACGAGCAAATTCTTATGTTATCATTTAACGCATAATTCTTCAAAATAATCCCGAGCGTTCCTGGGCAAAAAATTTTATTTTTATTTTCGTTATGAGTTAAAATTAATACACATATTAATATTGAATACAGAGTATTTATTGAATTTTTTTGATTGTTTTTATACTTTTCTAAAAGTCAATTAATTATTCGATTTCTATCAATTATTTTCATACAATCTTCTAAGGCGTGTACATAGGTATACGCATTCTTTTTTTTAAGAATTGCATTATTTTAGGATACGAGATTGGTTTAAGGACTGTATCTGTAATTAATATTGTTTCAAATGTCTTTGATTTATAATTTATTAATACTACACGATTGCACTGGCTCTAATTGATGAAATCTAAACTGTGATAGATGAGGTTTTATATAATTTCATTAATTTCTGTAAGCTACCTTCATCGCAAGGCAGCAAATATATTACTAGTTAAAAAAGAATTTTATATATGTTTACTGCAAGGTAACGTGTAATTCAGATGTAAAATTTACGATTCTAACTACAAACACACCTGAATAAAATGGAAAATTTACATGAATTGTCTATATCATAAAAGTTGTTGTTAATATTGTGTTTTTGATTCAGCTATTGTGTAAAATCTGTTTTCCAATAATTTTCCTCTTCAAAATACAGATAATAAACTAATTAGTAGTTTGAATCAATAATATATGCAAATCAACCGAAATATACCTTAAACAAATTGGAGATGATTGCAACTTTTTTATTTAAAACTTTTTAAGTAAAATGTAATGTTTTGTAACGCCTGAGAATCTCTTTATCCAACAATCGCATTTCTCACTCCAACTCGTCGAATTAGGTTACCTTAGTCTTGGAAATAGCAGTAAACTAAAACCTTCACTGTTCATTTCATTGTTAACCATTTAGAATTTTGCACTGCCGGGGTCTTCTGAGATTATCTGTAGCAGTACACTTTCTCACCTTAGCCTATTTGTTAGCTTGCGTTTATTTATTTATATCAAGGCGACTCGGGCTTTGTGCCCCTTAGCCATGTCATGATGGCATCTTTCTTCCCCTTCCCCCTCCAAGATCAAAACAACCGTTAATTCGCCAGAGCGCGACCCCCTTCCCATGGTGACCCTAGCCGTAAAACCCCCTCCTCCTCCCCTGCCAGATCCGCGACTAATCCCAGCGCGCTTCAAGGGCCAGCACGCGAGTCAACCTAGGGTTTGGAAATACGCTGCCCGGCCCGCGTGTCAACGGAACTAACACAATTGGTACGTCGCTGTGTTGTCGTCGTTCCTCGGAGGATCATTTCAGTCAGTTTTTTGTGCAGAGTCAGAGAAACCAACGAGGTCATCATTGTCCGTCCGCCACTCTTTTGTCCGTCAACGTCATGCCAGCGATATTACGTCAAAAATGTTTCCCAAATAAGTGCCGCCAACAATTATTGTTTTTTTTTTTTTTCGCAGACTAATTTTATGTAGTTTACGTACTATTTGTGTTGGTTTTTGTACGTATTGCATTAGCGTGTACTCGGAAAAATTCATAGAGTATGATTGAATTGTTTGGATGTGAGCTTTAATGTTACTATACAAGACATCTGAACGACCAGATATAAATACTACAGGCCTGTTATTCCAGTAACGGGAAGCCTAAGATGTCCATCAAGTTCTGTCCCTGCCCGAACACGCTCGAATATTCACCTTCGGCCAACCTCGAGTTTATTTATATATATTTATATTTCTCTGTTTATTTTAATGTAACTATACTAACCTAACTAACCGTCCATAATGTTTTAAAGTGTTTTAATGTAGCTAACCTAACCGACCACTTTTAATATTTGAATTCGTTTTCCTGCGCAAAAATAAAACAAATCCCGAAGTTGGCCGGAGGTGAATTGTTCGGGTGTAATCGGGATTGGCAGACCATTGTGTGCATCTTAGGTCTCCCTTCCAGTAACAGTTGACTGCCGCAGCGAAAACCATAAATATAATCCATCGGTCCGTCAAAAGTTAGCGCTGGCCAAAGCTTTTGGTGGCCGAACAGATGGACTTCTTCGGGCCATCAAATTGGCTGCAGGCGGACGGACGGACAACGGGCGGACAGATGCGACGGGCTATCGTAACTCCGCCCTAAGGCACGTCGAGACCAGGCAAAGCCACGTGGTCGTCGCGCACGGGAACCTTCTTTCCACAGACGAGAGAGCCAAACGCCCGATCGTTAGGGATGGTGATTTTTCGTTTTCGCGAAATAGATGCGAAAATATGGTAAATTATATTTTTTTTCCGCTATAAAATGCGAAATCTAGACTATTCCGAGATAAATGCGAAATCAAGGTAAAAAAAAGTATATTCTTCTTCACTCTACACAATTTATTTACCGATTGTATTTCGTTTCAGTTCAGTATCAAAAGAAACCATCATTTTATGGCGTATTCAGCACAAGTATCTTATTGTCACGTCATTCACGACGACTATCGTTCGTAAATATTGAATGAAGAATGGCCATCCGTGCCTCGCGATTGTAAACAAAGCAAAGAACAACTAGCTGGAAGATTGTCCGTCATCGTGCAGAGTACAAGTTTTTAGGCCACCATATTGCGACATCTCTGCTTCGCCGCGCTAACAATTGTAAGTCCCATTTTCTTGCTGTGTTTCACGTGAAATCCGCGTTCTTGTGTAGTCTGTGGAAGGTGGTGTGTTTACAAATACGTGCATACTCGTGAATGTGTTGTATACTGTTATTTCTCGTGGTAAAAATGGGACGAAACATCATTTCCATTCGCGATCGCATAAATGAATACAAAAGTGAACAGTTCTACGAAAGTGATACAAATATTTTAATGTGCAATTTATGTAATCGCCGTCTGGAGTGGAAAAAAAAGATGTACTTGCAAAGCACATTAAATCTTAGGGACATCAGGCTGTAAAAAAAAGATTCACCGAGAAGTCGGATGAAGAAAAAAAGTCGGTTAAACGGCAAGCAACGTTTTCTGGCATGATCGAAAACCAAAATAAGGCGAAAATTGAAAAATGCTAAAATGTTTGGAAACCTGCCAAGAAAGGCTATCTTTGTAGTTGTACTAGATCTTTATTTCTGTGGTTGTTATTAATTGATATGAGTATTATTTAATGCTTTTTAAAAAATATACTTTTCTTCAGTAATGTAAAATGAGATAATTGGCTAAATCTTGTTTTTAAAAATGCTACAAAATGCTAAATTTCAAATTCAAAATGCTAAATGTTATTATTTTTAATGCTATAAATCACCATCTCCACCGATCGTGCATCTTCGGGGAATTTTTTTGTTCGTTGTAAAAGGTTAGGTTAGCTACATTATAAATACTTCAAAACATTGTGGATGGTTGATTTGGTTAGGATTTCTACATTAAAGATACTGTGAAATCATGTAAACGGTTTCCTAGCCCTGGATAGCTACATATTAAAAAGTTATTTGCTAAGCAACCATAAAATGGTTTTACAGTATTTTTAATGTAGCTATGCCTACCTAATAGAACCAACCATACACAATGTTTTAAAGTATTTATAATGTAGCTAACCTGTCCTAATCGACCGCAAAATTTAATGCCACACCGGTTTATACAATGAGATAGAACGGAAGAAAAAAAAAGCGCGCATGAACTTGGGGGAACTTCGGGTGTGGCTCTCTCGTCTGTGAAATGAAGGTTTCCCGTCACGCACGGGAAGCTGCGAAGGCAGCGCCATTTTGCGGGTGAGACTAGTGCGGCACTAGGGTCGTAGCGATTATCGATTACGTTAATACAAAGCAAACAATATTGATGGCTGAACGCACGTAAGACATAAAAACCATTGACAACATTATATACTTTTAACTAAACAAAAAACCCTTAATTATTAAAAATACGTATGTTATTAAATAGTTGCTTGAAGAAAAGATACTTGATGTAAGCTTTTGGACATACGCCATTGCTAAGCACATGTATGTCTGTAGAAGAAAACTACAAAAAACACAAATTAAGCAAAAAATTGCTGTTGTCAACAGGATATTGTGCCGTTTATTGGTATGTTCGGCACAGATTTAAAATTTTAAGCTTAAATTTTTATTTTTATTTTTTGCATTATTATTTTTATTTAATTTTTGTCAGACTTTTGTACACTTATCAAACCTTTTTTCATCCTAGTTCTCTTTCCCTGGTTTTCGGCGCACTCTAGTTGCCGTGTCCTTGTCTCTCCCTCTCTCTCTCTCTTCTTTGGCCGCAAGAGCGCAGTCTTTTCCCCCCCCCCCCCCCCTTTAGCACCATGCTGGTTGCAAGTAACCTAGCGCGAGATTTGCGAGTCGAAGTTGAACTTAGTTCGACTGCGCCTCCATAGAGCGCGCGGCGCTCGACGGCTATAGAGGTTTTTACCAAGCAACAGACCTTTGTTTTACCTTGCCTCGGACGTCTTCGGCTCCGTTCGGCACTGAGCCATATCTCTCATGAATGTGCCCAGGGTTTTCCCTGTGTCTATGCAGGTTTTACCTGGGCCCAACCTATCTCTAGTTATAGTCTAGATTTAAGAGTGAGGGGAGTTAGTCATGGCGCCAATCGCTGCCATGGCTGGCCAATCCCCTCCTAGCACATGATGCATGCGACCCTCTCCTTGCATGGCTAATCCCAGCATGACTAGGCGTATAGGCTTCGGCCTGAGACGCACCTAGGTTCCTCCCTAACCCGGACCCCTCCAAAATACACTTAATTTTAGTTAGGTTAGGGAAAAAAAATTTAAATCCCCCCCCCCCCCCCTCTTGGGCCTTCTGGGTCCCAGCATACTTTTTTTTAGACGATCTAGCCGCCATGATGGATTAATGCGCGGGCTGTTGGGCTGACTACATCGGCGTCTCTGTCGATATTGGACCTTGTTGCAGGCAGGGTGCAAGAGATACCCACCGATGGAAGAAACACCCCCATCATCCAAGAGCCACCCCTGCACGAATGGTCGCGATTGAAATTCAATTGAGTGATCCCCAACAAAATTTATTCTGCTCTTCCCGCCGAATTTTACCTGGTCGTGAGTTCTGAACGACAAAATTTCATAAATCTTGGTGTGCCAGTGGACAGGGGAGAAGTTTTTGTTAACGATTTAAAGTTACTTATATCTTCAGTAATTGTGACTCAAGAAGAATCAACCCTTATCGGACATGGTGATATTGTAATTTTTTTGCATAAGATTCAAAACCAAGGCAATATATTCTAACTATTTTTGTAAACATTTCACTATGGCTAGAACCTTGTTAAATTTTCGCTAGATTCGCGGTCCGGACTCGCTAGCACTATAAAATGTGTTCATGTTTTCTTCATTAATGATTGTTAAAATGTTAAGATGCTAATTTGTTGATCGATGGTTAATCCGCCTTGATCTTTTCTGGTTAAATCTATTTAAAGAAAGGTTATGCACTACATAAAAGAATAATAATATAAATAAACCAGGAAGCCTATAGATCACATGACTTATTTTGTTGTTTTTATTTAATTGAGTACCTATATATATCTACCGATCCACTAACTCGCAAATGGATTGTGTGCAGGGAGTTTCTAAATTGTTTTGTTCCCCGCCTCGTGCCACCTCTGGTTATGTTCGAATTTTATGTCAATTATGTAGCTTATTGCTCAGCTGTTTCCTAGGACTTTTAAGAGGTGTTATAACGCCAAAAATCAAGGGCACGATGGGTGTTACAATATATACACCACATAATATTCCATAACAGGAATATGGTCAACAAACAAAGAAAAACAAAGAAAATGGACTAAGAGAACGAAAAAAAACCACAAATTATGAATTGAACACCAAAAAAAATTTCAGCACAACAGTTGAAACGAGACAAAAACACAACAAAACGAAAAGAAAAGATAAATCTAACTCTGTTGGCACCATCCAAAAGTTAGCAATCAAGTTAAGCCAGGTTTATCGTGAATTGAAAACACGATTACTAATCATAATCTTAGAGACAATACCCAATAGTAGACACGCTAATCACTGCTTCAGTCACACGTGCATTGCTACCAACCCTTCGGGACTGCTGGCACACACCACACTGCACACACATATAGTTAAAATGACAGGATTGGGAGGTGAGTTGGATAAGGGTGATATGGAGAAGGGTGAGTTGGAGAAGGGTGAGTTGAAGAAGGGTGAGTTGAAGAAGGGTGAGTTAGCGAGTCGCACTGGGCTCCACAAGCCACGAAGCCCCTGGGCATGCCAAGTCTAGCTTTAGACGATATGAAATTTTAACTGTGTAATTTATTTTCAAAATAAAGATGAGAGTGTTTTACAATTTTTTAAAAATTTTATTCCTGATATGGAGAAAAAAAGGCTTGATTTGATTAACGTTCTTTAAAATGATTAATGTAATGGGGCATTTTGATTTAATGCAGTTTTTTTGGGCATACGCCATTGTAGTTTTTTCACTGTTTGTCATGGAAAAATTCCGAAGATAAAAAATATAATTAAAATGTGAAGATAAAAAATTCACAGAAAAGCAAGACTGAATCAGCTGAATTCGGACAAACGGAACCAAAGATGAAACTAAACAAGTATAATTGTGGACAGCACAGCGACGACAGCACTGACGAACACAGGAGCTCTCCAATGGGAACAGTTGCGGCTTTTCGGGAACTGACATATGTTCCCGTCATCAGGCACAAACAGACGGAACATCGTTGTCTTTGTAAGTTTGTTTTCTGCCTGCAATTAATCTGTCTCGTCGTTGCAGAGCTTTTTCATCTGATTTGAAGCTTCACGTCTGTTGTAAAGCTTTAAAAACATTGAGAGCCTAAGATTCGCTCATAAAAATATTTTTTTGATTTTTTGACGTGACAGCGTCTAATAAATCGATGAACGCCGGCTGCACGCACGAAAAAGTGTCCCGTTACGCACATTGTCCTATTACGTGGTGTCCCGTTACGCTCATTGTACGCTTGCGCCGCATCTATCTCTCTTCCACTCGATTGGAACAACCATCGATTTGACTTTTTTAGGCAAATTAAACTTGAAACACTCCCATTAGTTTCCTACTTTTCCTATCATCGTCCTATCCTTAACAGAATAACACAGATTGGAAGAAGTTAAATAGCAATCATGTATAAAAGTTATAGTTAAAATAATCTCTTCGTTAAAGTAATAAACATATTTGAATTAATGAGTGCAAATAAAAGTAAATTCATCAATTAAATTGTAGATTTCATTTCACTCCTTCTTTGTATCCATACAAAATAATGATAATTCAATAAAAATGATTCAATTTTATTCATAAAAGTATGCAATCATTGCATCAATGTTTTGTTATGACGTTGTCACGTTAAACTATCGTCCGTAAACCGACTTTACAGAAAACCAATTTTTTTATTTGTCACATGCCCACCAGCAGTCAGTGACGTTTACAGTGGGCATAAGACAGTACAGAGGACAATGTGGTAACTGCCAGCATGAATGCACTGCCTTCCGGCAGGCACCACCTGAGGAGAAGCACTGGCCAACATACGCAAGCAGCCAGAACCACATACCTTCAGGGACCACCACATACACAAACACTATAATAACAAAAAATAATATTAAAAAAGAAACAGAATACAAACACATAATGACAATTGCAATTTATAATTCCAGTAATGATGGAAAAAAGTTATTAACATTTAATATAAAAATATACAATACATTAAATATGTGGATAAGAAAAAACATATAATAAGAACTGATTACAAGGGAATTAATTTTTTGTGAAAAGATAAGACACTAATTAGAATACTGAACCTGAGACTAATGGATTATTACAGACTAAAATTTAACTAATTTAAAATTAAGTAACAAAAAATCAAAAGTCTAAGTAAGGAATAAATTTATCTTTTTGATTGAATTTAGTAATTAATATCAATTTTTCTACCTAATGTACATATTGAAGAGTGAAAGATTAGCAAATCGCAAACACCATCTCTACCATATCTTCGTCATGTGCGGATGGGGCGGGCATTTCGGATATGTGTTTGGTACATCCATGTATGCAACTTTCATGCTGTTTGGGCGTTGATTCACGATCCTTGAAGTCATTGTACAACAAATGAGCAAGTCGCCACAATAGCAAACCAGTGGAATTTGGTTTTTTTGGGTGCACTTGGGTTAGTATCCCGGTCACTCCATTCAGATTTGTTTCTGGATTGATTCCCATGATAACTCCAGGGAAACGATAACGTCGGTCGTTTGATAGCTGTGTTTCCGCCTCTGGACAATAGCTGTTGTCGAAACATGAAGCCAGTTACGAAACGGGTTAATGCATGTTTTGGAAAACTATTGTGTTTGTTTCGTCTTTTCGTTTTGTTGTGTTTTTGTCTCGTTTCAACTGTTGAGCTGGCTTATTTCTGTTTTGGAAAACTATTGTGTTTGTTTAGTCTTTTTGTTTTGTTCTGTTTTATCTCGTTTCAACTGTTGTGCTGAATTTTTTTGGGGTTCAATTAATCATTTGTGGAGGTTTTTTCGTTCTCTTAGTCCATTTTTCTTTGTTTTTCATTGTTTGTTGACCATATTCCTGTTATGGAATATTATGTGGTGTATATATCATGTTGACAACAGCAAATCTTTGCTTAAATTGTGTTTTTTTGTATTTTGGGTATTTTTTTTAGTTTTCTTCTACAGAAAAAGTGCTTAGCAATGGCGTATGTCCAAAAGCTTACTTACATCAAGTCATGCACTCCCATTGCACAAATCTTTCAAAGATAATAGCATAGAATATAGTTATTGTTTGGGGGAGTTCCTTTTCTGCTGCGATCGCATCGCCTCCCCCCCCCCCCCCCCCCCCTCATCACCCCACGCGGGGCCGCTTCTCCTCTTGGAGCGGTTAACGAGGTAATTCATGGTCGCAGCGGCGGCAACTCAGCTAACTGGATGATGGGGCTCCTTCCTGCTTCGGCACTCACGTCTCCCGCGACACGTCACGTGGACGGCGGACCCCCCCTCGCCCCCTTCCCCTCCAGGGACTGCCTCGTGCGGCACCGAGGGGGGTCTATCTCCCGGTACACGGCTCCCAGTTTTTGCCCAGTTCGGTCTCCGCGACAGAACCCACGTGAAACAAAAAGACCTAAAAAAAAAAAAAAGTGAAACTGCGCACGTCCAAGGTCAAAATGGTTCCCCCGAGCCTTACTGAACTTGGTGATCTCATTTTGTTAAATACCTTTAATTAGTTGCGTGACTAACTGGCTGGAAGCTCGTCATTTCAGACTGTATCCTGTCTCCCCGACCCACTCAACACTTGGAAGTACGTAGAGACCGGAAAAATTCGCGAATTCATTTCGCGATAGGCTAAAATACAGATAGTTATACCTCAGTGCTGCCTCTGCTATTAGCTCACAACTCACCTGGATGACTCTGGGCCAATGAGGAACGCCCGACCAAAGCTTTATATGAATCACAGGCTGCTACGTTGGGACGTCTCACAAGACAGCAGCCAATGGGTGGGTGGCATTTGACCGAGTGTACGTAGAACTATGGAGTTCATCCTACAGGTCATTGGACCTGCGAATTTTTCCGGTCCCTACTTTGGAAGTCATCATTAGAGACCCGGAAAATTCGCGGGTTCATTTCGTGTTATGCTAAAATTCAAATAATTATACCTTAGTGCTGCTTCTACCACTGGTTCACTGTTAATCTAGAGGACTGAGGGCCAATTAGAGACCCTCACTCATAGAAGTGTCGAATCACGGGCCACCCAGTCGAGACGACTCACAAGTCAGCAGCCAATGAACAGTTGGCATTTGCCCGATTGTGTAGAGGATATTGGAGTCTATCCTGGAGGTCATTGAACCCGCGAATTTTCCGGGTCTCTAGTCATCAGTAGAGACCGGAAAAATTCGCGTATTTTTCATGATAGTCTAGAATCCAAAAACGTTTGCCTTTTTACTGCATCAGCGATTGGGCCACAGTTTATCTGAATGATACTCGGTCAATGAAAATCCTTAAACAAAAGAAGTATCGAATCACTAGCGTCCCAGTTAACAGGTGTCACGAGTCAGTAGCCAATCAGCAGATGTAATTTTCCCGAGTGCATAGAGGATCATGGAGTACATCCTACAGGTCATTGAAATCGCGAATTTTACCTGTCTCTAGTCATCAGCCATTTGCTGCAATCTTCTGTCCCTTATAACTGGATGTAGTGAGTACACTGATATACCAGGCTAGGAATACCGCAGCTCAGTGCCCACCAATAATGAGAATTGTTCCAGCAGAATGCAGGTGGGGCCTTTATCTGGCTGCGAACTACATCATCTTGTGCTGTTAGGGGCATCCAGGCAGAACACTGGAAAAATATTATTGGAAAAGTTTAATTCATTGAAAATAACAATGAACAACTGTGTAATAAGTAGGGACAAGATTATATGGTGAATTGCAATAACACCGCAATACCACGGAAAATCCAGCTACTTGCTACACCACAAAGAACCGAAATGCAATTAAAATCATGAAATTATTCAGCATTTATAATCAAAGTTTAATTTATATCTCAAGTACTTAATATTAAATATTGTTATAAATTTAAACGAACGTTATTTATTTTGCATGAGGGTTGTACCGAGAGGTATGTACTGAATGGATTTGAATTTATTTTGTGTGTGTTATTGAATACGTAGCTACCCGGAATATGGATACAACCCCGATTCACAATGTTTTAAAAATAGTGACAAATCTTGATATAGTTAAATCTATTTTCACTGTAGGTAATGCCAACTTTACAACAAACACAAATTTTTTCGTGTATGAAATTGGGCTTTGTATATTAATTAGTTGCTCATAGAGCACTATTCAATTAAAAATTCAGTTTTCACATTTTTCTAGGTTAGATCTGTATTCGGGGTAACGATTATTTTGTTTTAATAACACATTTTACACAACTAAGGGCCGGTTTTATGACCCCCGGCTAAAGTTCCGGCTAAAATTTAACCGCAGGCTAGCTCTTATTTCGGTTTTATGACTCCCTGTTAACGTCTACCTTCCAGTTAAAGTTCCGGCTAACCTAGCGGGTGGATGAACCGGCCGCTAGCTGCTTAACCGGAGGCTAAGCAACAGAAAATAAAATGGCGATGTATCAGGTGAGGTTTGTTGTTGATAGTGATGATGACTATTTGAGGAATTCTATTGAATATTTGCAGGATGCGATGGAATAATTTATTACTAAATATAAAATGCTTCGCCGTATTCGTCAAAGTTTTATTAAAAATTACATGGCATGAAAGTGTAGTCACGCTTTTCTATTCTCGTCGAGTCGTGTATTACTATTTGACTTTAATTGATCACGAAGTACATAAACGTATGCAATGTATATAGACTTAAATGTTCCTTCTTAAGAATATGTGTAAATAAGTGTTTTTTAAAATTGCAAAACGAGGGTTATTATTACCTATAAAATGCGTGTTTTCGTGGAAGTTGTATCTGTGAATTTTTATTCGTAATACAGTGGACATATGCCGGGAATGAAATGCACTTCATACGACTTCAGACGTTGTTCTAATTCAATTAATACAATTGAATGTGAAAATAAATGTTAGCCAATTATCCCTTCCCTATCTTACAAACCTTTAGGTAGGTACTTATTATATACCTGCCACGCCACGCAAGTGCAGAACGAAAACAGCACTGGAATTATTCTGTTTCCCGTATCCAAGTTTATCCCTTGATCCTATTTGCATGAATATTTATAATGTTGGTCTTAGTAGTATAGAATAGGGCAAGCTGGGACATGGGTCCGGGGCGAGGATTGAGGAGTGTGCCGACCGCCATCTCGGATTGTGACGTCACGGCGGCCATCTTGGATGAGTGTAACGGGACAAGTCATTCCTTGACCCTTGACCTTGACCCCGGCGACCATTTTAGATCCGCCATCTTGGATCCGCCATTTTGGATGACGTCATTTTTTCTCGAACTTTCCGCCATTTTGTATTCCGCCATTTTGAATGATGACGTCACCGTTGCAATTATCGTTACGCCCGCCATCTTTAAATTTATTATCCGATTTTAATGAAATGTTTTTTAAAAATTATAAAAAAATTCAAATAATAAAAATTTTAATAAAAAATATTTAAAAATTGTACTTTTACGACACGGAGTTCGGAGTCCTCGGTTCGAACCCGGTGAGGTCAAAAAAATAAAAATGGCGACCGATCCTTCCCTCACAGTGGACGCAGGCAGACTGACCCCCACCACTTTTACCAACGCACATATATCGTCACCTAGTATGACGTCATGTCAACCATCTTGAAATTCGGACGCCATCTTGAAAATCTTTATTTTTTATCTGATTTGAATGAAAAAAATTCCAAAATTCATCAAAAAATTAACGTATTTGAATTCTGTTTGATTATATCGATGTACGTCCTTGGTTCGATTCCCGACGAGAGTAAACAGTCGATCCTTCCTCCATGAAAGCTACCTAGACTGATCTACCACTACCAATACCAAGGTATATATCGTCAACTGGTATGACATCATGTCCGCCATCTTGTCTTCATCCGCTGGAGACCACCATCTTGTTTTCGTCTGCTAGAGTGTGCCGATACCATGTAGTATAATTATCTGGTCACCACACCTTTGACCTTGACTTTGAAATTTGACTTTGACCTTGAAATTTGACCTTGACCTAGAAATTTGACCTTGACCTTGAACCTTGACCTTGACCTTAAAATTTGACCTTGACCTTGAAATTTGACTTTGTCCTTGAAATTTGACTTTGTCCTTGTTGACCATCATGGATCCGACATTTTATGTTCAGTACATGCTACCAGGAGCTACCACCTGCTGGAGTACGCCATATGGTGTGTGTACTTGTATTATAGAGTACATTTCCATCTGTATAGTTTTATTCTAACCCGCTACAGTGCAGTAATCATTTATTATGGAGGTGCCCCCCGCCATCTCGAAATTCGGCCGCCATATTGAAATCATGTAATAATGTAGCTAGAAAAGCGGGAAAAAATCCAAAATTCATTAAATAAATTAGTAATCCATATAATGATTGATTGGATCGACTAAGGTCCTTGGTTCGATCCCTGGCCGATACAAAACAACTTTAATTTAAAAAAAATACTAAAAAAGTGTTAGGTTTGAGAAAATAAAAACACCACAAGTTCTTTTAAAAAAATTTTATTACATAAATTCAATACACTACTACAAGTACAAAAAAAAACACTGACAAATTACCAAAGCCTTTTGGATTCCTCGATTCAAACAGTCTTCTTATTGTACGGACTAAGCCTTTTTACATGACTTTAAATGTCTATCCGATCCGTTCATCACCACAGCCAGAGACGGACTGAAGTTCATAGCACTTATATATAGTCTCATTAGCCGGTACAACACATGAGTCAAATCAATAACCATGTTCATTATACGTCTCGGAGCATTTTTTATAATGACGATGTAAGCTATCGAGACGTGAAATTAGTTTATTACACTTATTGCACTGAAATTGTATTCTTTGAACATTATTAGAACAACTGCTTCTTTCATGTCTGCGAACATTTGAGGTGATAGTAAATGATGCACCACAGTATTTGCACTGATGCGAAGTACGCTCTTCATTAATTGAAGTATTCAATGCTGATGAAACTTCAGCTGATGGTGGAACAGCACATATCGAAGTCTCCTCCAGTGTTGTCAGAGGCGTTGCCAACGGGATCTGCTCCAACATCGTCGGCACCGACGTCATGGTTCCCGTAGTCGATGGTACATCCTCCATCGAGTACGACGTTAAAGTCGGTAAAGATGCCATCGAAGTCTCAAGAACAGGCAATTACGCGACTTATGCACCAGAAGAAACAAACTAGGTGATCCGTACACCGTCGACGGCAGTAACAAACTAAGCGTCCTGCTGTCTAGGACTCGTTTATATACATTAACCGGTTTGAATAATACGCTAGTCAAATCAAGAACAATTTACTAAAATACTAGAGTCAAAACAACATTAAAAAAATAGAAGCACCATCAACAAAAAAGGAAGCACATTTGGAAGCACCGTCATCGAAAAAGCAGCACATTTGGAAGCACCGACAACGAAAAGGCAGCACATTTGGAAGCACCGACTACGAAAACGCAGCACATTTGACAGCACCGACAACGAAAAGGCAGCACATTTGGAAGCACCGACTACGAAAAGGCAGCACATTTGGCAGCACCGACAACGAAAAGGCAGCACATTTGGAAGCACCGACTACGAAAAGGCAGCACATTTGACAGCACCGACAACAAAAAGGCAGCACATTTGGAAGCACCAACTACGAAAAGGCAGCACATTTGGAAGCACCGACAACGAAAAGGCAGCACATTTGGAAGCACCGTCATAGAAAAAGCAGCACATTTGGAAGCACCGACAACGAAAAGGCAGCACATTTGGAAGCACCGACTACGAAAAGGCAGCACATTTGACAGCACCGACAACGAAAAGGCAGAACATTTGGAAGCTCCATCAACAAAAAAAAAGGCAAAAAGGAAGCACAAGTTACGAGATCTAAGTCTTAGTTATAAATCAGAATACAAGAAATAAAAACATTAAATTCTTATAATTTAAATTATTTATTTTATTGCTTTACATTATACAAATGCAAGTAAAACAAGCCATTATTGTATGTAGCCAGCATTCCTCAGTTCCTTGAGTAGGAAGGATATTTCTTTGATGCACGAATAGTTTCCTGCACAAAGCGAACCATGTAGAAGTCTTAGCCGGTCAACCAATATGTTTGGATCTTTCCATGATGTGTAATCATTCTCTTCTACCACCATCTTCCTTGCACCTTTATAATAAATATTATGATCTCTGGTGTCTTCCGTTTTACCACCAACCTCAGGGTATCTTTCATGTTTGAGACGGTGATCATCACAAGCTTGAACAGATTTATTTAATATATCACATCGTTTCCACCGTTTCGGTCTCAGGACACCGCCACATTCTTCGATCTTGGCAGCTTTAGGTGCTTCATCATAGTCTATGTCTTTGTCAACAGCCTCAGAGTCACTGTAACAATCACCGTAGAAGGAATCGTCTTCACCCAATTTACCGTAATAATTCGATGTTGATGATGTTGAAGTGTCTTCATCGTCTTCATGCTTCCTTTTTAGGAGTCCATCATTTTTACAAAGTAGGAAAGATCTACTTGAATTCGGCTGGAATATATTCTCACTTTTCACGTTAAGGATTCTTCCATTGTCTTCATTCTTCCGTAAATCATCAACCTCCTTCAATTTAAGTTCTTTGTCGAGATCGGAAGAGCCAAGAAAATTATTGTCGTAATGCAGATCACTCTTCCTTAGGCTAGTAGATTCATCGTTGTCCTCTAGCTTGTACGCAGGCTTGGCGCTACAAGTTCTGCCATGTCTTTTTAGGCTCTCTCTCCGCGTAAACGACTTGCTACATCGAACACAACTTATCATATTGCGCAGTGGATTTTTAACACAGTCATTCTTCTCGTGTTGTCTTTTATTCTTTCTCAAGATAAACTCTTTACTGCAAAACTTACACCTATGTTCTTTCGATACAGCGTCAGATCCCAAATCGGAATTCATATTAGTTACTGAGACTAATGCCAGATACCAATTGAGTGTTTTAAATTAGATCCAATACTTAAATAGAAATTTTTTCATATTTCATCAGCGAGAATTAATATATCTCATGCAAAAGTACTTTATGCATGTAGTTCTACTTTTTAACAACAGATGTCGCCACATGTTGCTTGCAGATAAATAATATTTAGTTCTTTTATGCGGGATGCGGGATGCTCACTAACGATCGCAAAAGAAGGATGGCTTCTATAGACTCCAAGGAAAAGGAATTTCGTCTTGCATGTTGGTGCTCCACAGATGTCTCATGGCGTAATATTAATTTGACTGAGTAATGATATTTGTTAATTCCACCTGATAAAAATATTGCAAGTTTTGATTTAGTAGCAGAAATTATCGAATTAAATGTAACTCCAAATAAAATGACATGTCTCAATAGACCAAAAAAAATCCATGCAGAGAGCGGTTTCTCAGAATAGTCAGAAACACTTGAAGAAACCACAGGAATGATTGCAAGCACACGGAAAAAACCACCAAAATATTGACAAGAATAATCAGGAGCACACGGAAAAAACCATCATAATATTGACAAGAATAATCAGGAGCACACGGAGAAAACCATCATAATATTGACCAGATTAATCAGAAGTACTCGGAGAAAACCATTACATGTTTTCTTTGATATCATAAAATTACAGGAAAAATATTTTAAAATAAAAATAAATAAAAAAATAAAAAAAATAAAAATAATTAATAAAAAAATTTAAAAAATTTAAAAAATGCATAAACAGTTTCTGCTAGCTTGTAAACTTATCATTGTTGAGCAAAGATAGAGTTCTTGTACAAGCCAGAAATTTTTTATGCATTTATTTAATTTTTTATATTTTTTTATTAATTATTTTTATTTTTTTATTTTTTTATTTATTTTTATTTTAAAATATTTTTCCTGTAATTTTATGATATCAAAGAAAACATGTGGTGGTTTTCTCCGAGTACTTCTGATTAATCTGGTCAATATTATGATGGTTTTCTCCGTGTGCTCCTGATTATTCTTGTCAATATTATGATGGTTTTCTCCGTGTGCTCCTGATTATTCTTGTCAATATTATGATGGTTTTCTCCGTGTGCTCCTGATTATTCTTGTCAATATTTTGGTGGTTTTTTCCGTGTGCTTGCAATCATTCCTGTGGTTTCTTCAAGTGTTTCTGACTATTCTGAGAAACCGCTCTCTGCATGGATTTTTTTTTGGTCTATTGAGACATGTCATTTTATTTGGAGTTACATTTAATTCGATAATTTCTGCTACTAAATCAAAACTTGCAATATTTTTATCAGGTGGAATTAACAAATATCATTACTCAGTCAAATTAATATTACGCCATGAGACATCTGTGGAGCACCAACATGCAAGACGAACTTCCTTTTCCTTGGAGTCTAGCGAAGCCATCCTTCTTTTGCGATCGTTAGTGAGCATCCCGCATCCCCCATTAAAGAACTAAATATTATTTATCTGCAAGCAACATGTGGCGACATCTGTTGTTAAAAAGCAGAACTACATGCATAAAGTACTTTTGCATGAGATATATTAATTCTCGCTGATGAAATATGAAAAAATTTCTATTTAAGTATTGGATCTAATTTAAAACACTCAATTGGTATCTGGCATTAGTCTCAGTAACTAATATGAATTCCGATTTGGGATCTGACGCTGTATCGAAAGAACATAGGTGTAAGTTTTGCAGTAAAGAGTTTATCTTGAGAAAGAATAAAAGACAACACGAGAAGAATGACTGTGTTAAAAATCCACTGCGCAATATGATAAGTTGTGTTCGATGTAGCAAGTCGTTTACGCGGAGAGAGAGCCTAAAAAGACATGGCAGAACTTGTAGCGCCAAGCCTGCGTACAAGCTAGAGGACAACGATGAATCTACTAGCCTAAGGAAGAGTGATCTGCATTACGACAATAATTTTCTTGGCTCTTCCGATCTCGACAAAGAACTTAAATTGAAGGAGGTTGATTATTTACGGAAGAATGAAGACAATGGAAGAATCCTTAACGTGAAAAGTGAGAATATATTCCAGCCGAATTCAAGTAGATCTTTCCTACTTTGTAAAAATGATGGACTCCTAAAAAGGAAGCATGAAGACGATGAAGACACTTCAACATCATCAACATCGAATTATTACGGTAAATTGGGTGAAGACGATTCCTTCTACGGTGATTGTTACAGTGACTCTGAGGCTGTTGACAAAGACATAGACTATGATGAAGCACCTAAAGCTGCCAAGATCGAAGAATGTGGCGGTGTCCTGAGACCGAAACGGTGGAAACGATGTGATATATTAAATAAATCTGTTCAAGCTTGTGATGATCACCGTCTCAAACATGAAAGATACCCTGAGGTTGGTGGTAAAACGGAAGACACCAGAGATCATAATATTTATTATAAAGGTGCAAGGAAGATGGTGGTAGAAGAGAATGATTACACATCATGGAAAGATCCAAACATATTGGTTGACCGGCTAAGACTTCTACATGGTTCGCTTTGTGCAGGAAACTATTCGTGCATCAAAGAAATATCCTTCCTACTCAAGGAACTGAGGAATGCTGGCTACATACAATAATGGCTTGTTTTACTTGCATTTGTATAATGTAAAGCAATAAAATAAATAATTTAAATTATAAGAATTTAATGTTTTTATTTCTTGTATTCTGATTTATAACTAAGACTTAGATCTCGTAACTTGTGCTTCCTTTTTGCCTTTTTTTTTGTTGATGGAGCTTCCAAATGTGCTGCCTTTTCGTTGTCGGTGCTGTCAAATGTGCTGCCTTTTCGTAGTCGGTGCTTCCAAATGTGCTGCCTTTTCGTTGTCGGTGCTTCCAAATGTGCTGCTTTTTCGATGACGGTGCTTCCAAATGTGCTGCCTTTTCGTTGTCGGTGCTTCCAAATGTGCTGCCTTTTCGTAGTTGGTGCTTCCAAATGTGCTGCCTTTTTGTTGTCGGTGCTGTCAAATGTGCTGCCTTTTCGTAGTCGGTGCTTCCAAATGTGCTGCCTTTTCGTTGTCGGTGCTGCCAAATGTGCTGCCTTTTCGTAGTCGGTGCTTCCAAATGTGCTGCCTTTTCGTTGTCGGTGCTGTCAAATGTGCTGCGTTTTCGTAGTCGGTGCTTCCAAATGTGCTGCCTTTTCGTTGTCGGTGCTTCCAAATGTGCTGCTTTTTCGATGACGGTGCTTCCAAATGTGCTTCCTTTTTTGTTGATGGTGCTTCTATTTTTTTAATGTTGTTTTGACTCTAGTATTTTAGTAAATTGTTCTTGATTTGACTAGCGTATTATTCAAACCGGTTAATGTATATAAACGAGTCCTAGACAGCAGGACGCTTAGTTTGTTACTGCCGTCGACGGTGTACGGATCACCTAGTTTGTTTCTTCTGGTGCATAAGTCGCGTAATTGCCTGTTCTTGAGACTTCGATGGCATCTTTACCGACTTTAACGTCGTACTCGATGGAGGATGTACCATCGACTACGGGAACCATGACGTCGGTGCCGACGATGTTGGAGCAGATCCCGTTGGCAACGCCTCTGACAACACTGGAGGAGACTTCGATATGTGCTGTTCCACCATCAGCTGAAGTTTCATCAGCATTGAATACTTCAATTAATGAAGAGCGTACTTCGCATCAGTGCAAATACTGTGGTGCATCATTTACTATCACCTCAAATGTTCGCAGACATGAAAGAAGCAGTTGTTCTAATAATGTTCAAAGAATACAATTTCAGTGCAATAAGTGTAATAAACTAATTTCACGTCTCGATAGCTTACATCGTCATTATAAAAAATGCTCCGAGACGTATAATGAACATGGTTATTGATTTGACTCATGTGTTGTACCGGCTAATGAGACTATATATAAGTGCTATGAACTTCAGTCCGTCTCTGGCTGTGGTGATGAACGGATCGGATAGACATTTAAAGTCATGTAAAAAGGCTTAGTCCGTACAATAAGAAGACTGTTTGAATCGAGGAATCCAAAAGGCTTTGGTAATTTGTCAGTGTTTTTTTTTGTACTTGTAGTAGTGTATTGAATTTATGTAATAAAATTTTTTTAAAAGAACTTGTGGTGTTTTTATTTTCTCAAACCTAACACTTTTTTAGTATTTTTTTTAAATTAAAGTTGTTTTGTATCGGCCAGGGATCGAACCAAGGACCTTAGTCGATCCAATCAATCATTATATGGATTACTAATTTATTTAATGAATTTTGGATTTTTTCCCGCTTTTCTAGCTACATTATTACATGATTTCAATATGGCGGCCGAATTTCGAGATGGCGGGGGGCACCTCCATAATAAATGATTACTGCACTGTAGCGGGTTAGAATAAAACTATACAGATGGAAATGTACTCTATAATACAAGTACACACACCATATGGCGTACTCCAGCAGGTGGTAGCTCCTGGTAGCATGTACTGAACATAAAATGTCGGATCCATGATGGTCAACAAGGACAAAGTCAAATTTCAAGGACAAAGTCAAATTTCAAGGTCAAGGTCAAATTTTAAGGTCAAGGTCAAGGTTCAAGGTCAAGGTCAAATTTCAAGGTCAAGGTCAAATTTCAAGGTCAAAGTCAAATTTCAAAGTCAAGGTCAAAGGTGTGGTGACCAGATAATTATACTACATGGTATCGGCACACTCTAGCAGACGAAAACAAGATGGTGGTCTCCAGCGGATGAAGACAAGATGGCGGACATGATGTCATACCAGTTGATGATATATACCTTGGTATTGGTAGTGGTAGATCAGTCTAGGTAGCTTTCATGGAGGAAGGATCGACTGTTTACTCTCGTCGGGAATCGAACCAAGGACGTACATCGATATAATCAAACAGAATTCAAATACGTTAATTTTTTGATGAATTTTGGAATTTTTTTCATTCAAATCAGATAACAAATAAAGATTTTCAAGATGGCGTCCGAATTTCAAGATGGTGGACATGACGTCATACTAGGTGACGATATATGTGCGTTGGTAAAAGTGGTGGGGGTCAGTCTGCCTGTGTCCACTGTGGGGGAAGGATTGGTCGCCATTTTTATTTTTTTGACCTCACCGAGTTCGAACCGAGGACTCCGAACTCCGTGTTGTTAATGTTTGTTTTATATAAGTATTTTATTAAAATTTTATTATTTAATTTTTTTATGATTTTTTAAAAAAATTCATTTAAATCGGATAATAAATAAAAAAGTTAAAGATGGCGGCCGTAACGAAAATTGCAACGGTGACGTCATCATCCAATATGGCGGATAACACATCGCCGGAATGTTCTAGAACACAATGACGTCATCCAAAATGGCGGATCCAAGATGGCCGCCGTGATCTACTTGTCCCGTTACGTTATATCCCGTTACGATGTGTCCCGTTACGCAGTGTCCCGTTACACTCATCCAAGATGGCCGCCGTGACGTCACAATCCGAGATGGCGGTCGGCACACTCCTCAATCCTTGCCCCGGACCCATGTCCCTGCTTGCCCTATTATATACTACTGGTCTTGTTTTACATTAGACTTGCTGTTTTAATTTAGAATGTTGAAAAATCCTGTACATAACTCAAAATACCTAACATATCACGATACAAACAAATTATGTCAGGTCTTGTAAATATGTATTTCTTTCGTATACATTTTACAATCATAATTATTTCCCCAGTGAATATGTCTAGGATCTCTCGACCTACTAAATTAAAATAGCAAGCATCCTATACCACAAACTAATTCCATCAGGATCGGATTAATTTGGATACGTGATACGAAATTATTAGTACAAAAATGAAACCTACACCAGTGACATGAAAATCGACAAGTATTTTCCCGAAACAGGGTCTATATTATTTGATTATGAAATAAATTTATGAAAGAAATAAGTGTTCTCTAGCAAAAATGTCATCCATATTTATTTGTTTGTATAGAATTACTTCGTTAGTTTTTGCTTAATATATAACCTAACAAAATCATGAGTTTCAATACAAGAGCAAAGTTGAAAACACACGGTTTTGAATCGTAAATTGTAATTTTATGGTTTAATACAAAGCAGGTTTGACGTTGGAATAGTTTTTGGTTAATTTAATTATATCTGTTGCAAGATAAAGTTCGCGGCATATTTCTTTACTGCAGCCGTAAACATTCCGAATCACAATACAAACAAACAGCTGACTAACATTCTACCAGGAAAAAAACTGTTTTGTAACAAAAGTTACCAAATTCTGGTTTATTTCATTACCAACACACCCATTATTACACCACACGCTTCGTCAGGTTCCGGTTAGCCAACCGCAGGCTAAGTATGGGTCATAATACACCCCTCCTTCGTTAACCGGAGGCTAGCCTAACCCGAGGGCTAGCTAACCTGAAGATTTAGCCGGAGGTCATAATATCGGCCCTAAGTACATTTTTAAAACACATTGATGTATACCAGTTTAATTTTAATGTTCCTTATAGCTAGATGTGCTTGTTACATATTACTATATTGTAAAAGTGCATCATTATCAGTAAAAATGACCGAGTTTTGGTGAAATAATTATCATCATTTAAGTTACATATTTGTTGAATTATACTATATCTTTAAAAAAAACAATAACACCAATACGAAATTGGCCTTAAATAAAACCTTAAAATCTTTTCTCTATAAATAAGTAATCTTGTGTCACTGAAACAAAATGTAGGATTTGGGTTTTGCCAGATGTTTGGAGTTTGGCGGTCAAATTCCAAACAGTACTAGGAAGAAAATAAACATTTGAAACCAAACATTACAGAAAACTGTTTATATATACATTTATATGCACACAATAAATGCAAAAGTGTGTTTTTTATTTGTCGTACTTTCACGCAGTATAAGAGTGACATATTGACATGATATTTTTCACATAGATAGTTTATCTACCGGAGAGTGACATAGACTACATATAATTATGAAATGCCATCCCTAAGGAAGTGAAAAGGGGGTAAGTTCAGTGTTATATTATAAAATCATAGGATGTAGGCCATAGACACACAAACAGTGAGTTTGTGTCATTTCTCTATGTCCGCCACACGGTCATATAGTAAGGTCTGGCAACTTCCTATCCTTCTTCTTGGCGAAACACATACCGCTTAGTGAATCTCGCGGCTGCCAGCGAACTAAAGGAGCTGATAACAGTTCAGTTTATAACTTCATCGATGGATGGCTTTGCCTTGAATTTGCAACGCGCTATCGTTCGGTGCGTCCGTCACGTCTTGCGTGTAGGGGTTACCCGCCTTCCCAACGAAATGAAGCTGTAGATTGGCGTCCCGGCTTTGCTGATGCACAGAGATTATGCAATCAACGGTATTTAAAAATTCAAAATTTCCCGTTTTTTTTTTTTTCAAGTTAATGTCCTGCAGACTTGAAACTCTGTAGCGATGTGTCTAGCCCGGGTAGTTGTTATCCGTGTGAACGGAGGCTGATGGAGTGATAACGTGTTCGGAGAACAACAGTCGCAGACGTACAAGTGAGTAGGTACATCCTGCTCGACGCTGGTGCGAGAGAGAGAGAGGGGGGGGGGGGGGACGGGCGAGGGAAGTAATTCTCCGCCATTAGTCCGTGACGTCTGGCCCGAGTGCGCCGGGGAGTCATTGCGACAAATTGCCGCGACACGGGGGTGTGTGGCGGCGTGTCAGGGGGGAGGGGGGTCGCGGGCCGAGCGTGTCAGGACCTGCAGTCGCTCCGGACGGGCCAGTCGTCGCAGTCGGTCCGTCGCCACCGGAGACCCGAGTCCCGAGAGAGCCTTCGAGGTGAGCACCAGTGGCGTCGCATCAGTAGAGACCGGAAAAATTCGCGAATTAATTTCGCGACAGGCTAAAATACAAATAACTATACCTCAGTGCTGCCTCTGCTGTTGGCTCACAACTCATACCTGGATGACTCTGGGCCAATGAGAAACACCCGACCAAAGCTTTAAAGGAATCGCCGGCTGCCACGTTGGGACGTCTCACAAGACAGCAGCCAATGAGTTGGTTGCATTTGACCGAGTGTACGTAGAACTGTGGAGTTCATCCTACAGGTCATTGAACCCGCGAATTTTTCCGGTCCCTACGCATCAGTTGGCATGCGTGCATGACTCCAGCAAATAATAATGTTCCCAGGCTTTCGCGGCCATTGTCTCAAGTAGCTTGGCTTCTGGGTTGTAGGTAACTGCTCCCTGATGATGGCGACTGCAATGTCGACCGAAAACGTCGCTGAATTATTCGTCGAGGACACGGCTACAACCCGGAAGCCAAGCTACTCCAGGAAATACACGTCACATCCCCCCAGAAATCTTATTTCCTGTCAGGAAACCTAATACTTACTTTTTGACGTGAATACGTCTTCAAAATTTGCTTCCATAGTCCGAAGGCAATTCAAAAGACGAATGATAACAAAATTGGGGGATACAGTTTGGTGTTGCAGCTACATATCTATAATCTCCATCCAAAAATTTAATTACACCACTGGATAGCTAAAGAATCAAAGAATTATTTTATACTTAGTGAGGACTGTGACACATCGCGCGTGGTGGAGGCGGAAGCGCCGCCATTTTGCTGTGTTTCGAGATTTCCATTTAGTATAACTTTTGACTAGGAGAAGCTACGACGTTCGTTTGAGTTTCAATCGTCAGCTCTCGTCAAAATCTATCTTTGTATTGCATGTATAAAACATTAGTGTAAAATAGTTGCAGTGAATATATATGGTGATAAAATAAACAATAGCGTATTTTATATTTTGTATAAAAAATATTACCTGTTACGTACACGTATTCACGTACAACACACGGCCGTGTCCATGACACAGTCACGCCCCATTTTTGTTTACCTGTTTATTGACCTAACTATAAAATGGTGAAGTCTAGACTTGTAGTCCAGTATTCCGCATACTCTATGGACATTATTGGTTGTGCATACTTTAAAAAATATTGTTGAATTTTTTTTATTTCTGGAAATATTGTTTTTAGTTTATTTAATGTTTAATATTCTATAAACCATTAATTATTTTTGGACACAAAGCGACGTATTGATAGCATTCTTTCCTGTGATAACCCGATATCGTGAGATCTATTTTTTTTATTTTATGACTTTTTAATTAGTTAATTTTTGATACTGTTCAGAAAATATTTTGAGCATTCACTATCATATTACTAATTAGTTTGTTTCATGAATCTCACTATCTGTTAAGTTTTTTGCAAATATATATGATGATATTAATTTATTGTCTTGCTTTTTTCATAATATTCTTTTTGGTCATAGTTATTAATTATGATTGAAGGAGCATTAAATTAGATTCTTAATTAAAATTGTATTTTTAACGATTTATATTTTAAATCTTATTTTAATAGTTGTTACATTTTAATCTCTTCAGCATAGTACTTAGGTGTACTGAGAAAACAATACTAATTTCAGCTAACTATCTGGCTTCACATAAATTAAATGAAGCCTTGGGCAATGTTTACAAGTTTTTTTTTATAACTTAAGGTTAAGCTAATTTTTTAACAGTTCTTTATTTTTGCATAATATTCTCATACAATACATAATTAAACTCTGTTTTAAATTTTTAAATAAGTATTGCTATTCCTCTTTTTAATAATACATTGTTTTTTTAGTTTGTAAATAAGTATCAATGATGATTTTTTTTTCATTTCATAAACACATAATCCCAAATCTCTTATGGAAAAAGCTTTTATTGATTGGCTACTTAATGCAAATATTATACCAGTATCAAAACATCAAAAATAGTAGACATGATGGTCGTTAGTCGAGCCCATGAGAATATTTTTTTTTCTTTGCACTTCTGGGAGCCTGTGCTTCTACGTGTCTGGAGACATTGTCTAACGGTTAAGCTACGAACCTCCTAAGAGACTAGAAATTGGGATACAACTTTAAATTTGGAAATTCTTTTTTTCCCTCATTTCCTGTGCACAAATGTGAAGTACCCTGGGGGGGGAAGTCGTGGATAGTCTTCCCACAGGATACTTGTATAGGGGAGACCGGGGCAGGTTGTAACAGTTTTTGTATTTAATTTTTTTTTGTGTTCATGTATAATACCTAAGAAAAATATTTACTGGGCAAATTATGAAAGAGCTCTTCTTCTTCCATCTCAGGTATTTTGTAAACAATCCTTCTGCTATTTTTTGCTGCACAAGGGGAAAACCGCTAAAGAGAAAAGTGTTACAACCAGCCCCGCTCTGGGGCTGGTTGTAACAGACCCTGCGTTTGGTTGTAACAGTATTTAAAAGTGTTCAAAAATTCAAATCCAGGAATTATTTACAATTTATTGCGAAGCATACAGGAAATAGGTATTAATATATACTTGTTTTCACATATTTGGCTGAACGAAAAAGCCTTACGAATGCATAGTAGGTACCTAATGCTTACTCGAATATTCCATCTGATTGACAGTTGTGACTAACATACTTTTTCGATTTTTTCGCACAAGAAAAGTGTGACCACAATTGGCAGTCCAAACAACGAACCCACTCCTCACCAGGCTTGCTTGAAGAAAATGGTTCTAAACACACTAAACAAAAACATTCACTGCCGTCCTCTGATGAGCTGCTGTCACTTTGTAATGAATTTCGTTGTTTTGGAGGAAGATTTGGCTTAGATTTAACACGTCTGCACATTTGTGGTAATTTCTTCTTTCCTTTCAGGAAGACCCGATTTCTTCGTTTCTCATATTCTTCCTCCAGCGCATTCTTTTCCGGAGTGTCTGTCAAAATGGCACTTTTCCTTGTTTTTTTGCCACCATTTGTTTTCCTCGGTGCAGATTTTGGAAGTGGCTAGACTGCTTCCGGGGAAAACAATTATTCTGGCTGGAGTGAATTATTAGGACATGCTTGAGTTTTATAATCTGGAGATTCCCTTGCCATATCATGTGAACAACTTGGTGCTACGTCTGGATTTGGTCTGTCCGTCACAAACGAAGGAGCAAAATCTGTATCATTAAATATGTCTCTGTTGTAAGGAAAAATTCCACATTCCTCAAATCCTTGTTGGATGTTTATCGGTGTTGTAGCTAGCGGGAAAGCTATTTTTAAGATCGATGGAACATCATAGTTTGTCATCGGCCTAACTGTTGCCTCTGGGGTTTTGTTGTTTCTTAACCATGCATCCATTGCTGTGTTTATCTGTCTCTTGAGTGGTGAAAAGACACTTTTATCAAGTGGCTGAAGCCGATGAGTGCAATGAGGTGGGAATGATAACATAACTATGCCATTTTGTTTTGCAAAATCTAGACAGACGGGAGATATGTGTGACTGATGATTGTCTAAAAGTAGGATGACTGGTGTCTCTAAGCTAGGACGAACACAAGCGACAAAATGCTTAAGAAAAATCAAAAACTCGGTTTCGGTTGTCCATCCAGACTTACTTGCAGCACCTATACACCCTGTTGGACCATCTCTGATGAAGTGATCGTAATACCTGACTCTAGGAAAGATGAACATGGGAGGAATAGAATTGCCTGCAGCATTCACTGCCACAGTTAAGGTAACCAACTGTCCTCGTTCGGCTGATGTCATCGCTCCAAATTTCAGTTTCAGTGGGAAGCAAAATGGACACGTGTTGCTGTCAAGGTGATAACGAGCAAGAGGTAATAAATCCTGCTCGCAATAGTATCTGTAGAGTGTAGGGAAACAAGTGCAGTAGGTTTTTTTTTTTTTTTTTTTTAACTGTCAAAAGCTTAAGGGCGGGGCAGGTTGTAACAGTGGACGGGGTTGGTTGTAACAACTTATTTGAGTTGTTACAACCTGCCCCAAATGACACTACTAGAGAATTAATACATTTTGCCAAAGTAGTATATATATAATTTAAATGCCAATAATATATATGGAAAGCCAGTGTTTAGAATATGTATGTACTCCAAAGAGAGTTTTTAAACAATGTAAACACAAATTACAATAATTATGAATATTAAACGGGAAATATTTACTCAACTTGTTGAAAAACAGTCTTTCTCTTCTTGTTTCTAACGAGCGTGTCTAACCGGCGATATGTTGCAATTCACACTGAGAGCAACTTCAGGCGCTCCTGTGACTAAATGGAGAAGACTAGTGACTGGTTGTGGAACTAACTGTCGTGTTACAACCTGCCCCTGTTACAACCAGCCCCAGTCTCCCCTACTGATATTTATATGTTGAACATTTAATGTCAGTTCTGTCGTCGTTGTGTTGTCCATAATACTTGTTTGGTTTCATCGTTGGTTTCCGTTTGTCCGGCATCAGCCGATTCAGTCTTTTTGACGTGACAACGTCTAATAAATCGATGAACGCCGGCTGCACGCACGAAAAAGTGTCCCGTTACGCTCATTGCCCCGTTACTCTATGTCCCGTTACGCTCATTGTATGCTTGCGCCGCATCTATCTCTCTTCCACTCGATTGGAACAACCATCGATTTGACTTTTTCGAGGCATATTAATCTTGAAACACTCCCATTCGTTTCTACTTTTCCTATCATCGTCCTATCCTTAACAGAATAACACAGATTGGAAGAAGTTAAATAGCAAACATGTATAAAAGTTATAGTTGAAATAATCGGTTCGTTAAAGTAATAAACATATTTGAATTAATGAGTGCAAATAAAAGTAAATTTATCAATTAAATTGTAGATTTCATTTCACTTCTTCTTTGTATCCATACAAAATAGTGATAATTCAATAAAAATGATTCAATTTTATTCATACAAGTACCTATGCTATCATTTCATCAATGTTTTGTTATGACGTTGTCACGTAAAACTATCGTCCGTAAACCGACTTTACAGACAACCAATTTTTTATTTTCGGAAAATTTATCCATGACGAACAGTTCAAAACTGCAATGGCGTATGTCTAGAAAAAAATCTGCATTGAATAAAAATTCCCCATTGCATGAATCATTTGAAGAATATACTAGGGCTATTCGTAAAGTGAGCTCAGGTTGCTCATTAAAAAAAAAAAAACGAAAAGGCAGTCATGGGGACTGTCAACACAAGTGAAAACTTAAACCTTTGTTTTTAAATGTGTAATATGACATAGTTTCTACGTCAAATGTACGTAAGAGAAAATGATTTTGGTATTGTATCACCAGCATGTCGTGACGCGAAACCATAAGTTTTTTCCCCTGCCAATAATAACATTAAAATTAGAAGAAATGAAGTTTTATCATTGAAAAAAAAACTTAAATCCACAAACAATCAACATTACCTCTCATAAATCTATATCCTGACATTTGAAGAAATTCACTACTTAAATAAATAAACAAAAGAAAAACATAACCTCACCTTAACAACCTACTAAAAATTAGCCAATACTTGTAATATATACCACACAATAATGATAAAATTTCCTTGGAAAATTAAATAAAATGAAAAACTTAAAACCTTAAAAATAGAATAAATTAAGTTTTATCCTTGAAAAAAAATTATGAACTTAAATCCACTAATAATCAACATTCACTACGTAAATAAATAAACAAAAAAAATCGCTGAACGCTGTCAATATAACTTCACGTACCTACTGCTACTACAGCATGTCGATGACGCGAACTCACAAGTTTTTACCCATGTAGGTACATACATAGGCCGCTGCGCGTCGCCAGTCTGGCGCTACACGTCACGAGCATGTCGGTGAAGCGAACCCATAAGTTTTGCCCCTACTGTTACGTTGTGGCAGTGTAGGTAAATAAGATTAAATACATAAATAATACCATTGACATTACACACTGCTGTAACAGTGGATTTTTTAGTTTCACAAGGACATGAGGAATGAACAGAAACAAGGCGTGATACCGTCTTAATATAATTACTCCATATTTATTTAAATGATGAAACTTATAACAGTTGAATGAGAGACAAATATATAAGAGGTATAAAATGTGTTAAAATATAATTTCAATTACATAATTAAAAGCTCTCGGATATGTTAAAAATATATGGACCGGCCCTAATTGGACAATTAGAGGTTTCAGTTAATATAAATGAACACAGTCAATTTAAAAAAATACAAAGAAATACAAACAATTCCATGTAAGTGCTTAAAGTACAGAAAGAAACTTTTATATAGTTCTTATCTCTTCAAACGTAGCAATTTAAATGTTATTCCAAAAGGTTCATAAATATTGTATAACCGGAGGTCGGATCCTCGCTGGCCGGAGTCCAGCAGTCAACATGGCGTCAGGGCGCCTGTTTGTTGGAGAGGGAGAGAGTGCGAAAATGCGGCTAGGTCCGCATCCGGCCCTTGGACTCTCGGATTCGTGGACCTTGCCTGCAACAGAGATCCATTCTTGCGAATAATACATGTTTGCAGACAGTCCCGAAAAACATTGGCCCAAAAAGGCCTGAAAAGTGTGTTTGGGGGATCTAGCGAAGAGAAAATAAACACTCACCAATGCAGGGTGGATGATGCAGTCACTCAGGGTGGAGGCGCCTATTGGAGTCCCGACAGACGCGATTCCATCATTTAATAATAAAACCAGAAAAAGAAAACTACTCTACACTTTGACTATGAAACTCTACTGGCTGGCTAAACAATTCTATCTAATTTAGGGAGTTTATCCCTCGTAGTCTGTTAACTACATGGTACAAGTGACGGCGTTCTTCTTGGCGGAGACAAGCGTCGACGATTACGGTAGTACCAGCCAGAAAGGACCCGCGCGCCTAAGTGTCGGTTAGTGCGGAAAGTATCTTAATTAAAAACGGTGTTCCTCCCTGGAAAAAAGGTTGTGGGATGGGGGTGTACCGAAGATAGTCGAAGATGCCCGGAGGGGCGGGGCGAGAACAAAACACAACTCGAGTGTTTAACTCGAATTTCGCGCGATCACAGCGCTGTCTAGAGGGCAACTCAACCGCCTATCGACTCTAGCCAGGTCGAGGTGGTGATGCCTGTGTTCTTATGCTGTAGCCAGTGCTGCGCTCTGGCGGCCTAACTGAGAAGGGGAAAGTAAGTACTCATCTCAAGCGCACAGGGAGCGCTGGTGGCCTTTCTCTGGTCAGTCACGA